>NW_012104809.1:3119304-3206980 GCF_000951045.1 Mandrillus leucophaeus
GGGGGTGGCGGTGGGGGCGCAGGGGCGGAGCTTGTAGTGAGCCGAGATCGCGCCTGCACTCCAGCCTGGGCCACACAGCGAGACTCCCGTCTCAAAAAAAAAAAAAAGTCTGTGCATGTATACACTTTTACTAAAAAAAAAAGTCTTCATTTTATTTCCTTTCTCCTTTATCATGCGATATAAGATTTATTCACTTCGTATCAGCATTTATGTATTGTTAACTTTACCTAATAGTATTTGGGTTGGGAATTGGTGTGTTTCCGGTTGTATGAAGGATAGTTGTATTACTTTCGGTATAATTACAACCTTATTAATTGTCTTTATTTGAAGATTATGTCTGATCTCAGGAGATGTGTATGGGTTCAAGTTGACAAGGGGTGGACTTGTGATGGTTAATACTGAGTGTCAACTTGATCAGATTGAAGGATACAAAGTCCTGAATCTTTCGCGAGTCTGTGAGGGTGTTGCCAAAGGAGATTAACATCTGAGTCAGAGGGCTGGGAAAGGCAGACCCACCCTTAATCTGGGTGGGCACAGTCTAATCAGCCACCAACACAGCTAGAAAATAATATGAAAAGAGAGACTGGCTTAGCCTCCCAGCCAACATCTTTCTCCTGTGCTGGATGCTTTCTGCCCTCAAACATTGAACTCCAAATTCTTTAGTTTTGGAACTTGGACTGTCTCCCCTTGCTCCTCAGCCTGCAGACGAGCTATTGTGGGACCTCGTGGTTGTGTGAGTTAATACTTAATAAATTCATATACATATATTTATATATACACATATACATGTATATGTATTCCATTAGTTCTGTCCCTCTAGAGAACCCTAATACATACACTTACACTAAATATTTTTAATTAGCTAGCATGTGAATACATTAATAATTAATCATTTCAACAGATGATCTTTATATCTTAGCAATAATGTACCTCTGTGATTTCTGTATATTAGTTAAAACTATGTGAAATAAAAAATAGAGAAAAATTATATTTGCAATATACATATAATTACTATGAGATTGCAGTATAAGCACAATACCATTCTCAAGACCACTAGTTTCTTCTACTGTGAAAACAAGCAAACAAACAAACAAAAACTCCAGGACTCAAAACAGAATGATTATAGACCTCACTGATTTTTTTTCTTAAGTAAAACAATTATACATTAAAACACGTTCTCAAGCATGAGAAAATATATGTTCTATTAGACATTGCACTGGATATGAAGTTAAGACAGTGTTTTTTCTTTGTTTTGGTTTTGGCTTATTTGTTTTTAATCTCAGTTCTACCACCTGATAGCTTCAGGACCCTGAAAAAATTGCTTCATTGTCCTATACTATAAAATAAATGAAAAGCATAGAAAAGATAAATATTTCATTTATTTCTCATCATTGCCAAGTGAGTTGATTCTATGAGAGGCAATATAGTGTAGTATTAACAGTGGAGGCTCTGAAATTAAACAGCCAATACCACCAATAAATGCCAATCAATGAGTTAAGCAGATTCAAGACGGCTTGACTGAAAAGCCCATGTCTGTCCCACTCTAACCTCTACGGCCTTATAAGGACGTCTACGAGAAATCATTAAACAGCACTGAAGAAAGAAGAATACCTGTCCTTTAAAACTGCTCATAGTTCTGACTATCAACATGACTAATACTGTGAATGTTGTTTTCCCCAAAATTACCTTGTGCAGAATTAGGGATATTTTTCTTTATTCATTTGGTGCATGATACTAGAATGCTGTCTGTGAATAATTAATATTTCCAGTAAGAGGTGTGTTTTTTTGTCATATCAGTTCAATTTAGCTTTATCAGAAAAAGTCAGATGAAGGATAATATTCAATAATAAGAAACGTGTAGCTTAGAGTCACACAAATATAAGCTGCTTCTGGGTGATTTACAGAAATAGCAGAAAATAATATGGGAAAATAGATATAGAAGTATCAAAATAATAAAGAAAATAGAGTTCCACTTGAAAAATAATTTAGAGTTGCTTTATAAAGAATCTCTTATAGATACAAAAATTATTTAAGGGACTTAATCATTGTTCTGTGTTCTCTTTTCCTTTTTGGAATAATTGTCTTTCTCCTGGGAAGACAAGTAAATAGGAAATTCACAATTTTTCCAGCAAAACATGTAGGTGAAAATATAAACAAAATGATAAATGTGACTGGCAACAAGCATAAAACATTGTTTACCATCAAACAGCACAAAACTTCCGGCTGTGTTACTACCAGTTTGAATGGACCTTTGCCCAGAGTCCCTGTAAGTATCTTGACAGCAGATAATTCCAACACACCTCTTGTTTCTGTCAACTCACTACCTTGGGCCATGAAATCAGTTTAATAAAATATTCTCTTTGAAATGGTATCCAATAGTCCTTTAACGCAACACTCCTATTGCTGCCCTCTCTGCCAAATCTGGACTCTTTGATCTATTAATTAGCTCCACTGCAATTAACTACAATGAATACTCTTTCTGCCCATTATTTTCTTTTCTTAAATAAATCCTGGTCTCCACAGAATACATGGCCTCCCCTGTGATCCCTGAAAAACTATGTTGATCTTCTAGCCACCATGCATTGATGATAAGAACAAAACCTTCAAGAACAGGAATAAGGATATCTTCCCTTGTTATAATTACCATTCCAAATTATTAATCCTTTATTCTTAGATAAAAACACTGTTGAATTCAAATGATCTGGTTTCAATACATTCATTCGTTGCTACAATCACTCTAAGTTATTCACCAAAGGTTTTGTCACTGACTTCATGGCTGTCCTTGGAGCCATGATCCTGGGCTATAATAGTGTCTTTGGAAATTCATAATGATTGAATCCACATGTATTATAATTGTTTCTCTTCTTCAACTCCAATGACTTTAGTTTCATGCCCACATATGCCTTCATATACTTCATGACTACACCTAGCACTTTGTCATAATCCAAAAATGAACCATGGATAAAGTTTTATACTACAACACTTTATTATCTGATCACATATTTTTCTAGCTGTCAGTTTTTCTGAGACCTCATGGAGGCTTTCTGTTTCTGGATCAATGTGTCTTCTATTAATCCATTAGCTATATTCTAGATTTCCTTTCTTTCTTGTTCAGGACCCCAAGGATACCAATTATTGTTATTGTAATTGTTTTTATTGTTATGTTATATGTTTATCTGCAAGGACATTTCAAACTTTTTATTTAAGTCCAATTAAGGTAGAAAAAATCAAAATGATACAGAATAAAATTTCGACATACTAATCCTATTTAGCCTTGTTTTTAGACTAGCATGTTTATTTCCAAGCATACATTTGTAAGAAATGTAAATTTAAAATGTATTCAATTTAGAAATCCAATTTAAGACTTAAACATTAGAAAAACATAATGATTTCTGAGAACTTAATAAGTAGTTGAAAATATGTAGCCCTATGCCCAACATGTATTAAGTGATCAGTAACTATTACATAGTCCAGAATATCTAGAGAATTATCTTTTGATCATTTCATCATGCTGCAGTGTCCAAGCTCACAGGGTTCCTTGAAAGGGCATTAAGAAGGAGTAAAAACATTTCATGAAGGAGATTTGAGCATAACATTAGGATGCACAAAACTCAGGAAAAAATAAAAAATTATATGTAAAAGCAATAAGAATTTTTTTTTAAGCCGAGAGGAGCTTTGAGTGAATGGGATCAACAGAATTATTCTGAAATAAAAAGGAAGGGAAAAGGTTTGAGTGAAGAGAGAAACATCGTAGAAAGAGTAGAGGAATTTCTTATTAAAGATCTCTATTTTTGGTGCTGAGTGAGAGGCTGAGTAATCTCAGAGTGAATACCAGAAAGGCATGAATGTTTGGAAAAGATTAGGTGGCAATGAGAAGAAAATGTCATGTGGGATTTTTCAATGTGTTCTATGAGCCTGATGTAATAAAAAGTAAAAGCAGAATATGACACACTTAGTAGGTATTTTTGTGCTACTTCTTTTTTCTCTTTTTTATTTTTAGTTACTACCAATGTACCTACTTTTTTATGTGTTACGACCATTTTCTACCTTTCCTCAGTGCTGGGATTCAGAAGTTGCTAAATGTTAACATTTCCTAGTTCACAGAGCCTGGTGGGAGAGGATGTTTGTTCATTTGTTTTGGTTTGGTAAATAGCATATCTTTTTTAAATATAAGGTCAACTTTTATTTTAGATTATGGCAGTACATGTGCAGGTTTGTTACATATATGTGACAAATATGTTACATGTATATTGCATGATGCAGAGGTTTGGGGTACAAATGATCTCATTACCTGGTAGCAAGCATAGTAGTCAAGAGGCAGTTTTTCAGTTCTTCCCTCATTTTTTTGGTACCCCCTTTAATAGTCCCCAGTGTATACTCCCTTCTTTATGTCCATGTGTACCCCGTTGTTTGACTCCCGCTTATAAGTGAGAACATGTGGTGTTTGGTTCCTTCTCCTGAGTTAATTTCCCCAGAATAATGGCCTCCAGCTGCATCTTTGTTGTTGCAAAGAACATGATTTGTTCTTTTTGATAGCTGGACAGTATTCTACAGTGTATATGTACCACTTTTTTTTATCCAGTCCATGTATGCTGATTACATGTCTTTGCTATTATGGATAGTGCTGCAATGAATATGCAAGTTCATGTATCTTTTTGGTAGAACTGTTAATTTTCCTTTAGGTATATACCCAGTAATGGGATTCCTGTGTCACATAGTAGTTCTAAGACCCTTGAGAAATCTCCAAATTGCTTTTCACCATGGTTGAATTAATTTAGATTCCTATCAACAGTGTATAAGCATTCCCATTTCTATGCAGCCTCTCCAGTGTCTGTTATTTTTTGCCGTTTTAATAATAGCTATTCTGACTGACATGAGATAGTGTCTGATTGTGGTTTTGTTTTGCACTTCTCTGATGATTAGTGATTTAGAGAAGTCACCAAAAACGCTTTAGTGAGCGTTTTTTCCTGTTTGTTGGCTGCTTTTGTGTCTTATTCTGAGACGTATCTGCTCATGTCTTTGGTTCACTTTTTAAGGTGATCATTTGTTTTTTGTTTCTCAAATTGTAAAAAGCAATGGGGAAGGACTCCCCATTCAATAAATGGTACTGGGATTACTGGTTAGCCATATGCAGAAGAATTAAATTAGATTTTTACCTTTCACCATATACAAAAATTAATTCAAGGTGGATTAAATATTTATACATAAGACCTCAAACCATAAAAGTTCTAGAAGAAAATCTAGAAAATACCATTCTGGATATAAGCCTTGGCAAAGGATTTATGACTAAATCCTCAGCAGCAAGTGCAACAAAAACAAACATTGAAAAGTGCGACCTAATTAAACCAAAGATATTTTGCACAGCAAAAGAAACTATCAATGGAGTAAACTGACAACTTACAGGTTTGTAACAACCTCACAAACTATGCATCAAACAAAGATCTGATACCCAGAATCAAAAAGTAATTTACACAATTCAGCATGTCTCTTTTTAATTTTTGATTTTTTAAAAATCTGAAACTTTCAAAATCATGTCCTGGAATAATACTTAACATTTTCACATACAGAAACTAAAACTAAGCATCATATTTTAAAATATAAATATCTACCTAGCTGATTTTGATTTATTATTCCATGTAACAATGTCTGTTTAAGGAAGATAGCTCTTATTTCCTAAAAGTGAATACACTTATACTTTTTAATATGCATCATTTTTTCTCTTCAGATGCAAGTTATTTTCAATGGCTTTGACTTAGATGAAGGGAAGAAAATCAACTTCCTCTAACCATAGTACTTTTCAAAGACCTCTCCTATATTAAATGTTTATATTTTTCTTCTTCCTGTATGATAGTGTCAGAGTTATTCTCTTAAGTAGCAGTGAATACGACTTTTAGAATAACTGTTTGTAAAATTGCATGAGTGCTGCACAGTCTGTTTCTTGATGGGAACTGGCATTTGTATACATATTAAGTTTTTATATTGTGAAACTAATACATAAGTATGTAAAATGATTTTGTACTTAGAAATTCAACTATCCATAAAACTAGTAGGCTTGTGTGTATTCTTTACACTGTACCTGATATAGAGAGAATTGTGGATTTTTATTGAGAGAACTAATTGGAAGAGTCCCAGCTCAACCACTAGTCATCTTTTTGCTTTGGATAATCACTCGGAACCTCTGTTTCACCTGTGTGGCAGAGGAAGCGCAGACTGCTTTACTCAATCCAAGGAAAATAATTAGGATTAAGTGGAAAAAAGGTGTACAACACCCATGTACATACTCCACAGCGCTATACAAATGTAAGACAATTTACTATCTTTCTAAAATTGTATTTCCTTTTATGATATGATTATTATTGTCATTTTATGCACTAGTATTGAGCATGTTTTAATATTTACCTTAAGTAATTTATTAAGGCAAATAATTATTTTTGTTCTAAATCTTAAAAATAACAATAGTAACTATTCTTTATGGAGTATTTAGTATGTACCAACATTTAGCCCTGAGCTAAATGTTATACATATCAGTGTTACATTTAACCCTTAAACAACCCTATAAGGTAGCTATTATTGCTATTTAATTTTATAGAAGAAACTGGGTCTCAGGGACATTAAAATGACAGCTGCATGATTTAAGAACCAAGATTCAAAGCCAGTTCTATTTGACATCACAGTCTATTTGGCATACAGAAAACAAATCCAAGAAAGGCAATATGAAGTCATTAATAGCTAAGTTTCAACAGTAGCACACAAATGGATTTGAGTCTTACTCTAATACTAGGTATGTGATCTTGGGCAAGTTCCCTTTGCATGTCTATATTTCTTCATTTATAAATGGGGATTAACATGGAACTTACTTTATGGAGCTGTTATTAGGTTTAGATAAGATATTTGTCCATGTAAAGTACTTAGCGTATAATCTGTCACACAATACATACACAGCAAATGTTTGCCTTTGTTATTTAATCTTCTTAAATTTAGGTCCCTCATTCAAAAAATGAAGATGAACATAAAATAACACCTACCTCAGAATGATGGGGCAAGTGTTATGAGACTATTATTTTAAAAATGGCACTGTGCATATAAGTGCTCGATAAATGATAATTATTATCATTCTCATCATCATCATCATGTCAATGATTCATTAATTTGTAGAGATGCTTGCTAAATTTTGTAGGTAAATTTAGGCAAGAAGACATCTTCACACTTTGGATTATGATCTGTCCAGTATCGTTCTGGTGAGCATCTACTCTGAATTGCAATATATTTGCTTAAAATTCTGTTGGTTGCAGATATTTGTTACCTTTGTCACCTCTTAAACTGTACCAAGAAAAGCCCAATGGCTCTGATGAATTGCCTAGCATCCCGTTAGGGCTCACTTAATAGCTGATAGCATAAGGAGAAAGTATTATTTGTTTTCTTTACTAAGCCAAAAAAGAAAAAAGGAAAAAAAAGTCACTATTTAAGAGCAGGAAGTTTGTATTGCACAACACTCAATGTTAAGTGAGTATCTGTAAAAATAATTAATTAGAACAATTCCTTAGTCAACTGTAATGGAAAAAAATATATATCTGCAAAGGGATATGGTGTGAGATAAAGAGACAGAGACCACCATATGCAACATACATTTATAATGTAGAATATGTAATCTATTTATGGAATATTAATGGTATTTTTCTTTATGCTAGTATTAGATATATTTAAATGTAAGGTTGAAAGTAAATTAGGAAAGATCTGGAATGTCCTGCTAAGGAGTTTAAATTTTATACATCAGCAGCTGAATAAAATGGAATGTGATCTCTTTGTTGCTAATTTGTAGTGGTATGACTCTAATGTACATAATGATAAAAATGACAAGGAGTTGGGAGTTGCAGTGGGCAAAAGTAGAACTAGGAAAAGTAATCATAGTAAAATTAAATAGGATTTCCAAATAATATAAATGTTTTTTACATTCGTGTTCAAGAAATATAAAATAAGAAAAAGGCTAAACTGTACTTTCTAGTCTCCAAATACCATCAACCAAATTTTACTTTTATAATTTATATTTGAAAAAATGAAATTGAACCATATCTTCCCCTTAATGAGGAGCGTGTGTGTGTATGTGTATCAGCACACTTTGTTTTCCCCTTCTTTATTAATTGTCATGATGCTACCCTCAAATTAATGTATTATTTTATTTAACAATAAATATTGAGTGTCTGCCTTGCTCTAAGTGTTGTTCTGGCATTTGACAGATATAAGTAAGCAACACTGGAAAAGACGGCTTCCTTCTTGCACTCTATCAGAGAAGAAAAAAATAAATATCTTAAAACCAGTAATCATAATATCATAAAAATATTTTATGTTAAAAGACTATTAATAATATATAACATTTTAGAATTCTACATGGACATAATACCATGAGGGAAATTGACCTCTCACTATATTTTATGTTTTATCTTTGAAAAAGTATACATGCCAATTGTTAAGTTCTAGGAAATCATATCCCATTAATTTGCTTTGATAGTTGCAAGATGCAGATTGATCCCATTTCAAGCCTCCTTTGGATTTCTAATTGGCTTAGCTATGCATTAAAATGTAGAGAACTGTGGTCATGAATTTGTATTCAGCAAGCATTGGTAGCATGTTTCACGCATGTGGAAATATATAAAGACATAAGAAAATGTGCTATGCAGGCCACTTGGAGAAATACATTCTTGAAGATTTAGGTAGATATAGATACTGAAGTGGTCGCTGTGAATACAATGCATACTTTCATCTCATTTTAGTATAATTTCCTTGTTTAGATTTGTTTCCACCTGTCTGTGAATTCCTGAAGGACAGAAACCCTATGATTTATCATTAAATAGGCTAACTGCCAGCTCCATGACCAGGAGTGGCCAGATTAACTCCCAATGAGAAGAAATGCTATCCTAGAGTCTGAGCTTATTAATCTATGGTCTGGGCTTTTGAGAGTTGTGCCAATTGATGTCAGAAGCCCTAACCAGTAAGACTTGGTCATATGCCTAGAAATATTTCAAAGATTGGTCTTCCACACCTAGATTATTTCCAATACATTATTGGATAGCTTGTGAAACTAATCCTTTTTCACTGACATGATTGGGAAATTCAGTCATAAAAAGTCTACACAAAGATCAGGTAGATATAGTTTTAAAAGCAGTAGGATAAGAAAAATGGCAGAAGAATAAGAAAAATAAGAAAAATAAGATAGACTCCTGAATGGGCTTTGTAAAGAGGTTCGGTAACTATTGTTTAGTTTTAACGCCCTTGGGTCTTTTCCCTGTCTTTCATGTATTAATTTCTTCCATTTATTAACAATTCAACAGTGGCTTCTATTTCTTTTTCTGGCCCCCACTTTTTTTTTTTTTTTTTTTTTTTTTGAGAGGGAGTCTCACTCTGTCACCCAGGCTACAGTGCAGTGGTACGATCTCGGCTCACTGCAACCTCCACCTCCCAGGTTCAAGCGGTTTTGTTTCATCTTCTCTCTTTCTCTCTGGGATCTTCCTTCCATTTTTTATAATAGTCTTCATTTTATCTAAGGAATTGGCTTACAAAGATGTCCTCAATTTCTCCCATTTCATTCTCTAGTGTACTGCTTGCCTTGGCAACCCTTATCACTGAAATTTGTCTGAGGTGGAAAAACAACACTTTCCTTATGACACAAGATGAACACGTTCTCTGACCTAAAGACTGTTGTAGTCAAGCATATCTTCAGATGCTTGGTCTTGTGAGTTCTGAGAATGCTGTCATTGAGGATGCCTGGCTGATCTCCACCCCTAACTCTCATGCATGCTGCTAACTGCTGGTACTCCACTGGGTGTAAGGATTTTGTCAATATGTATCTTTAATTTACTAAAGTTTTATTTCTGTTTAGAATGATTAAATTATAGATTTTGATTTTAGACCAACATTTTAAATTTATAAAGATAAGTTTTGGGAAGCTCTTGCTGCCATTTTTCTTATCCTTTTCTTTTTAAAACTATATATGATCTTTTGCGTAGGCTTTTTATGGTTTAATTTCCCAGTCACGTCAGTAAAAATGGATTAGTTTCACAAGACATCCAGTAATGTATTTGAAATAACCTACACGTGGAAGAACACTCTTTGAAATATTTCTAGGAATATGAGCAAGGCTTGCTGGTTAGAGTTTCTGATATCAGTTGGGGCAACTCTCAAAAGCCCAGACCATAGATCAACAAGCTCAGACTCTAGTATGGATCTAAAAGGCAGAGTGTATTGCCAGTTTTGGCTTCCGGTAGAAAGTCCAAGCTGATAACTGAAGCTAGGGTACATGTTGTATACCAAAATAGATTCTACACCAGGTAGCTAGTCACTAAAAGTTGTCACAATGAGGTGAAAAAAATATATCCCAAGAGGAGTCAGCCCAGTCGAGATCATTAATTTCAAAGTGTGGAAGACTGGTATTTTACACAAAATTCTACCTCACAATAGTGTGAGTTTGGGAAAGCAGCATAATCTTTCTGAGTCTCAGGTGTTCATATATTTGCAATGAAGAGAATAAAATGTTGTACAATTTACAAGCACTGTTAATGTTGAGGCATTTATAAATGTTTGAATCAGAGGAAGCTATGCTTAGTATCTAAAAATCTAGTGTTGAGGACAAATAATGTAATGGCAAATATATTTATTTCACAGGTTAATAATAATGCTTTACTTTTCCATAGTATTTCATTGCTTACAAAGCAAATATACAAATATTATCTCAAATCTTTACACAGTAAATAAGACAGGGCTTATTATTTCATTTAAAGTTAAAGATGTTAAAAATCTAAAAATTTAAATGTTGATATCTTTGATTTTTAAGAGAAATAAGTCACATCCTAACATGGCTTAAAATTAAAAGTGATTTTGCTGTCTTATATAATAACAGAGTCTGAGATTAAGGGCAGTATAGGCATGACTGAATTGGAGGCTAATTAGAAAATATTCTTACTTCATTTCTCTGAAATATTATTACTTCTTATATTTTTCTTCATTCCTAGGCATGAGGTGGTATCACTAATCCCAGCAATTTCAGAGGCTGAGGCGGGTGGATCATGAGGTCAGGAGTTCAAGAACAGCCTGACCAAGATGATGAAACCCCGTCTATACTAAAAACACAAAAATTAACCAGGTGTGGTGGCAGGCACTGTAATCTCAGTTACTTGGGAGGCTGAGACAGAGAATTGCTTGAACTTAGGAGGCGGAGGTTGCAGTGAGCCGAGATCATGCCACTGCAATCCAGCCTGGGTGACAGTGCAAGACTCTGTCTCAAAAAAATAAATAAATAAATAAAATAAAAAATAAAAAAAACTATCATAGAGACGGGTTCAATGTTTTAACTATTTCTCTAAAATTTCTGAGCATAACTGCAATTCGATAGGCTTGCATAATATGCCCATCCTTCAACTAGCAGTTGGATGTAGAGGACTACGATTTGTTACCAGTCAAATAATGCTCAATGCATGGAACAGAATAGTGAGAGGTGAAACTTTCTCTTTCGGCCCACCTGAACAGAGCTCTATAGAAATTAATAACCAAATGAAAATTTGGCTAATGCTCAAGAAAGAAGAAAGAATGCTGGGATGGCAACAGAAATGCCTGCTTCTGTAGATGAACAATTAAAGGTGTTATGGTGTAGGTTCCAACAGAATACAATGCATACAAAAGGAGAAGTAAACAAAAGAATGATTTTTTTTTTTGTAAATGAAAAGATACGAGAAAGTGACTGAGAAAAAAAAATTTATGTGCAAGTGTGCAGCAACCTGAAAGACGAAAGAAAGGAAAATGGTTGCAATGATTTCCCGAGTAACTAAAGTAATGTGAGTCATAGTAGATGTGCCCTGAAAATCTTTATGAAAAGCAGTCCACTTGCAGAATTGCACAGGCCTTCTTTGGATTGTCCATTTTGATATGTACAATTCTAACTAAAGGCATGACGAGATGAATTCCACAGACAATATATCTGGGACAGACATATCCAGGAGAACTATTTTTCTATTCAATATACTTTTAACTGCTTCATTTCACCAGACTACATGCCATAACAGGTTTAAACACTATTAAACTCTATTAAACAGTGATTAAGATATGCACTCATCTCTGAAACATGAGCACAGCTCATGAAATTCCCTGCTGAGAAGCTATCGGTTTGCATCTCTGCCGAAGTTACAGCCCATAACTGTAGGCTTGAGTTCTCAGTAATTATTCTTTCCTTTCAGATCATCAGAAGGAAAATAACCTCATGTATTTATAGCTATTTCTACTAGGTATTCAACGATTACTTGGTGATTCTTACATTGATTTTCATACAGGATGTTGTTATTTGAAAGACTTTGTTGGTGGGAACGATCTAATTGGACTGATTACATAGGCAGCATGGCTTTCATAACGAGCTCTGTCCTATTTGCTGACATTTGCAAATCTAGGTTAGAGAGGGAGGAAAAGGAAAAGAGAAAGAGAGAGAGAGGAAAAGGGCTGATGATAATTCCTTTCAGCTTAGTTCATTGGTGATCTGTAGCCTTTTTCAAAGTTGAGTAGATATAATATATAATATATATTTCAAATATCATGTAATTATTTACTTTAAAAATAATATTTTAGCCTGTAATCCCAGCCTTTGGTAGGCCAAGGCAGGAAGATCACCTGAGATCAGGAGTTCAAGACCAGCCTTGGCAACATGGTGAAACCCCGTCTCTACTAAAAATAAAAAAAAATTAGCCAGGTGTGGTGGTGGGCACCTGTAATCCCAGCTCCTCAGGAGACTGAGGCAGGAGAATTGCTTGAATCCGGGAGGCAGAGGTTGAAGTGAGCCAAGATGGTGCCATTACACTCCAGTCTGGGCAATAGAGCAAGACTCCATCTCAAAAAAAAACACCAAATAATAATATTTTAATGTGAAAAAATTTTAAAGTTAGAGCTTATTTGATTACCTTAAAAGCTGCATCACCTTGACAATAACCCATCCAAACTACTGTACAAAAATTGGCTAAACATAGAGTTTACAACATCAAGGTGACTATCCTGTGGCCAATCTGGTAGCCATATAACTCTGGAAAATTATTGTGAAACAGCACAAAGATTATATTATATAACCTATAAAGGAAATATATAACATTGATAAGTGACACAGAGGTTATATTGGCAATATATATGCATTGGAAATATGAATGGATTATATATTATATATTGTTATGTATTTGTCTCAGGATGGTGCTGAGACAATTTAGTAATATAATAGGTAGAACAATTTTTTTTCTACCAAAATTGACCTAAAGAACTTTATGGGGTTACTTTGCAAACATGACCATAAATTCTAGTAGACTGTCTTATTAACTTTTTTGAAACTAAGTCTATTTCTTAAATTGTGTAAACATGAAAGCATTAAAAATATATGCCAAATCATTTGAATGAATATTCTGTCATCACTTTTTGTGACCTTAGGATAAGTTAGAATTTTTTCATGCTCCACATTTTCATTTGCATACAAACAGATTATTTTAATTTTTAATAAAATAAAATGCCTAAATGGTTTAATCAATAAAGACTGCCATAGGACATTATAATTTATTTATTCTATCTAAGTGTATGCTTGTTCAAGAGTAGAGCGACTATTGTTAACAATGTACTATACATTTCAAAATAGCTAGAAGTGAGGACTTGAAATATTCTCAACACCTAGAAATGATAAATGCTCACAGTCGTGGATATCCTATTTATCCTGACTTGATCATTAGACATTCTATGCATGTAACAAAATATTACAGGTACCCTATAAGTATGTACAAACATTATGTATCAACTAAAAATAAAAAATACTGGCAATGTGGATATGCAGAAGATGTGGACACTATGAGTGAAAAAGAGTTTGAGAATGCAGAACTGCATAATTCATCAAACAGAAATTCCACAGTTATTTTGCCTAATTCTATGATGACTCTTTGGGGACACCAAAGAGATTAACAACATGCCACTGAGATATATCAACTATATTTATACTGTATTTATTTAAAACTAAGAAAAATTTAAAATAAGGAAAATGTCAGTTATGTGAAGTTTAAGCAGACAAAAGTGAAGCAGAGAAATGAAAAGGGGAGGAAAGGATCAGGAATTGAGGAATGTGGTTTAAAAAATGTAGGCAGAGTTGGAAAAAAAAGGAGTATAGCACATTTTTAAAAAACAGAACAAAACCCAGAATTTGCTGGAATGGCACTGATTGTTCTAGCAAATGTCTCTGAGAGTACCCAGTTTCCTGGGTTTCCTAATACATTTCACATCAATGTTTTCAAACTCAACCGAACATTGAAATATTAAATTAATATGTTCAAGAGATAGAATAGTAAGGTAATTAAGAGCCTAGCTCCTAGAGACAGACCAACTGGACTTGAGTTTTGGCTTTGCGATTTAATTGCTGTAACCTTGGTCAAGGTATTTAACTTATCTGAGCCCCAGTTTCCTTATCCATAAAATTGAATTATTAAGATCTCATTTATGGGTTAGTTATGGTAATTATATGTATTATGGTATTGCTTGCATGTGCTAGGCACATAATAAGTCTTATTGCTTATTATTATCATTACCAACATAGCACATAATTACTGGAATAACTTTTTAAAATTTAGTAAGTTTTATTTTAGAACAGCTTAAGATTACAGAAAATTTGAAGATAGTACAGAGAGTTGTCATACATACACACCTAGCTTCCCCTATCATTAACATCTTACAAATGTATAGCATATTTTTTACAATTTATAAACCAATATTGATGTAGTATTATTAAGCAATGTCAACACATTTTTCAGATTTTCTTAGTATTTACCTAATGTCTGTGTGTTCCAAATTCCCATCTGTGACATCGTATTGCATTTAGCTTTTATGTTTCCTTAGGCGCCTCTTAACCATGGGATTGTTTCACATTTTTCTTGTTTTTGACGACTTACACAGTTTTAAAGAGTATGAGTCAGATAATTTATAATGTGTTCCTCAATTAGGATTTGTCTGATGTTTTTCTCATGATTAGGGTTGGGTTATGGGTTTTAAGAGGAAAATCACAGAGGTTAAGTACCATTTTCATCACATCATACAAAGAGTACATATTACCAACATGTCTTATCACTATTGATTACGGCCTTGAGCAGCTGACTGGAGACAGTGTTTTTCAGTTTTCTTCACTATAAAGTTACTTTCCTCTTGCCCTGCCCATCCTATAAATTTTGGAAGGATATTGCTGTTCACTACCCACACTTAGAGTGTGGGAATTTCCTATGACCTTCCCAAGGGAGAAATATCCACATAAATTACTTAAATTTTGTACAAGAGATTTGTCTGTTTTTACTCATTCATATTTTTATGGATACATAATTGTACATATTTATGGAGCACATATGATATTTTGATACACACATACAATGAGTAATGACCAATCAGGATCATTGGAATATCCATCACCTCAAGCATTTATCATTTCTTTGTGTTGGACACATTCCACATCTTCTCTTCCAACTCTTTTGTAATACCCAGTAAATTTTTGTTAGCTTTTGTCACTCTGCTTTGCTACTGAACACTAGAATTTGTTTATTCGATCTATTTTTGTACCCATTAGCCAACCTCTCTTTATCACCCCTCTCGGAACTACCCCTCTTAGGCTCTTGTAAGAATCATTCTACTCTCTGCCATTCAGATCAACTTTTTTACTTCCCATAAATGAGTGAGAGACTCCAATATTTGTCTTTCTATGCCTGCCATTTCACTGACCATAATGTCCTGCAGTTCCATCCATGTTGCTGCAAATGTCAGAATTTTATTCTTTTCCACGGGTGAATAATATTCCCCTGGGTACATATTTCTTTATCCATTCATCTGTTTATGGCCATTTATGTGGCCTCCAAACTTGGTTACTATGATGAGTGCTTCAGTAAACATGGGAGTGCAGGTATCTCTTCAATATACTGATTTCATTTCATTTGGATATATACCCAGCAATAGGATTGGTAGATCATGTGATAGATCTATTTTTATTTTTCTGATGAAACTTCACACTGTTTTTTTATAGTGATTGTACTAATATACCTTCCTACCAACAGTGTACTGGAGTTATCGTTTCTCCACATTCTTGCCAGCCTTTGATAATTTTGGGGCTTTTTGATAATAGTCATGTGAACCAGAGTGAAATGGTATCTCAGTGGGGTTTTGATTTGCATTTCCCTAATAATTAGTGATGTTGGGCATTTTTTCATATACCTGTTGGCCCTTTGCATATCTTTTTTTGTGAAATGTCTATTCAGATCATTGGTCAATTTAAAAAATCCAATTATTTGTTTTTTTGCTGCTGAGTTGTTTGAAAATTGCTTACATATGATGGTTATTATTCCCTCACCAAATTGATAATTTGTATATATTTTTTCCCATTCCTTAGGTGCCTTTCACTAGGCTGATTGTTTATTTTGCTGTGAAGAAGCTATTTAGCTTGATGTAATTCCATTAGTCTGTATTTGATTTTGTTGCAGTGCTTCGTAATTCTAATTGTCCAGATCTTTCACCTCCCTGGTTAGCTGTATTCCTAGGTGTTTTATTCCTTTTGTGACTATTGTGGATAGGGTTACATTCTCAATTTGGCTGCCAGCTTTGACATTATTAATGTACAGAAATGTTACTGAATTTTGTATAATACATTGATTTTATATCCTGAAACTTTGCTGAAGTTGTTTATCAGATCTGGTAGTTTTGGGGCAGAGACTATTATTGGCTTTTCTAGGTACAGAATCATATCATCTGTGAACAGAAGTAGTTTGACTACCTCTCTTCCTATTTGGATGCCTTTTATTTCTTTCTCCTGTTTGATTGCTCTGGGTAGAACATCCAGTAGTATGTTGAATAGTAGTGGTGAGAAACGGCATCCTTGTCTTGTTCTGATTCTCAAGGAGAATGCTTCCAGCACCATTTTCATATTCAGTATGAGGTTGGCTGTGAGTTTGTCATAGATAGCTCTTATTATTTTGAGATGTTTCTTTGAGGCCTAGTTTGTCAAGAGTTTTTTTAACATGAAGGGATGTTGAATTTTACTGAAAGCCTTTTCTGCATTTATTAAGATCATATGATTTTGTTTTTAGTTCTGTTTTTGTGATGATTCACATTATTGATTTATGTATGTTGAACCAGCCTTGTATCCCAGGAATAAGGCCTATGGGATCATGGTGGATTAGTTATTTGATGTGCTGTTGGATTCTCTTGACTAGTACTTTGCTAAGAATTTTTTTTTTTTAATCTATGTTCATCAGGGATACTGGACTGAAGTTCTATTTTCTTATTGTCTCTCTGCCAGGTTTTATGTATCCCAATGATACTGGCCTCATAGAATGAGTTAGAGAGGAGCTCCTCCTTGATTTTTTTGAATAGTTACAGTAGGACTGGTACCAGCTCTTCCTTATATGTCTGTCGAAATTTATCTCTGAATCCATCTGGTCCATGGCTTTTTCTTGTTAATAAGTTTTTAAAAATTACCTATTCTTTTTTGGAACACATTATTGGCCTGTTCAGCATTTCATTTTCTTGATTCAATCTTGAGAGGATGTACGTTTTAAGGAATGTATCAATTTCTGCTAGGATTTACGGTTTGTGTGCAAATAGCTAGTTATAACAATCTCTCTGGGTTTTTTTTTTTTTTTTGTATTTCTGTGGGATTGGTGGTAATGTCCCCCTTAGCATTATGTATATTTGGATCTTCTCTCTTTTTTCCCTTCATTATTCTAGCTAGTGCTGTATAAATCTTAAATGTCCTATCAGAGAACTAACTTCTGGTTTATTTGATTTTTTGCATGATTTTTTTCTCATCTCTATTTTGTTCAGGTCAGCTCAGATTTTGGTTATTTCATTTCTTTTGGTAGCTTTGGGATTTGTTTTCTCTTGTTTTTCAAATTCCTCTAGGTGTGATTTTAGGATGTTAATTTGAGATATAACTTTTTGGTGTGTGTGTTTAATGCCGTAAACATTCCTTGTAACACTGCTTTAGCTGTATCCTAAAGATTCTGGTATGCGGTATCTGTATTTTCATTTATTTCAAAGAATTTCTTGATTTCTGCCTTAATTTCATTGTTTACCCAAAAGTCATTCAGGAGCAGATTGTTAAATTTCCGTATGATTATATAATTTTGAGATATCTTCTTGGTATTGATTTGTATTTTTATTGAAACTATGGTCTAAAACTGTGGTTGGCATGCTTTTTTTTTTTTTAGTTTCTTGAGAATTATTTTATGGTGCAGTGTGTGATTGATTTTAGAGCATATGCCATGTGCAATTAAGAATGTATATTCCATTATGGTTGGGTGAACAGTTGTGTAGATGTCTGTTAGCGCCTTTTGGTCAAGTATTAAGTTTAGGTCCTGAATATTTGTATTAGATTTCTGCCTGAATAATCTGTCCAATATTGTTAGTGAGCTGTTGAAAATGTCTGCTATTTGTGTGTGTTTATCTGAGTCTCTTTATAAGTCTCTAAGAATTTATTTTATAAATCTGAGTTCTCTAGTGTTGGGTGCATATACATTTAGGATAGTTAAGTCATCTGGTTAAATTGAACGTTTTATCATTATGTAATGCCCTTCTTTTTCTTTTTTGATCATTATTGGTTTAAAGTTTGTTTTCTCTAAAGTAAGAATAGCACCCCTGCTTTTTTTTGTTTTCCATTTTCTTGGTAGATCTTTCTTTATCCCTTTACTTTGAGCCTATGGGTGTCATTGCATGTTGATGGGTCTCCCGAAGACACCATACAGTTGGGTCTTACATCTTAATCCATCTTGCTACTCTGTACCTTTTAATTGAGGCATTCACTCCATTTACATTCAAGGTTAATATTAATATGTGCAGATTTGATCCTGTCATCATGTTTTTAGGTGGTTATTATGCAGATGTCATTGTGTAGTTACTTTATGCTAATTGTTCACGTACTTAAGTGTGTTTATGTGGTGGCCAGTAAAAGTCTTATTTCCATGTTTACACTCCCTCAAAGACCTTTTATAAGACAAGTCTGGTAGTGAAAATTTCCTTAGCATTTTCTTACCTGAAATGGATTTTATTTAGCCTTCGCTTATGAAGCTTAGTATGGCTGGATATGAAATCTTTATGTAGAATTTCTTTTCTTTAAGAATTGCTGAATATAGGCTCCCAGTCTTATCTGGCTTATAGGATTTCTGCTGAAAGGTCTGATATTAGCCTGATGGAATTTCCTTTGTCAGCAACCTGCCACTTCTCTCTAGCTGCCTGTAATATTTTTTCTTTCATATTGGCCTTAGTCAATTTAATGGATATATGTCTTAGTGGTGGTTGTCTTGCATAGTACCTCACAGGGGTTTTCTGAATTTTCTGGATTTGAATGTTGACTTTTCTAGCAAGTTTGGGAAATTTTTCATGGATAATATACTCAAATATGTTTTGTATGTTTCTTGCTCTTTCTTCCTCTCTTTCAGGAACACTAATAAGCCATAGGTTTGGTCTCCAAATAATCTCACATTTCTCAGAGGTTTTATTCATTTTTAAAAATTTGTTTTTACTTTTTTCTGACTGAGTTAATTTGAACAATGAATCTTTCACCTCTGAGCTTCTTTCCTCAGCTTGGTCTATACTTCTATTAATACTTCTGATTGTGTTATGAAGTCTTGTAGTGAGTTTTTTACTTCTATAATCAATTGGCTCATACTTAAAATGGATAGTAATCAATTTGGCTCATACTTAAAATGGATATTTTATTTTGCTGATAATGATTTAGTAAAATGAAATCACTTTACTGTATCCCTTAAATTCCTTGTGTTGGGATTCAATTTTGTATTGAATCTTGATAATGTATATTGACATCTAGAATCTGAATTCTATGTCTCTTATTTCAACCATTTCACTCTGGTTAAGAACCATTTCTGGGAAGCTAGTGAAGTCATTTGGAGGTAAGAAGACACTCTGTCTTTTAGGGTTGTTAGGGTTCTTGCACTGGTTCTTTCTCATCTGTGTGGGCAGATGTTCCTTTAAGCGTGGTGTAATTTGGGTATACTCTGTTGGCTTCATTTCTGGATGTTTTCAGAGGGCTGAGACTTTGTGCAGAGACTTTTTTATTTGTAACTGAATTCTTGCCCTTATTTTCATTAGCAAGGTATATTTGGTGTTGTTGTTTGAGCTGCAATCTAGTAGATGGTGCTTAGGCATAATGGCCAGTAAGTAGGGTCTTACTCAGATGCATGGCTCCTTTGTATTTCTTCATGTTTGCAGCTGTGCTCTCTCAGTGCTCTGAGAATGTGAGCTCCTCTTTTAATCAAATGCTAGCCAAAGATCTCAGCTTGTCACTCCAGCCTGTGCACCATAGCCCTTGCGTAAGCTCTGGCATTTTGTTCTCTTCTCAGCTTGGGGGTAGCAGGGGTGGGGATGCTGACAGTAGCAATGGTTGAAGGCTTGTCACTTATCTCTGGGAGCTCCATCCCATAGTAATGCAGAGCCACTGCCAATCAGAATGATCAGTTTGGGGTGGGGTAGCTGCCAAAAGGGCCCAAGCCAGGGGGAACTGCCTGGTGAACAGTGGGGAGAGGGGCTTGCAGGGAAGACAGTGTGGTCTCTTCTCCATAGGGCAGCTGTGACATGCTGGAGGTACGAGTAAAGCACTCAGCATCTTCATTCCTTCTCCAGCCTGGTGGCAAAAAGAGCAGGCACCATTGCAGTGGCAGTGATAGAGGAGCTGTCAGTTGCCTCTGGAAATTCCACCTTGGAGCGAAACAGAGCTGCTGCCAATAGGAATGTTCAGCTGGGGGTGGGATGGCTTTGCTGTAAGCCCAAGGTGGAGACCCTCCCTGGTCAACAGCAGGGGGTTGGAGGATCAAAGGGAGGAGACATTGGGCTTCTCTTTGTATGGCAGCTGTGGTGTGCTGGAGGTGCAAGTAAAATGAGCAGGCTCTTTTTTCTTTCCTCTGGTCAAGAGTAACAAGGACAGTACTGCTGGAGCAGAAATGACAGAGGGTCTGTTGACTGTCTCTGGGAACTCTGCCCCAGAGAAATGCAGAGCCACCATCAACCAAAGTGTTCAGGTGTTGGTAGGGTGGCTGTACCAGGGGCCCAGGTCAGGAGGCCCTGCCCAGTAAGAAGTAGCAGGGGCAGAGATTCACATGGGAAATTGTCTGGTGGTTTTTCTATAAGGCAGCTGTGGAATGCTGGAGGTCTGCAACAGTCCTTGAGCTCTTTGCTCCCTCCCCAGCCTGAGGGCAGTACGGGCAAGGGTTATGGCAGCAGCAGAAGCTGTGGGCATGTCAGTTACCTCTGGGAGCTCCATCCTAGAGAAATGCAGAACTGTGATCAGCTTGAGTGCTAAAAAGGGATGGGGAAACTGTGCTGGAGTCCCAGACCAGTGTTTTTTTTCTAGCAAGGTGCAATGGGGGCAAGGACTATAGTCCATTCACTCTTCAGCACTGTAGATGAGGTCCCTATTCTGGGGGCACACAACATAGCCTGTCCTTCCTTTTGGCAGAGCTATAGCAGCTGGTGCTGAGGTGCTCAGGAATCCAAGGCCTTTGGGGCTCTGTGTGGCCCTGAGTGGTGGCTCTGCCCATACTGCATGCAACTCTACCTGTCAGTGTGGAGGCTCCAGTGAAGGGGATGGTTAGGGGAGATCTTCTGTCACTAGGACTGCAAAGATCCATGGCAGAAGTTTGAGTCCTTGGGAACTCTCATTTACTCAAACTTTCCCAGCAGTGGGGAGCCACCCTTGACTCTGTGCCAGTCCAAGGGGGTGACTGTCCTGCCTTGCTCTTCTCTGCTCTCTATGGGTTGTCATTGCTTGCATGATGAATCCCATCATGGCCCCCTGAACAATCCATTTGAAGAGCTAATGTTTTCTCAATACTCTATCTCCTCTCCACAAGAACAGTACAAACTAGCTGCTTCTAGTCATCGATCTGGTGGGAGTGTCTGGATATTTTAACAATATTAATCATTTCAATCCATGAGCATGGGATATCTTCCCATTTTTGTGTCTTCTTCAATTTCTCTCATCAACATTTTATAGTTTACATTGTAGAGATGTTTTACTTCTTCTGTCAAATTTATTCCTAGGTATTTATTTTGTAGTTATTGTAAGGTGGATTGCTTCTTGATTTTTTTTCAGATAGTTTGCTGTTGGTGTATAGAAAATATATTGACTTTTGTATATTGATTTTGTATCTCATAATGTCACTGAATTTATCAATTCTAATAGTTTTTTTAGTTGAGCCTTCAGGTTTTTCTAAATATAGAATCATGTAATCTGTAACAATAATAATTTAACTTTTTCTTTCCAGATTGGATAACATTTATTCCTTTATCTTTTCAAATTGCTCTGGTTAGGACTTCCAGTACTATGTTAAATAACATAAGTAAAGTAAGCATCCTTGTCTTGTTCTAGATATTAGAGGAAAGGCCTTCTATTTTTCTTCATTCAGTATTATATTAATTGTGAGTTTGTCATATACGGTCTATATTGCTTTGAACTATATGCCTTCTATATCCAGAGTTTTGAGAACTTTTATCATGATGGATGCTAAATTTTATTAAATGCTTTAAAAATATATTTAAATAAGCATAAGACTTATTTTCTTGATTTTGTTTATATGATATATCATGTTTATTTGTATATGTTGAACCACCTTTCTTTGTATCCTTGAGATTCATCCTACTTGATCATGATTGATAAACTTTTTAATGTAACATTGAATTCAATTTGCTAGTATTTTCTTGAGGATTTTTGCCTCTATGTTTTTAAGGGATATTGGCCTGATGTTTTCTCCTTTTGTTGTGTGCTTGCCTGATTTTGTTATAATGGTAATTCTGGGTTCATAAAATGAGTTTGGAAATAACCTTTTCTTTGCAATCTTTTGAAACAGTTTGAGTAGAATCTAGTATTAGTTCTTCTTTAAATGTTTGGTAGAATTCAGTAGTAAGCCAGTCATGTTCTGGGCTTTTCTTTGATAGCATATGTTTTGTCACTGCTTCGATCTCATTACTTGTTGTTGGTCTATACAGGCTTATTTTTTATGTGAATTTTTTATATAGAAAACTCAACAGTGCACATTTAACCCAGTTTAATGGCAAATTATTTATCCTTTACCTTTTCCAGCTTGGCAATGTGAGCCACAGATTTTGGACCCAAGACATTCCCTCCCCAGTGACAGCAGATCTTATCATATCTGCCATTGTAATTGTTCATATTCTGTCTTCAAGCTCATTTTTTTCCTCTGTCTGATCACTTCTGCTATTGAAATCTTCTAATGAGTTTTTCAATTTATCTATTGTATTATTTATTTCTTGGATTTTTAAAAATTGTTTCTACTTGTCAAATATGTTATTTTATTCTTGAATTGTGTTTTAAATTTTCTTTTGTTTTCTGTTCTTATATTTTTATGTGCAGTTTGCTAAAATTCATTAAGTGGATTATTCTGCATTATCTCTCTGACATTTTACAGATTTTCAATTCTTTTGGGTCCATTGCTGGAGCTTCATTGGTTTATTTTTTTTGGTGTCATATGGCCCTGGATTTTTTCCATGTGTGCATTTTTGCACCAATTCTTGTGCATTTGAAGAGACAGACATCTCCTCCAGATTTTTTAGGTGTTCTTTTGTGATGTTAGATCTTTAATAATTAATATTGAGATTTAAATGCTGACTTGTTGTTCCTTTTAATTCTGGGAAGACTTACTCTGAACAGTGGAACTAAAATGTTGCACTGGAACTTACTGCCCTGCCATTGTTTTCTGATCCTGGGTGACTTAAGTAGGCACTGTATTTTAATACTGATCTTTCAGCTTATTCTTGGTCAGTAGAAGGCTTACCACAAACATCTGGGCTTTGTGGAAAATCTGTCCAAGGATTTGGTTCTTGCCATGGATTGTGCTTCCTGATACACTACAGAACTGGCCAATCTCTTCAATGTGGTATCCCCATTGACCAGAGGGCAGAGTAGCTGCTGAGATTCACATGCTTATTGCTATGATTAGTGCCTGCTCTTTGTCGTGCATTCACTCCAGTTGGTTCAGTCCTCCTGACACTCTCAGTAATTCCCGTAGGATAGGACTAGAATGGGCTTCCCACAAAGATTCTAAGACCAATGGAAAGATTAAACATCTACTTCCAATTCCCTCCTGCCATCTCGAAAACATGGGTCTACTTAAATCATGTGTAAATGGCATTAGGCTGGCCTGGGGAAAGGGTGGCACAGTTTGAAATGAACATTCGTGTGACTAGTAATGACTCTTTTTAATTCTGTGGGAACAGAGGTGTCTTTGCTTCTCCCTTGAGCTCTAGTGAATGCTAGGTGGTATTCTTGTCTTGATATAGTTCCAGTTGTTTCTTTTTTGGGGGGAGTGATGCTTAGAGATCTTCTTTTGCACCATTTTGTTGACATCACTTCACAAACCTACATCTGTTTATTTGTTCTTTTATATCAGTATGAAATAATGAATATGTTCTATATTTTTGGTTATAATCTAATACTTAATTTTGTTGTTCTGTTTTCTAACTTTCTTCAATGGAAATTTTTGCAGTTAGCCTCAGTGACCCTTTGACAAAGCACTATGAGAGTGTGTGTGTGTGTGTGTGTGTGTGTGTGTGTGTGTGTGTAGCAAATCACTACTTTCTGGCACTACAGAATGCACCAGGCTCTCTTGTATATTTCTTGACCCAGTCTTAGAATCAACCATTTATCCAGAAAGTCACAGTTCCTTTTAGTATACAATGATATTATGAGACAAGATCTGACTGCCATCTGTGCTTACAGCTACTGGGATATCCTTGCTTCTAACCTTTGTCAGCTGACAGAGAAAGGAATATTATATGTGATGAGAAAGGAATACTAAACTCGGTATATACAAAAAATTATACATATTTTATATGTATCTGTATTTATATTAAGCTACACATAAGTTCATATTGATGATCTAAATTCTAATCTATTACCACAAGGAACATTCTATCTTTCTCCTCCTGTTTATTTGCAATCTTCAACTTCAAAAGAGAAAAACCTGGCTCTCTCCATTTACCATCCATTTACTGAATTGTTCACTATATACAGTAGTGTTATGACTGTTCATGTACACTGTCATAGAAAAAATATAAACTAGAATACAGAGGTCATGTCTAATTCATTTTTTTTCTAAGTGTCATAGTCTTCACTCATTTCCCAAGTTACTCAGGCCAACACCCTGCCCCACACCACTTCATTAAGGTTATTTCATGAAATTTTAATACAATTAGATCGTTTTTTCACATTCTTTATTTTATCCTGGATCCTCTTATTGCAAATGTTTTTCCTTTTTAAAAATATTGTATATATTAAAATTCAAACTTGAGTTTCACTCTTTATGCTCCAATTCTAGGAATTTTAATAAATGCATTGTGTCATGTATCCACACTTACAGTATCATAGATAATAATTCACAACCCCCCACATTTTCCTTTCTTTCAACTGTTTTTCTTTTCTCCCAACTGAAAACCTGGTGTACCTTGAGCTGTTTGGTCATTTAACTATATTAAGTCTTCTGATCCATGAGCATGGGATGTTTTTCCATTTCTTCGAGTTAATTAAAATTTATTTTGTCAGTATTCTACAGATTTTTCTTATACATATCTTTCACTTCCTTGTTAGGCTTTTTTTTTTTTTTTTTGTAGCTATTGTAAATCGAATTGATTTCTTGATTTAATTCTCACCTTGATCATTATTAATGTATGGAAATGCTACTGATTTGTGAACATTGTTTTTTGTATCCAGGAATTGAATGCCTTTCAGAAATTTAAAAATTTTCTGGAGGAGTCTTTAGGGTTTTCTAAGTATAAGATTATTTTATTAGCAAACATGATTTGACTTCCTCTTTTCCAATATGGATGCCTTTTATTGCCTTTTCTTGAGTGATTACTCTGGCTAGGACTTCCATTACTATTTTGAATAGGAATGGTGAAAGTGGGCATCCTTGTGTTGTACCAATTCTTATAAGGAATGCTTTTATTTTTCCCCTTCCAGTATGATGTCAGCTGTGGGTTTGTTGTATATAGCCTTCATTATTTTGAGGTATATTTTTTCTATACCTAGTTTTTGGGGGTTTTCATTATGAAAGAATCTCAGTTTTATCAAATGCTATTTCTGTATCTATTGAAATAATCATATGTTTTTAACCTTAATTATGTTAATATGATTAATCATATTTTTAATTTGTATATGTTAAACCATCCTTGCATTCCTGGGAAAAAAAATTCCAAGTTGATCATGGTGTATTATCTTTTTATTGTGCTGTTGGATTTAGTTTGTTAGCACTTGTACAAAAATTTTGCATCTATTTTCAATAGGGATATTGTTCTATAATTTCCTTTTTTTTTTTTTTTTTGTTATTTCCTTGCCTGACTTTGTTATTCAGACAATTTATTCTATGAGATCTTCATAGAATGAATTATGGAGGTATCCTTCCTCCTAAACTTTTTGCAAAAGTTTCAGGAGGATTGCTACCCATTCCTTTTTATACATTTGATAGAATTTGGCTTTGAATCTCTGTTGTCCTGGTCTTTTCTTTTTTTAGAAAATTTTGTATTGTTGATTTACTCTAACTATTCATTAATGCTTTACTCAGAATTTCTCTTTCTTCCTGGTTCAATTTTCAGAGGTTGTTTTCCAGCAATTTACTCATTTCCTCTTGATTTTATAGTTTGTGAGCATACAGTTCACAGTATTTCATAGTGGCCTCTGATAATCTTTTGTATTTCTTTGGTATCAGTTGTACTGTCTTCTTTTTCATTTCTGATTATGTTTATTTGGATCTTCTTACTTCTTCATTAGTCGAACTGGCAATTAATCAATTTTCTTTATCTTTCTAAAAACCAACTTATTATTTTCTCTATCCATTGTATTTTGTGTGTGTGTGTGTGTGTGTGTGTGTGTTTCTCAATTTCGTTTAGTTCTGCCCTGATCTTTGCTATATCTTTTTGTAGCCAGCTTTGGGTTTATTTTTTCCTTGTTCTTTGAATACTGATATGACGTTAATTTGTAATATTTCTTTTTTTATGTGGGCATTTAACAATGTAAACTTTTCCCCTAGCATTGTTTTTGCAGTATCAAAAAAGGTTTTCGTATGTTGTGTTTTGATTTTCATTCATTTCAAAATTTAAAATTTTCATCTTACTTTTGTTGCTCTAAAGATTGTTCCACATCATGTTGTTTAATTTTCAAGTTTTTGTACAGCTTCAATAGCTCCTTTTCGTGTCAATATCTAGTTTTATTCCGTGGTCTGAGAAGATACTTGATATAATTTTATTTAAAAAAAAATTGAGACTTCTTTTATGACCTAACATAAGCTGTATCTTGGAGAATATTCCATGTACTGATGAGAAGAATGTATATTCTATGGTTGTTGGATAGAATGTTCTGTCTGTTAGGTCCATTTATTCTAAAGTCTGGTTTAAGTCCAGTTTTTCTTTGTTCATTTTCTGTCTCAATATTCTATCTAGTACTGTGAGATGGGTATCAAAGCCCCCATTATTATTTTATGATTATTCATATTTTCCTTTAGCTCTAGTAATATTTGCTTTATGAATCTGGGTGCTCTGATGTTGGGTGCATATATTAGAATATTTAGAATTGTTATATTCTCTTGTCATATTGATCCATTTATCATTACAAAATGATCTTGTGTTTTTTACTGTCTTTGATTTGATATATTTATCCAATATAAGTACATACTCCAGCTTGCTTCTGTTTTTCATTTATGTGAAATATCTTTTCTCACCTCTTTACCTGCAATAAGCATTGCAGGTAAAAATGCATTCAATAAGCATTTTTACCAGATAAATGAGTTTCTCGTAAGCAGTATATAATGACTTCATGTTTTAAAAATTCATTCCACCAAATTGTATATTTTATGTGAAACATTTAATACATTTATGTCCAAGCTTAATATTAGCATATGAGGTTTTGTTTCTGTTATAATGTTGATTTTTGTCTAGTTGTTTTGTGAATCTTTTTGTCTTTTTCCTCTGTTTATCTTTGTTTTTTGGTGAAATTCTGTCATATTGCTATTGAGTTTTTTCTCTTCCTCCTTTGTGTAATTGTTTCATGAGATCTGTGTGTTTCTTACCTTCATGTGTAATTATGATAGTAAATACCAACTTTCATTTCCATGTTTAGAATTATTTTGAGCATTTTTTTTTTCAATGTCATGATCTTGGCTCACTGCAACCTCCTCCTTCCAAGTTCAAGCGATTCTCCTGCCTCAGTCTCCGGAGTAGCTGGGAGTACAGTCATATGCCACTATGCCCAGCTAATTTTTTGTATTTTTAGTACAGATGGGGTTTCACCATGTTAGCCAGGATGTTCTAGATCTCCTGACCTCGTGATCCATCTGCCTTAGCCTCCCAAAGAGCTGGGATTACAGGCATGAGCCACCACACCTGACCATTGAGCATTTCTTATAGGACCATTCTAGTAGTGGTGAATTTATTCACTTGTTTGAAAGTGAGAAAAAGTTTGATTGCCTGGGCACAATTTTATTTCTTCTTTATTATGAAGCTTATTTAGGCAGGATATAAAATTTATGGTTGGCAGTTTTTTTTTTTTTTTTTTTTTTTTTAATAGGACCCCAATTGCTTCTGGCTTGTAAGATTTCTGTTAAGAAGTGTACTCTTGGTCTGATGAGGTTTCTTCAGTAGGTGACTTGACACTTTTGCCGAGTTTGGATTTTTTTTTCCTTCATATTGACTTCAGAAAGTGTTATGACAATATGCCATGGTGTACTCTGTCCTGCAATGTATTGACTGGATGTCTAAAAGTTTTGCTAGACTAGGACATTTTTCTATTGTTTTCTTAAATAGATTTTCTAGAATTTTACTTTTTCTCTTTCTTTAAAAAAAACTTATGATTTGTGAGTTCAATTTATTTGATACTTTATTTCTTGAAAACTTTGTTCATTCTTTATTATTATCATTTTCTTTATTTTTATATGACTTGATTAAATCAAAAGACCTGTCTTCAGGTTCTGAGATTCATTCTTTTGTGTGGTGTAGTCTATCTTTGAAGCTTACAAATTTTTGTTGTAATTCCCTCAGTGCATTTATTTCCAGAAGTTCTGTTTTGTTTTTGTTTTTAAATATATTTATCTTCCTGGTGAATTTCTTATTCATATCTTTAATAATTTTCTGATTTATTTGTATAGGTTTTAGATTTCTCTTGCATCTCACTGAGTTTCTTAAAAATCAATATTTCGAATACTTTATGTGAAATATTGGAAACTTTTTTTTGGTTTGTGTTTTGGTAAGGATTCATTGCTAGAGAATTACTTTGTTTTTCGGGGGGAGGATGTCATAACACCTTGCTTTTTCACACTTCCAGTATTTTTTTCACACTTCCAGTATTTTTACACTGATTTATTCCCATATGAAGAAACTTGATTTTTTTTTTTTTAACTTTGAATTTACTTTCCGTGCGACAGGAATTTTTTTTTTTTTTTTTTTTTTTTTTTTGCTGTAGCATGTGATTATGATGTATGTTGAGTAGGACCATTTGGCTTTGCTTCTGGGTGCATTCAGTGGCAAAGACTGTATGATTCCCTCAGTCAAAAATAGCCTTAGTGTGGTGGCTTTCTCAGATGCCAGTTGTAGTGGTATGCTGGGTCAGTAAGCAGTCTCATGATCTCTTGAAAAACTAGGGTGTCCTGGGTGATGGTGGTAGCAGAGATAAGTTTCTCTTCAAGTTCTGTGCATTTGTGTCAGCAGTTATTGTAATGAGCTATGCAAATCAACCTCCAGACCAGTAGGTGACACTTACAAGTGAGAGCCAGCTGCAGTGGTGACAGTAGGGTTTATTCTTAGCTTTTGTTCACTAGGGGTTAACTAGGGGAGGTACTTGGGTGTTCCAGGTGATGAGTTAGACAATGGAATGCTCAGTGGTCCTGGTTCTGTGCTCTGCTTCTGAGGAGGGGGCAAAAGTGACCCAGGCAGGTTTGGACCAGGCAGTCCTGCACTTGGACCCCACAATGATGGGCACAAGGGCTGGCCCTGACTGGAGTCAAGGCGCAGTCCTCAGGCCTTGGGAGAAATGCCCCTGCAATGAGTGAAGTAACTGCATCTGTGCTTAAGTCACAGTACCAGGAAAGAGGGGCAGTCCTATCTCCACAGCCAGGAGAGGTAGAAGTAGGCAGGAGTGAGACCTGCTCTGTTCTCATGCTCAAACCTGGCAAGGCTTCCTCACGGGACAACTCTGGCAGCTTGTTGGGACTGTTAGACAAGTCGCATGCAGAGTGTGCTTCAATCTGTTAAATTTCCCCAGGCTGTAAAACTTGCCAGCTGGGTCAAAACCATGCCTCTAAGACAAATCCCCTCATGCTTTGGTCCTGTGAATGGGAGTTGCCAAACTCTTAACATCCATGGCTGGAGACAAAACCACACTCAACTCTCAATTCTGGCCATAGGTTCCCTCCTCTTCTTGAGACCAGAATGCGAATCCCTGGTTTGACACTTTCTAAACCAGTGACTGTTACCTCCACTGGCTGGCAGGTTTCCATAGAGCCTGCTGTGAGCTAGCATCAGAAATGGCTTCTTTCTATTTGTCTCCAGGAATGAAAACATGCACGGAATACTTCCCAGTGCCATTCTTTCTCACAGTCTCCTGGCTCCTCCCCATGTTCGATCCAAGGCTTGGGATGGTCAAGAGGCTCCCCTGTGGCTTGATTTGTATGATTCTCCAATGGGAATGTACGTGTATCACAGAGACACTACCGCCCGCCACACATACACTTGGGATTCACTAATTTTCAGCTGGACAAAGTCAATGTTGGTTGCTGTCTGCATTCTTTTTCTCAATATCTGAAGTTTTCTTTTGCTTTTCTGTTGAACTCCTATGTTCTTTTTTAAGTGAAAATTCATGACATTAATCTTGACACACTATTTTGCTATTTCCAAGTGGTTAAGTTATGCTGGCAAAGCCTCTATTCAACAATCTTGGAAGGAAAAAAAAGCACCAACTATACTTCTTTTATACTTAAGACTCATCTAGTGTTTCATAGGTTCATACCAAATTTATTTTAATCACAAAATAATATTAAACTGGATGTACCACAGGATTATCCATTCACCTACTGTAGGACATTTTGTTTGCTTTTAGTTTTGTGTGATTATGTATAAAGCTACTGTAAACATATATGTGCAAGTTTTTATGTAGACAAAAGTATTCATATCACTTAGTTACATATCTAGAAGTCTAATTTTTAGATTGTTAGCATTATAAGATCTGCTAAACTGTTATTGAAGGGGCTGTACCATTTTGCATTCTCAACAGCAATGAACAAGATTTCCTGTTGCTTTTCATCCTGTTTGGTATTGTCAGTTTTTTGGGGCTGTGTTTGTGTTTCTTTTTCTTCTTTCTTTTTGCCATTCTAATGTGCTATTATACTATTTGAATTTGTGATTCTCTAATGACAAATGATGTTGAACATCTTTTCACATGTTTATTTGCCATCTTTACATCCAAAGTATTTGTTCAGATTTTTTTTCTTTTTAAAATGAATTTGTTTTTTTTTTTAATTGAGTTTTGAGTGTTCTTTGTATATTTGAACACGAGTTTTTTATTATAGGTGTTTTCCAATTATTTTCTAGCAGTTGGTGGTCTGTATTTTCATTTTCTTAATAGCATCTTTTGCAGAACAGAATTTTTTAATTTTAACCAAGTTCAGCTTATCAGCTTTTCCTTCATAGATCATGAGTTTATTGTTTTATTTTTTAAATTGCCAAACTGAAAGTCTCCTAGTTTTTCTTCTAGACATTTTATAATTTTGCTTCTATATTTAAGATCTGTGATACATTTTGAGTTAATTTTTATGAAAGAACTAGTGTCTGCTTGTAGGTTCATTTCTGTGCATACGAATTTCTAATCTTTGCAATATTATTAGGTAAAAAGTATTTCTTCTACATTGAATTAATTTGCTCCTTTGTCAGTGATCAGTTGGTTATATTTGTGTGCGTCTATTTCTGGACTATGTTCTATTCTGTTAATCTATGTATCTTTTCTTTTGGCAATACTACAAGGTCTCCATTAGCTCTATTAAAATAGATCTTGATATTGATACTGTATGTTCTTAAAGTTTGTCTTCCTCTGTACTATTTTGTTGGTAATTTTAAGTCTTTTGCTTATCGCTATAAAGCTTAGAATCAGGTGGGTAATATCTAAAACAGCTTTCTGTGATTTTGAATGGGATCTATAAAGTTGTGAAGGACTGACAGCTTAACAATATTGAATTCTTCAATTCACATATGTATTTATTTATTTATCTCTTCTGTAATATTTTCATCAGAGTTCTGTAGTTTTCTGCATATAAGCTGCATATGTATTTTGTTAAATTTATACCTATGTATTTCCTTTTTTGGTACTATTATACTGGTATCTTTTTTATAATTTCATATTCTAATTTTTCATTGTTAGTATATCAGAAAGCAGTTGAGTTTGTATATTGTCTTTGTATCTTGCTATGTTTTTATATTCACTTTGCTTCCAGGAAATTTTTCTTTTTGTAGTATCTTTGAGATTTTCTACAAAGATAATCATGACATCATGTCAATAAAAACACATTATTATTACGTTCTTAACTGCATAGCTTTTATTTTCCTTGTCTCATTGCAGTAGCTAGGGCTTTCAATCTAGTGTTGAATAGGTGTGCTGAGAGAAGATATTCTTATTTTGTTTCTTATCTTATGGGGAAAGCATCTAATTCTGTGTGTTATTAAGTTTTTTGGCAGATGTTCTTTATCGAGCTGGTAATGTTAATCTATATTCCCGATTTGCTGTGTAGCTTTTATTGCAAATTAATATTGGGTTCTTTATCAAGTTGGTAATATTCATCTATATTCTCAATTTGGTGTGAATTTTTTAATTGCAAATTAATGTTGGTTTTTTGAAGAAGTTCTTTCTTCATCAAATAACATGATCACATGAGTTTTCTTCTTCAGCTTGTTGACATGTTGAGGCACGCGGTTTGATTTTCAATGATGAATCAATCTTAAATAGCTGAAACAAATCACCCTTGTTTGTCATAAACAATTCTTTTCATATATTGTGGTTTCAATTTGGTACTGTTTTCTGGGACATTTGTATCTACATTCATGGAAGATATTAGTATGTAGTTTCCTTCTTTTTAATAAATTCATTACACTTTAGTAATATATAATATTGGCCCTATATAATGAGTTAGGAAACATGTTTCCTGTGTCTGTTGCCTGGAAGAGGTTGTGAAGAATTGTTTTTTTTTTTTTTCTTAAATAACTGGTAAATTTTTCCAGTAAAACAATATGGGCTGCTTTATATTTTTGTTAGGTTGTTAATTAGTGATACAGTAGAACTATTTTCTACTTCCCCTTGTGGGAGTTTTAATAGTTTATATCTTTCAATAAATTGATAAATATCATCTAACATCAAATTTGTGAGAATAGCCCTGTTCAATGAACACCTGGACTATCCTTTAATGACATCTACATCAGTAGTAATGATTACTGTTTTATTTATGATATTGATAATGTATGATCACTTTCTCTCTGTTAGTTTTACTAATGGTTTAGCAATTTAATTGATATTTTAAAGTTTTCAGCTTTTTATTTTATTGATAATCTCCATTTTTTCCTATTTTCAGTATTATTGACTTTGCTCTAATTATTATGTTTTATTAATTTAGTTGTGTTAGGACTAAATCACTCTTTCCTACTTTCCTAAGGCAGCAGCTTAGGCTATTGATTTTTGATCTCTCCTTTTTTCCTAATATGTCTTTAATGTTATGAATCTCTCTTTAATTACTGATTTTGGTATATCTCATACATTTTTATAAGTTGTAATTTCATTTATATTTAGTTCTAAATATTTTTAAATTTCTCTTGAGATTTCTTTATTGTCATATATGCTATTTGAAAATATGTTGTACATGCAGTAAATAGTTGGGGATTTCTTAGTTATCATTTAGATATAGACTTATAGTTTAATTCCATTATGGTCTGAGAACATGCATTGTATGATTTCTAAACATTTAAATTATAAAGGTATGTTTTATTTCTCAGAAGGAGGACTCTCTATGCAAATGAAACACAGGAGTTTAAGGAGAATAGTCTGTTTTTGAATGAGATGTGCTGTGAATATCCGTTAGATTGAGTTTATTGATATTTTTCTTGATGTCAAATGTCTTTACTAATTTTCTGTCTGCTTGTTCTATCAATTAATGATAAAAGTATACTTGAGTCTCTGTCTTAGTCTTTTCATACTGCTGTGATAAAATACTATATACTGGGTAGTTTATAATCAAAGAAGTCTGTTTTTCACAGTTCTGAATACTGAGAAGCTCAAGATCAAGATGCTGGCAGTTTTGGTGACTGATGAGGTTCTACTTTCTGATCCTTAGATAGCATCTCCTCACTGTTTGTTTGCATGATGGAAGGAATGAGGAGGTTTTGTTTGGGCTTCTTTTATAAGAGGCTAATCTCATTTATGAAGTTTTACCCTCATGACCTGTTATGGTTAATACTGAGTGTCAACTTGATTGGATTGAATGATGCAAAGTATTGATCTTTGGTGTGTCTGTGAGGGTGTTGCCAAAGGAGATTAACTGGCCTAGTCTCCCAGCCTACATCTTTCTCCCACGCTGGATGCTTCCTGTCCTCGAACGTCAAACTCCAAGTTCTTCAGTTTTGGGACTCCTTGCTCCTCAACTTTCAGATGGCCTATTGTGGGACCTTGTGATTGTGATCATGCCACTGTACCCCAGCCTGGGCAACAAAGTAAGAACAAGTCTCAAAAGGAACTGAAAAGTACTGTGGCTATATTTTTCTTTTTCTTTATGCATTACTGTGCTGCCAGTTAACTCATTTATCAGCAACATCATTAAGTGAGTTAAAAGATATATGTATGTGTGTGTGTGTATATATGTGTGTGTATATAATATGTGTGTGTGTGTGTATGTATATATATAGACTCCCCTTTTTAATGTACATGTGTGTATATATGTGTGTGTATATATGTGTATATGTGTGTGTGCATGTATATATATATGCGTATATACATATCTACACGTACACACACATATGCACACACACATACATTAAAAAGGGAAGTCTATATATACACACACACACATACATATAATATATATAGCCTATTAGTTCTCTCCCTCTAGAGAACCCTGACTAATACATGACCTTATCACTGTCCCAAAGGCCCCACCTCCTAATACTATCATCTTTCATATACCTTTAGACTTATTATATTTTCTTGGAGAATTGGTCCCTTTAGCACTACACAATGCCACTCTAACACTTGGAATTTTATTGCACTATGGTTTTCTTTATTGGAAATTAAATAGTTACAATAGCTTTCTTTTATTAGTATTAGCATGATGTAACTCTCTATTTATATACTTTCAATCTATGTATGTATCTATATTTAAGTGAATTTTTAATAGATATTGCATATTATTTTTTCTCTATCCTACCATTTTTTCTTTTAATTGCAATATCCTGACTACTCACATTTAAAATGATTACCGATATAGTTATATTAATATCTACCATATTTATAAGTGTTTTCTATTTATTTTATATGTTTATTACATATGCATAGTTATTTAAAATTCCTTGTTTGACAATTCCAACATCTATATCATATTTGGTTCTTGTTATTATGATGCTTTGTCTCTTCAAAATATGTTTTTTCTTGCCTTTTGGCAGGCCTTATAACCTTTTGTTAAAGTCAGACATGATGTATCAGTTAATAAGGACTACATTATATGTGGCCTTTAGTGTGAAGATTTATGTTACTCTTGCTTGAAATAGGATTGTGTTTACTGTGTTCTATAGTTGTATGTGCTAAAGATTAAAATTCTTTTTCTATTCTTACTCTGTCTTCTACATTGTTTTGGGGCCTTTCTAATAATTGCTGTCAGGGAGAGTCTGAAACTAATGACTTTTTTGTTGCTGTTGCTACTATTCCACTGAAATCTATTGGTGTAGTGGTAAATTATAGGAGAAAGAAAGTATTGTGCAATCTTATGACTTAATTCTGTTGGTTAGTGAGCTGTGTGTTTCTGGGCTGTGATTTTCAAGCATTTCTTAACTTTTTATCCCCACTTAGGTGAGACATGAAGGCGAGCAGTGTGATGTTTGAGAAGTTATCTTCTCTTAGATGGGATAACGCTATATTAGCCTTTTCCCCTACAGATGAAATCTTTTGTTGGGTAAAACTTGAATTTATTTCATAATGATTATTCCTCCCTTCCCACCGCTAGAGCCAGGAAGGTATCCTTCTTGGCTCCTGACAGTGAGAGACTGATAGGGGTCCTGGAGAAAGTATCCACTTACACTGTAGCCTCAGAAGTTGCTCCTTCTCCCTGTAGTTCACACTCAGTCTTCAGCATTCATCAAGATTACTTGTTCTGACTTGCTGACCCCAGTAGCCTCTGCTCCAGATGAATAGATCTTGGCAATGACTTTTGGATTCATCCTATCTCTCCATATTTCAAGATATCAGTTTGCTCTGTGACCTCAGGTCTCTGATAACTTCAAGAAAAGTCATAAGGTTTCAGTTTGTTAAGATTTCTCAACTTGTCAGAACTGAAGTGATGACTTTCAGACTCTTTAACTGTTGGAGCTAAAACTAGAAAAAGAACATTTCTTAAATGAAAAAGAACAGATTAAAATAGAAGTGGATCACATTTAGTAAAAGTAAGAAATATTTTAAATTATATACAGAAATGTGCATGTGTGCAAGCATTTAATGGGCAAAAATAGAATTGATCAAACTTTTTAAAAAGTTAAAAAAATACTGGCCTAGAGTACTGGTTTAGTTTTGTTTTTCTCAACTAATGGGTATTCAAATGCTTGGTGTATGCCTGATCTGAACTAGGTTAATATAAAATATAGGAAAAAATATATTTCCCATTCCAAATAAATCCCAGTCTACTGGCTGTAATACAACAATTTTTTTCTCATAACTAGAAATTTGCAACACTCCAAGGAAATATTTCTATAGATATTAATTTAGTTTTGACAGTGTTGATCACTAAAGAGATAATTAACTAATTTTTAAAAAACTGGAGGAAAGGTTAAAGAAAAGCATTTGAAAAAATAATAAAAATGAACAGTAGGAAGAATCCCAGTACTTCAACTTATACTGATGCAGTCAAGCTTCTCACGTGAGTTTTTCTTTTAAATCATTATGTCATTCTGTTCTCACTGGGGAATAGTTTATTCACATTAGTTAATTTTCCAAATACTTAAAACTTCACTTTTTCTATTAAAAAATATTTTTTACTCTAAAATGTGTCTGATTAAAACACATGAGGATTTGGATTAGAAGAGTATGTGTAGATCATTTGTTAGTACCAATCACCTTATCTTGATATATCCAACACTGAGGCTCTTTCCTGTTTTAGGTACCAGCCTCTTCCAAGGCACTTGTTTCAAAAAAATGTTTCTTAGGTATATAGTAAAAGGTTTTTCCCATTACCAAAAACAGGACTCCTGTCTTTGATGTCCAAACTAAAAACAACAATGAAGCAGACTTTTCCAAAACTACAAATCCAAGGAAAAAAAGTCCTGTAATTCCCATTTTTACAACGCACATAATCATTGTTAAGGTTCAAATGTGTCCCCCAAAATTTATGCGTTTGAAACTTAATTCTCAATGCAATCGTGTTGAGAGGCGAGACCTTTAAAATTGGTTAAGTCATGAAAGTCCTTACCTCTTGAATGAATTAATTCCATTCTTTCAACAGTGGGTTCATTATCGTTGGAGTAGATTCCTAATAAAAAGATGAGTTCACCCCTCTTTTCTCTCTGTCTTCCTCATGTGATGTCTTCTGACATGTTACAGAACAGCAAGAAGGGCCATGCAATATGCTAGTGCCTTGGTCATAGACTTTCCAGATTCAAGGTCCTTGAGAAGACAAATTATCATCCTATATAAATTATCCAGTCTTAGGTATTTTCTTTCTTATAGCAGCACAAGACAGACTAAGACGATCATTTCCATTTTCCCAAACAGTCTTATTAAGCCATTTCAATGATGACGTAATTGAGTCTCACGGAAGTTAAGCAACTTAGATAAAGATAAAATCAGTGCCTCAGTAGTAGAAAGCTAATAACATGTATAGCAAATTCAAACTTATACCAAAGTTTATATGAAAATATAGAATGTTAACCACTGTCTTCATATCTACAATTTGCTTTGGAAATAAATTATCATTTTTTTTTAACTTAACTAACATTTTAATACAAATAAAATAGCAAAAGCTTATAATATGGAGAACAGTTGATTATTTAAATCTGTACATTCAGAACTGTTATATACAAAAGCATATTAAAAAGTCATGTTTACTTCAGAATTTGTAGAATAAATAAAAAAATACAATGTATTTCAAGGAAGATAAAAATCTATAAAGATTTTCCTAAGGAAATGCATGATAAATACATTATTTAAGATTACTATAGATTTGTATCTTTATCACTAAGTAAAGCTGCATCCCAATTTTATGGTAAAATATAAAATTAATTCTCAAAAATATATATGAAGAACTAGTAAACTGGACTTTGTAAACTTAGATCCCAGGCCAATGTGTAATACTAGTTTTTGTCACTGGTGAAAAAAAAACTTACCGTGAATCTCTATTTCTTCTTTTTAAACTAAAGAATGGTAAGTTTTATGACTTCATAAGCCCCTTTGAGTTCTAAAGTTGTCCATCTGGTTTTACTTACACATGAATTCGTCAGAGATAGTAAATCTTCTGTTTTATTTTTATTCACTCTATGTTTCTTGTACTTGTATGAAGGCTGACCATAATTGCTGCTGGATATCAAACACCTCATTATTAACAATGCGGTTGTCTACAGATTTTATGTTTTTAATTTCAAATGCCTGAAAAAAATGAGAGTTATTTTTACTGAGAAAAGTTCTTTAACTTAATAATTGTTTTTTTCTTATTGAGTTGATACATTTTCATTTTTCTTTTCGTAGAAGTCTTATTTCTACTTTTTAATAAATAAATTTATGACTACCAACAACTTTCTCAAAGTCACAGTTGATTTCACAGATGATCATAAAAAGACTAGAAACAGCTAAAATAATGGAACAAGTGACTGCCTGACAGAACACTTTTGTTGCATGTATTCATGTATAACAATTCATGATGAAAATATGAGACTACCACTACATTCAACAAGTAGTTCAAAAATAGCTAAGATTAAAAATTTTCTCAGCTATATTTCTGCATTTTTCTGGACTTTTGATGCTTTCATTTTTAACTATGTGATTATTGATATACATGACTTTTTGGTCACTATACAATGACATTATTTAAATTTCTGCTTTGACCACTCAACCCAAAACTTGTAGTTTAAAATATTATTTGTTTATGTCACTATTCTGGGAGTCTACAGTTTGGGCCACATTGATCTGTGTTAAGTTTTCCACTGGTTTTGGCAAGACTCATGTGAAATGTGGTCAGCTGCCAGGTTGTCTCATGGCTCATTGGTTTCAAGGAGTCTCTTCTTTGATAGTTTATATCTGCCTCCTGTAGGTCAGCCCAGACTTACTCAAATGGTGACAAGGTCCACCACGACAGCAAAAGTGGAATATGTAAGTCTTCCTAAGGTGAAGACTTCAAATTCTTCCATCATTTCTAAATTTTATCATTCAAAGGAAATCACCAGGGCAGCTCAGATTCAAAGGGCATAAATACAAACTACACATTGATTAGAATAGCTGCAAGATTCAGGCATGTTGGCTTATGTGTGTAATGCCAGCACTTTGGGAGGCCAAAGCAAGAGGGCTGATTGAGCATAGGAATTTGAGGCTGCAGTAAGCCATGATCATGCCACTGTACCCCACCCTGCCTGGGCAACAAAGTAAGAACACGTCTCAAAAGGAACTGAAAAGTAGTGTGGCTATATTTTTCTTTTTTCTTTTTGCATTTACTGTGCTGCCAGTAAATTCACTTATTGGCAAAGTCATCAGCAAAGTCATATGTGTTGAACAAATGTTTGGTTGAATATGCATGAAATAAAGAGATGAAGATAATATAATTCAGTATGAGGCTAATTACTAGATTCCCAAATTGTGACCTTAAATAATGACTATTAAGTATCATGTTAGACATTCTTCAGATAAAATTTAGGACCCTTTGTGATGGCTACAACAAACGCTTGGAATAGTCTTTAAAAAAACTAACAGTAGACATATTCTGCCCTTAAGTACGGAATAAATCATGGGAATAATCAACCTGTCTCATGCAACAAAAAGTGTGAGAAAAATATTGTTTACCCAAAGAAAATTTTTTTTTTTTTTGAGATAAAGTTTCACTCTCGTTGCCCAGGCTAGAGTGCAATGGTGCAGTCTTGGCTTACTGCAACCTCCACTTCCTGGGTTCAAGCGATTCACCTGCCTCAGCCTCCCAAGTATCTGGGATTATAGGTGCCCGCTATCACACCCAGCTAATTTTTTTTTTTCCCCCGAGATGGAGCCTTGCTCTGTCGCCTGTGCAGGAGTGCAGTGGCGTGATCGCGGCTCACTGCAACCCCTACTTCCTGAGTTCAAGCAATTCTCCTGCCTCAGCCTCCCAAGTAGCTGGGACTACAGGCGCATGTCATCACACCCAGCTAGTTTTTTTGTATTTTAGTAGAGACGGGGTTTCACCATGTTGCCCAGGCTGGTCTTGAACTCCTGACATAGGGTGATCCACCTGCCTTGGCATCCCAAAGTGCTGAGATTACAGGTGTGAGCCACTGTGCCCATCCCCAAAGAAATTTTTAAGTGAGGACTATTCCCTGGTATTGGAGGTAGAAAATATATTCATTTATTAATTCTATAGATAACTGACCATCTAATTTAGAGATATAACATAAACCACACATTTAAAAATCCCTGCTTTAATAAACTTATAATATAGAAGGATAATTTGTAAATAGAATAAAGAACAGTATTTCAAAATTCCCAGTTTGAGCCTAATCGATATTTTCCCTGAGTTTAACATTTCTGTAAGTCTCATGGGAAAGTCCTGTTTAAGGATTTCCCTTCATCTTTTTACATTAAAAGTCAAGGAGCTAAAGAGTCAAAATATGGGAACAACTGAAAAATCTATCAACTGATAAATGGACGACCATTATTGGATGAAGTATTATTCAGTCACAAAAAGGAATGAAGCCGTAATAGATGACACAATGTGGATCAATTTCTGAAACATTAAGTATAGTGTTTCACTTAATAAAGTGAAAGAAGCCAGTAATGAAAGACAACATTAGTGCGATTCCATGTATATGCAATGTCCCTAATAAGCAAATCTATAGAGACAGAAAGTACATTAGTGGTTACCTAGGGCTAGAGACAATGGGAAAGTTGTAAGGTGAAGAGTACAAGGTTTATTTTGGGAATGACGAAAATGTTCTAAAATGGACTATGCTGATTATAGCACAACTCTGTGAACACACTATAAAACATTGAATTATATACTTTAAATGCATGAATTCTATGGTATATGAATTTAATCTCTGTAATTTTTTTCCTTTAAAAAAATCACATGGAAAAGAATTTTCTTTCCTGTAATGGGAGAGCAGCTTATGTTCACATGTTTCTATCAGAGTTCCAGAAAAAGAAGAGAGAAAAAATTATACACAAAATTATTTGAAGAATTATTTCCTGAAAATTTTTCAAATTTTGTAATTTACAGTAAGCCAAAGATGTTAAGAGTGAAGCAAATTTCAATAATGCTAATTAAAAAGAAAACACCACCTAATCACACTAAAATTAAATTTGAGACTTAAAGATTAAGAAATAATCTCAAAAGCAGTAAGGAAAAAATACATATTAAATATAGGGGAACAGTGGTAAAAATAAAAGGTCTCTTTCTCTACATAAGTGTATGTATATATGAATATATATGAGTATGTATATGGCCATATATAAATATATCTATAAATACATGTAGATACACATAAATGCACATAAAGATATAGATGATTATAAATATATGTGCATCTATCTATCTACACACTCAGACACAACACACACATGCGCACACACACTCACAGAGGTTTATTTATAAAAATTGGTTCATGCTATTGAGAAAACTAGCAATTCCAGTGTCTTCAGGGTAAATGGACAGGTAGAAGACACAAGGAAGAGTTGAAGTTAAATCTGAAGGCTGTCTGCTGGCAGAATTTCTTCTTCTCTGGGGGAGATCATTCTTAATTGTCTCAAGACTTTTAACTAACTGTGGGATAAGGTTCACACATATTATGGAGAGTATTTATTTTACTCAAAGTCTACTTATTTAAATATTAATCTCATTTAAGAAATACCTTCACAGCAATATTCAGACATGTTATGAACAGATATCTGGGTACCATGGACAAGCCAAGTGGGCATATAAAATTAACCATCACAACCTCCAAACGAAATTGCCAATTAAATAACAAGACAATGCAATTAGACTGGCATCAGACTTATCAAAACAATATAAAAAGCAAGCCTTTAATGGAGCATCATTTTTTAAAGAAATTTAATTTTAAAATGAGTGAAAAAAGAATGTTTACTATTAAGTTGTCCACCAAGTATCAAAGCTATTTAAATATTGTTTTAAATAGTGAATAGCCCAGGGTATACTATCCTCATTAGCTGTTCTCAAGTAATCAACTAGAGTGGTCAGAAAAGGTTTTGTTAAGGAGTCACATAATGAATATTTTAAGCTTTGTTGGTTCTATGTGTTCCTGTCATAGTTTCTTCTTCTTTTGTTTTTCTACAACTGTTTAAAATTGTGAAATACATCTTTCATGGACTATAATTTAACAGGATGTATGCTATATTTGGCCCCTGGGAGCATATTAATTCCTGTGTTAAAAAATGTGCTTCATCTAACCAAGAGATGACTGAATGAACACTGGCAAAAGCACTACTGATGAACATTTAATTGTAAAGGCAAGGGCCAAAAAATTATTGTATATATACACATATACACACATACATATGTGTACTTCAATATGTATACATATGTAAATAAAAATGTATTCTGACAGAGTCAAAATAATGAATGTAAAGGATGGTAGAAAAAGAGAGATGGGAATAAGAAATATATATTCACTGAATAATGAAAAATCAATAGGTGGCAATCAAAAGATGCCATAAAAAGTAGCAGAGTAAAATGTAAAACAAAATAAATAAAAAGAGATTAAAGGCTTTTAAAAAAGTAAAGGTATAAAGATAACCACAGGATCAAAACTACTGATATTTCTAAATATCAAGTAAATTCGTCAATAAAATACATCAAATAAAATACAAATAGCAATTATAAATCTGACAGTTGAGATCAATAACAGTCGTAGAAATAAATATGAATAGACTTAATTGTTAGAAGAGAAGATTTTCATTTTGGCTAACAAAAAAACTACCCAACTACATGCTAAACACCAGAGATACTGACAACAGAAATTCACAGGATCTAAAATAAGAGTTTCTTGGTTTCTACAACTTTTTGAGTCTGAGATTTTACGTATTGACTTGTAGCGCATTCTATTAGTCAAATCAAGTCATACGGCCATCGAAATTCAGATAAAAAGCAAACTAGTCCTTCATCGAAATTCAGATAAAAAGCAAACTAGTCCTTCATTGGAGTTGCTGCAAAGCCATTGTAAAAAGCCATGGATGTTAGAAAATAATATTTGTGGATACTATGATACTATTTCAAACAACTTACCACATCTGGTATTGCATTACACTTAATCTTCACAGAAATGCACATGAAAAGTACTACTATTATTTTTCTTAATTCACGGTTATGGGAATTTTGCCTCATGGATGTTAAACCGCTTGTCCAAGATTATATCACTTTTAAAATGATATTATTAAGACACAAATCAATTTTTGTGCAACTCTAAAACACATGCTACTGAAGATTACACCACGCTAATTGGTTCTTTCCCTGTTCTGGAGTTCAATGACTTGCAAGGAAAATCTTATTTCACAGCCATATCATGGCATTTGGCTTCTATTCTCTATCCCTGTGCTGAAAGTGTCTTCAAAGGAAACTAAATGCTAAGAGAAAGTAATTTACTTATTTGCAAATATTATGATTGTCTACATAGAAAACCCATGAGAATGATAGAAATGATGACAAGTAAGAGAGTTTGGAATGTAGCAAGTCACAGAATTAATAAATATATAAACATGAATGGTTTTCCTTGATATCAGTCATGACTGGTTAAAATGTAAATAATTAAATAAAGCACATGGATAATAGCAAAAATGATGACAGAAATACAAGTTTTCATGTTTTATCCTGGTCTTCAATCTCAAAAATACAAACTCTTCTATGTGGAGATTTCATGCACACTGCAGACTTAATATTGCAAATTGAACTCATCATTATCATGTCCCTCTATCCTACTTCACCTTATGGATTCCCTTGCTCAACTCATGACATTCCCATGTCCTTATACCCATGTTGAAAGTCTGAAGTTATTGGCTTCATTACTTGAATATCTCCTCTCCTTACACTTCAAATCTATATTTTTGCTAACTTTTCCTCTAAATGTCTTCATAGACTTCAGTTATAATTTTCATAAAATAAAATGCATGTATTTTAATGTATGTTTGTTGAGTTTTGATAAATGTATCCACCTATAGAAACACCACTTTAATCAAGCTATAAAATATTTTCAAAATCCCAAAAAATGTACACATAACTTCTTAGAGTCAGAGTCATCCTCCCAAGGCAACCATTGAACTGAGTTTTATCACCACAATTTAGATTTACCTTTTCTATAACATTAATAAACAGAACCATACTGTGCGTATTCTTTTGTATGTGATTTATTTTGTTCAACACAATATTTTTCAGATTCATTCAGGTTGTGTGTAACATTAATTCATTAATTTTTTATTGCTGGATACACTAAGCCAAATATTTCTTAGGTAATTTTGTCTTCACCAATGCTTAGGTTACAAATCTCTTTCTAATTTGTGTCTTTCCTATTAATGGCATGATTTACTTTCATTACAACTTTTTCGGAAGTCTCTTTCATATTGTTTCAGAGCACTATTATAAAAAAGCCCCCAATCTAACTATGCAACTCCTCTACAAAATATCCATCAATGGATTCTCTCAAATGATAGATTAAAAGAATAAGCCCCTTACCATAGCATCCAGGATCATTCAAGATCTGTTCTTTTCCTCCTTTGCCTGCCTTATTTCATTATGATTCAGAACTTCCTAAGTACATTTACATTTCATCATATTTTATTTTAGCTCTCCTTTGTTTTGCTCTACATTATTTGCTTTTCAAGCCTAAAAGAGTTTTCTTTGCTTCTCTGTTTAGGTGAGAGTTTCTTCACAATTTGAATAGGAAAGTATAAGGCAGAGAAGACAAGGTAATTTAGGACAAAAAGAATAGTGTTCAAAATGTTGATGCATATTTTAAAAAGCATGATGAGATGGTGTGCATGGATGAGTAGAAATCATGAAAGTATTTCTGATATTGTTTCAGCTAGATCTCTCAGGGGGTTTTGCAGGAGCTGACATTGAAAGTTTAGGCTGAGTTGACATCAAATGTTCTGCAAATTAATTCATTGGCCATTATCTAGCAAAAGTGATGGAAAATGATTGAAATGTTCTGAATGTTATATTAGTTATCTATTGCTGCTGCAACTAAGTACCACAAATTTAGTGGTTTAAAACAACACAAATTTATTATTTCACAGTTTTACAGGCCAAAAAGTCCAATTCGACTCAATTAATTCATATGACCCAAGAGTTACAAGGCTAAAGTCAAAGTATTTATTGGCTGGGCACGTCTCTGGAGGCTTTGGGCTTCTATTCTCTATCATTGTGCTGAAAGTGTCTTCAATATGAGAAAGAATGGGGATACCAATAAGAAACTAAATGCTAAGAGAAAGTAATTTACTTACTTGCAGATACTATGATTACACAGAAAACCCATGAGAATGACAGAAATGATGGCAACCTAACAGAGTTTGCTAATGTAGCAAATCACAGAATTAATAAATATATAAACACAAATGGTTTTCCTGGATATCAATCATGACTAGTTAAAATGTAAATAAATAAAGCACATGGATAATAGCAAACATGTGCAAACTCTGTTAGGTTGTCATCATTTCTATCATTCTTATGGGTTTTCTATGTAGACAATCATAGCATCTGCAAATAAGTAAATTACTTTCTCTTAGCATTTAGTTTCTTATTGGTATCCCCATTCTTTCTCATATTGAAGACACTTTGAGCACAATGATAGAAAAATAGAAGCCAAATGCCTCTTTCTCATATTGAAGACACTTTGAGCACAATGATAGCGAATAGCTTTCCAGTTCATTCAGCTTGTTAAAAGAATCCAGTTTCTTATACCTGTAGAACTGAGGTCCCTATTCTTTAATGGCTGTCAGCTAGGGCTGGCCTCTAGCTCCTAGAGGTTTCTTTCTCTTCCTCATATATGGCCCTCTCACTTAGAACAAGCAATGGCTCATCAAATCCTTCTCATACTTGGCATCTCTCTGACTTCACTTTTTGCTGCTTATCTTCTACCACGTCTCTTCTGCTCACATCTAGACAAACTTTTTTTGTTTGCTTTTAATGACCTGTCTAATTACACTGGGCCCATCCAGAAAATCCAGGATAATCCCCCCTTTTACAGTCCATAACCTTAATTATATCTGCACGGTCTCTTTTGACATGTAACATAACATATTCACTAGTTCCTGGAGATTAGTATGTGGATGTCTTTGGGAGATGAAATTTGATAAGGTCAGATTTAGGTTGTAAAAGATGCTTATAGATGACTTACATCTCCACAAAAATTCATGCATTGAAACTTATTTATAAGCGGGGTAATTGAGAGGTTATTAGTCCTTTATAATAAGCACCTTCCACCTTCCTCAGTGAGCTCCGTTGTTACTTCTACCACGTGAAAACACAGCAAAAAGGCAACCTTCTAAAAACCAAGAAGTGGGTCCTCACCACACAGCAAATCTGCTGGAGCCTTTATCTAGAACATGCCAGCCTCCAGAAGTGGGAGAAATAAATTTCTATTGTTTATAAATTACCCCGTCTATGGTATTTTGTTATAGCAGCCTAAATGGACTAAGAGAGAAGGTTTATTCTGGTAACTGGGTGGAAGTTATATGTGGACATAGCAGATGCCTCTGTTGCCTGCATTATATTCCTTCAATCCACTTGTGATTTCAGTCACATCTTGTGAGATCACATTCACCAAATTTTCCCACTGTCTTACCTCAATTGCAAGCTGTAAAATTTATAATTTGCTCAAGGAACTTTTTATTGCTGTAGTTTATCCATAAGCATAGCCCAGAAGTCCTAGTGGGGAGGTAGAATAGGGGTGTTTTAAGGCTCCCAGGTTTAGATCCTCATCTGTGAAGGATGAAAGTTGATTGATAAATGCACCCCTCCCATTTTGCATGCGATGAGTCTTCACATTTGTCAACACTCCCAGTGGATTTGAGCCTGGTTCCCACACCAGCAACTCCTTCCCTAAACACTGCTGCCTGCGATCACTTCCCAAATAGATTGCCTGTGAGTGCCCATCTCCTTGTCTCAAGTTTTGTATTTGAGATAATTTTAACCAAGACAAAAAGCAAGCTGTCATATTTATAGGGAGGCCACTATCATATTTTATTATGAGGGTCTGAAAGTGTTAACCAAGGCAGTGGCAAAGAGCTAAATGAAAGAAGATAGTTTTAAGACATGTAACTGATTATATTTAGAAACATATTGACTACGGAATGGAGAGAGAGAGAGGATATTTGAGAAGGTTAACTTGCAAGGAAGGCAGGGGAAGAAAAGTGAGGTAGTATTATATCTATCTGTTCCCAATATGGACTTTAAACTAATCTGAACCAATGATAAACCTGGACACTATCCAGATTTAAGCATCAAATATGCAGTAAGTACTTAATTACTCCAAAGTACTTCATTAGTAGATTAATTAACTAATTCTAATGTTACAGAGTATGGAAATCTTAAACTCTTATATAGTGCTTACTATAAGCCAGGTACTGTTCTAATCACTGTATGATGTAAAACAATTTTATCCTCTTAATATCCTTATGGGTAGATACTATTAAATGACCCCTATTTTAAATATAAGAAAACTGAGATACAGAAAGATTTAATAACTTTCCCAAGTTTACACAGTTCTAAGTAGTAGTGCTGGGGTTTGAACCCAGGGCCATCATGCTCTTGAGTTGGAGATTTTAGTTCTACACGATTCTGTATCTCTTAGTATTAATAATACTAGTATGTTTTCTAGTAATACTAACATAAGTATGTGTGGTCATGGGAGATTGAAAACACGGACACAATAATTTACAGTCCTTCTATCAAAAGGTGGAGGCTATTTCCCCAAATCTTGAATTCAGGCTGGCCCTGTGATTTGTTTGACCAATAGGTGTAGGCAAACTAAACATTATGTGAGTTCTACAGAATAGCCCCAAGAGTCCTTGTTGTTTATGCTTTTTCTCTCTTTTAAGGAAGCTAAGTCACACTGCTAACTGATGAGAGACCAACTTGAAAGAGGGAGGATCTGCCAATAGCCAACGCCACGACTCCAGATATATGGGAGTCAGGTCATCATAAACCATCCATCTTTCTGCCAAGTCACAGTAGACTGCAACTCCATGAATGAGACAAGGAGGTATCGGTAAAAACAAAACAAAACAAAACAAAACAAAAAACAATAACTGCCTGGTGTAACCACAGAATCTTAAGATATAATAAATCATTTTAATACAATGTGTTGAGTCGGTTTGTTATACAATGGTAGATAACTGACTATGATTAACAGAGAGGCTACTTACAATAAGAAATAAAGCTAGCTGTTGTGGGAAATAACAAGGTAGTAAAAATATGTTGCTAAAATTAAGAGGTAGCAGTAAGACTTCACCTTGAGGAAGACAATGATGGAATAATTAAAAACTATAAAAACAAATCTAGAATATTTTAAAAGATTCCTTCAGATAAGATCTTAGAATGGAGAAATAGTAACCAATGAAGAAACGTTTGCTCCTAAACTACATGTTTTCCTTGTCTGTGAAACTATTGCAAATTCACATTATAAATAGTGTGTTTTTATGAACACAGTTATTTTAAAGATATAAAAAGAACTGAAAGGAAGATGAGCTTTGAAGTCAGATAAGACAATATTGTAATACTTACGTTACAATTATCTGGCTGGTTTTGAAAAAGTTACTGGAGGTCTTTTTACCTCGTTTCTGGTCTGTTAAATGGGAATATTGCCATCTGATTTATAGACTTGTTTGTTCGTTAAGTACACTGACATAAGTAGACAGTTATTTTAGTGTCTAGTTTAAAAACTGGTGTGCAAAAATTGTACTTTACTTCACCCTTAACTTGTTGTAGGAGAACTTAAAGAAATATCCATAGTTCATTATATCACAACGAATATAGTGCCACTTTCTCAATTATATTTCTAATGAATTAGAATTTTCCATTGCAACTTTTACACTGAGGTACGCCTAAAACAGTGTGGCTTTCATTTTAGCTAACCCAATTGTTAATAAATTAAAATATTTATCATTATAAAATAATAAACAAAATAATATATAATATTAATTAAAAATATATATTATTACCCTTTAAAAAAAATTTCTTATGTCTTCCAGGCTATAGGGCAAAAACTGGGGTCCACAGAATACTTGCTCAATCAACTTTGCTCATCCAAAATCACAAAAATCGCCTCAAAAAATGTTGATGATAATTTAATTTTCTTCACTCTCCATGAAGATGTTAGATAATGCTCACTCTGGGCAAGGAAAAAAGACAGACTCATCAATTGTGTTACTGATGATATTCTTGCAAAAGAATTTTCTTTTAATTGAAAAAGTTGAATATGAGCCAGGCATGGTGGTTCACGCCTGTAATCCCAATAGTTTAGGAGGCTGAGGTGGGCGGATCACTAGAGGTTGGGACTTTGAGAGCAGCCCGGACAACAGAGCGAACCCTGTCTCTACTAAAATTACAAAAAGTTACTGAGAATGTTGCTGGGTGCCTGTAATCCTACCTACTTAGGAGGCTGAGACATGAGAATCGCTTGAACCCCGGAAGCGGAGGCTGCAGTCGGCATGGGCAATAGAACCAGACCGTGTCTTAAAAAAAAAAAAGGAAAAGCTGAATATGACACTGTAGGTGCTACTATTTAATTCTGACTGTCTACATTCCTGTACAGCTAGAATGACTATAACTGACAAAATAGTATTAAGATGGTATTTATCCATTCCGTATGACCCTATTGTTTGTAATTACAGAGGTCATTGAAGCCACGTACATGAACATCAATAGCAGCACTCCTTCCCAAGACTTACTCCACCTCCCACATTTTCTTTAATTATCAATAATGCTCTGCTTCTACTATAGGTATATACATAAAGATAAACCTATAAACTCTAAGAGTCATTTGAAAAAAGGCTATCATCAGAAGAAGCAATGTTGAAAATAATTTCTATTATATGTATTATTTTATTCATATTCCAAACAGTTGAAAAAAATCACAAGTAATTAAATTTGATAATTTAGTATGCAGAAAAGTTCTATCACGTGAAAATGGTATGTTTCTGCCACTGGCAAATGGTATTACATAACTCCATGCTTTATTTTAGCTTTGGAAAACATAAAAGTAAATGCAACATATATTTACTCATCTTGATGGCTCCTGGAATATTTATTTTTGTGCCTCCTCCAAAGGATTTTTGTAATTTGAGTTACTTGTTTAGTTGTGTATAAATCTTTTATAAAATTCCTTAGAAGTAAGCAAATAAAATCACTGATAACTAGGAAAAAAAGCACAAATGAATCCCTCCATGCAGCACCACATCTTCTATGCCCCTGAAAAACAAGAAAAGATAAAGTAAACAAAATCCACATGAGCCTCTTGCAGTAGTAAAAGTAATAGATCCGGAGTCAGGGAATCAACTTTGCTAAGCTGGTGTAAGACAGATTACTTGTATGACTTGGGACAGCATCTCTCTAAGACAAGATAATTGGGCACAGTATTTCTTAAGATTCTTTGTGCCTCTTTTGGTTTAAAAAATTATAAAAATATTTCTAATAAAAATACAAAGAATCTGTATTGTTACCTTTATCATCAGTTCAAACTAATTTATATGCTACATTGAAATTTTAAAGATATTTAATCTGGAAAGGAATAGACAAAGCTATTTAAAAACTTTCTAAATAGAGGTAGTTTTACTTTAGGAAGTAGAAATAATGTCTTTTATGTTTTTGTTTGTTTTTAATCAAAATTATTTTTAGACTGCTATATGTAAGCATAGTTTATTCCTTGTTTTGACCAAGTGACATTTTAGGTATATTTAAGAAATTATGAGCAATTAGAACTTAATTAAAATGCTGTGAATTGAAGGGTTTAGAAAGGTGATGTGACTTCTGGTTTTTTATTCTGCATATAAGGAGTTTGGACGTTGCCACAAAAACAAGTAAAAAGCTTTAACAAGTGTAAAAGTAAACTGAAAAATCAATTCTTAGATCTGTAAGAGAAGTAAGGCCACAGAGCAAACCACTGCCCTCAAAACTGGAGAGAGAGAACAGCAGAAACAGAGAAATCACAACTTACTGGAGCAGAAACCCATGAGCAGAGACCTACTGGGGAACCAATACTAGGGGAGAAAAACTTAAACAAATTTCTGGAAGGCCAGCCCTACACTTACTTGGGTTTTATCTTTAGGGGATCTACCAGATCCTCACATTGAATATTGGAGAAAAATCTCCTTGTGTTTCTAGAAGAGAGAGGAGGAAAAGGAACTGTTTTTGAAACATGCCAGAGCATTCTATTCTTCTTAACAAGGCTGCTGTTAGGAAAATCTATTTTGCCAAAGCCTAATCAGCTGAGGTTACCAGAACCTATATTACCGGGGCGAAGGGAAACACCCAGCTCCAGTTTCTGTAGCCTTCACTATGGGGGAAGAGAAATACATAATTCCAGTTCACTTCAGCCATTTTGTCTCACCTAAGGCAGGAGAAATTGAGAAGCAACAATAAAGTTCACAGTCCAGGGACACAGGTTCACAGAAAGACTGAGACCCAATCATAGGGCTATGCAATGTTTCTTCCATCACACCTTAGCACTACATTATAAAAGACCTACTTACCACAGTTCCTTTTAGCTGGTGTTTAATGTCTGTCTTTAAACAAAAATTACAAGGCACACAAAAAAGGAAAAGATAAACAGTTGAATACATGATCAGGTATCATAATCAGACTCAGATATGTCAGGAATGTTGGAATTATAAGAGCAGGATTTTTTAAAAATTAAGATTAATATGTTAAGTGTATTAATGAAAAAAAGTAGTCATCATACGAGAACAGATAGATAATTCAAGCAGAGAGATGGAAATTCTGAGAAAGGACAAAAAAGAAATGCTAGAGATAAAAACACTGTAACAGAAATAAAGAATGCTTTGATGTGCTCATTAGCAGAATGAACATGGCTGAAGAAAGAACCTCTGAACTGGATAATATGACCATAGAAACTTCCAAATTAAAAAGCAAACAGAAAAAGACTGAAAAAAGAAAAAACAAAATATTCAAGAACTGTGGAGCCACTATAAAAGATGGGAGAGGATAAAACTTTGAACATCACAAGGAAAACAGTTTTATAAAGGCTTTCTCCATTCAACAATATGAATTGGGTTTTAAATATAAAGCTACTAAATAAGTCATTGTATATAAATTCCTTATCTTAATCTTTTTTAGAAATATGATTTTTAACAAAAACAAAAATTATTTTTTAAAATATTTTTAACAAGTAGTAGAAAAAGAAAAATGGTTTAGGTAAAAAATCCTGTTATCTACATAAAGAGAAGAAGAATATCAGAGCATAAGTGAAGGTCAAATATAAACTTTCATTTTTCTTATTTATAATTTATCTAGCATAGTTTATTATAAGCTATAGCAACAATGTATTCATGTATGCATACTTCTGCATGTGTGTATATGTGCATACATTATATATATATATGCTTATGTATAAGTGAAATGAATGACAATAATGATAAACAGGATGGGTGAAGAATTAGAAATATTTTGTTATTATAAGGTATTTGTACTCCACATGAAATGGTATAGAGTTTTTTTTTTGTTTGTTTATTTTTTTTGGGGGGAGGGGATGGAGTCTCCCTCTGTCGCCCAGGTTGGAGTGCAGTGGCGCAACCTCAGCTCACTGCAAGCTCCGCCTCCTGGGTTCATACCATGCTCCCACCTCAGCCTCTCTAGTAGCTGGGACTACTGGCGCCTTCCACACGCCTGGCTAATTTTTTGTATTTTTAGTAGAGACAGGGTTTCACCATTCACAGGATGGTCTCGATCTCCTGACCTTGTGATCCGCCGCCCTCGGCCTCCCAAAGTGCTGGGATTACAGGCGCGAGCCACTGCACCTGGCTGGTATAGTGCTTTTTGACAGTGGCTTCATTTTGTTGTAAATTATATAGTAAATTCGAAGGCAACTACTAAAAAGGAAAAAAGAAATTAAAAAAGAAGTATAATGTTATGCTAAAAAATGAGAGAAAATGAAATCATAAATGATAAATTAAATCAGAAGAGACAAAAAATTGTAAAAGACAAAAATGAAAACCAACAAGGGCAATAAATAGAACACTGTAAAAAATATTGTCGACATTATTCAATAATTACATTAAACATCTGTTGGGGTCCGCGTGTTTCCTAAACAAAGGAATGAACACACAAGACAAGACAAGACAAGACAAACATGGCGGCCACCTGGAATGGCGCACTTGGCTTTATTTTATACAGTCGTTTGTGGAATGTTGCCAAGTCACAAGACACATTGTTGTTTTTCTGACCTTTCTCTGACTTCGTTTGCAAGAGCAGGACTTATGGGGAACGCCCTGCTTCATTTGCAAGAGCAGGACTTATAGGGAACGCCCTGCTTCGTTTGCAAGAGCAGGACTTATGGGGAACGCCCTGCTTCGTTTGCCAGAGCAGGACTTATCGGGAACACCCTGTTTGTGAGCACATAGTCCTCTACAAACATCATTGTTCTAAATACAATTAGGAGATAGAGATTGTCAGAGTGGATCAAAAAACAAGACTCAACTGTATGTTGTCTGTAAGAAATCCATCTTAAATATGAAAACACTTATAGGTTAAAAAGTGAAGGAATGGAGAAAGATATAGCACGCTAACACTTATCCAAAATCAGTGAGAGTAACTATACTAATTCCAGGGAGAGAAGGCTTCAGAGCAAGGATAGTTATCAGGGATAATAAGGGGAATATATAATAATAAAAGAGCTAATACTTCATCAAGACATAGCAATCCTTAACATGTATGTCCTTAGAGAACACCAATGCATGTTAAGCAAAATACAAGAGTGCTGCAGATTCTGCACACGTATCCCTGAACTTGAAGTATAAACAAACACACACACACACACACACACACCAAAAAATAAAAAATAAATAAATAAATTATATGATCACATTAACAGTTGAAGAAAAAACATTTGACAAAATCCAGCACCTTTTCGTGATAGATTTTGTTTTGTTTTCAGAACAAATAGAGGAGGACCTACCCAATTTGATTTTAGAAGAAAATCTACAGCTAACATCATACAGTCATGTGTCACATTATGACAGATACACATTCTGAGAAATGTGTCATTAGGCAATTTTGTTGTTGTATGCATATCATAGAGTGTACTTATGCAAACCTAGATGGTGTAGCCTGCTACACACCTAGACTAAAAGTTATAGCCTATTGCTTCTAGGTGGCAAGCTTGTTTTGAATATTACTATACTGAATACTGTAGGCAATTGTAACATAATGGTAAGTGTTAGTGTATCTAAACATGCCTAAATACAGAAAAGATACTGTAAGAATGTGGCATTCTAATCTTATGGAACCATTATTATTAATGCAGTCTGTCATTGACCAAAATGTGGTTAAGCAATCCATGGCTTTACTTAATAGCGAAAAATTAGAAGCTTTGGCACTCACATCAGGAACAAGATAAGATTTCCTCTCTCATCACTGCTTTTCAATGTACTGGAAGTCCTAGTTAATACAAAAAGTCTGTTTATAGATAACATGATTGTCTAGATAGAAAATCCAAACTAATTGCTCCTTGTGGAATTAATAAGCAATTATAGAAAAGTTGCAGGATACAAGTTTAATATACAAAAGTCAGTTGCTTTCCTGTATATCATCAATGAACAAGTGGAATTTGAAATAAAACACATCATTATTTACATGATCACCTCACAAAATGAACTGTTTAAAATCTAACAAAATATATTCAAGATTCATATGAGAAAATCTACAACATTTAGATGAAAGATACCAAAGAAAACTCAATAGGTGGAGAGATATTCCATGTTCATGGATTATAATACCAAATGTCATCGAGATGTCAGTTCTTAACTTGATCTATAGAGTCAAAAAATTCCAATAAAATCCCAACAAGTTATTGTATGAAAATTGGCAAACTGGTTCCAAAGTTTATATGGTAGAGCAAAAGCCCTAGAATAGCCAACTCAGTACTGAAAGAGAAGATGAAAGTCAGAGACACACAAATTTAAAACTTACTATTAAGCTATAGTAATCAAGACAGCATAATATTGGCAAAATAATTGACCACCCCCCCTCCAAAAAAAAACCAACAGAAAAAGAACAGAAAACAAAAGAACAGAGACCCCCAGAATAGATCCACATGAATATAATCGATGGATCTTTGACAAAGTCACAACAGTAATTCAAAAGAGCAAAAATTATCTTTTCAACCAATTGTGCTGAAAAACTGGCAATCTAAATGAAAAAATGTGCATATAGACACAGACCTTATACCATTCTTGAAAATTAACTCAAAATGAATTATATACCGAAATGTCAAATGTAAACCTATAAAATTCCTAGAAGATAACACCAGAAAGCCTTGATGACCTTGGTTATCACATGACTTTTTAGAAACAACACCAAAACTACTGCTGGGCAAAAGCCACTGTCAAGAGATTAAGAAGACATGCTACATATTTGGAAAAAAATATTTGCAAAAGAGACATCTGATAAGAATGATTGTGCAATATATAAAAAGAACTCTTAAGGGACAACAATATGAAAATGAATAACCTAGTTAAAAAATGGGCAAAAGACCGAAACAGACACTATGTTCAACAAAGAAGATACACAGGAGACAAGTATGCATGTTACAAGATGTTCGACATTATATGCTATCAAGCTATTACAAATTAAAACAAAAATGATATAACACCGCACAGCTATTATAATAGCCAAGATAAAAAACACTGGCAACATCAGATGCTGGTGAGGATGTGGAACAATAAGAACTCTTACTCTTGCTGGTGGGACTGCAAAATGGTACAACCACTTTGGAAAACATTTTGTCAATTTCTTAAAAACTGAACATACTCTTACCTTATGATCCAGTTTGGTATTCATTTAAAGGAGTTGAAAATAAGAAACCTGCACACAGATGCTCATAAAAGTTAAATTCATAATTGCCAAAACTTGGAAGCAATCATGATGTCCGTCAACAGGCAAGTGGATAAACTATGGTACACACAAACAGTAAAATACTATTTAGCTATAAAATAAATGAGCAATCAAGTTATAAAAAGACTTGGAGGTAATTTAAATGCATATAACAAAGTGAAAAAAGCCAATCTGTAAAAGCTATGTACTGTATGATTTCAATTACGTGACATTCTGGAGAAAGGCAAAATCATAGAGACAGTGAAAAAAAAACAAAAATGTTGTTCGCCAGGGATTGGGGAACAAAGGGACAAATATAGGAAGAACACAGGTCCATATTTCTACCCAAATGGTGGAGCTTGATCTACAATTATAGCTGAGGGAGAAGTAGGATTTATTTGGTGCTATTATCTGTGAATAAACGATTGTGAAAACCAAATGCTATTCCATTATTACATAAATGAAGACGTTGGGTAGAATCTTGTTCCACCACATGTATGTATGTTTTCTCCTCTTATTCTTATAATCCTCTATGTTTAAGTATTATATCTGTATATATTGTATACATATATAATTTAAAACTATAATATATATATAAGTATAAACTAGTAAAATAGATACAGTATGCACACAAGTGTGTGTGTTTTCTTCTCTTTATTATTCCTGGTAGTTAAATAAAGAAGACCTTTTTTCAACCCTGAAAATTTGTTTGCCTCACTTTGTACATTGCTTAAATTAGTTTCAAAAAGTCCTTTCCAGGAAAATCAAAACCACAATGAGATATCATCTCACCTGAATTAGAATTGTTGTGCCATTTTTTGCTCCCGTAATTCAGTGAGTGGGAGAGAGTGGTGCCCAGCAGTTTCTTGTCTTCTGCAGATCAGTGAGCAGGATTATGTGGCACCCCGTGGCTTTTCTACTTCTACAGTTCAGTGAACGGGAGGGAGTGGTGCCCAGTGGCTTCGTCTCTCCTGTTGTTCGGTGAGTGGGAGAGAAGGTTACAGCTCTTTTATTCTAACCTCTCACAGCTTGGCAGACAGTGGTGTTAGAGCCCTTTCACTCCTGCCATTCGGTGAGTTCTGGGTTCTTGTCTTATGACCAAGAGGAATGAGGAACACGGACACCAGAGAGTGAGTAAGGCAGAATAGAATTTCACTGGGTGAAATAAAAGCTCTCAGTAATGAGATGGGACCTGAAGTGCGTAGCTGTCTTTGAGGTCTGGGCTTTTTATGGTCTTAGAATGTGGGAGTGCATGTTGATTGGTTCATGGGTGGGCTTGGAAAGAACACAATTTGATTGGTTAGAAGGCATCATTTGGAAGGAAACAATCGAGAGGATATGGGAAAGATGGAGATGGAAATTGTTGCTCCAGCCGTGGACTCTTATCTAGAACTGGCAGCTCAGTTTTCAGGTTTAGACTGAAACTAAACCTTCAAGTCCTTGGCTTGAAGGTTGGGTTTCACCAGGGACCTGTCTCCATCTGCTTAGGAATGTGTCTGTCTCCTGTCACTATCAGAATGAATTTATTTTAAAAAACAAACATATAGCAAATGCTGGCAAGGATGCAGAGAAAGAACACTTACAGACCATTGGTGGGAAAGTAAAATAGTACAGTATATCAAAGAGATACCCGCACTCCCATGTTCATTGTAGCACAATTCACAATCTCTAAGACATGGAATCAACCTAAATGTTCATCAGTGAGTGAGTAGATTTTTAAAATCAGGTTTATATACACAGTGGGATATTATTTAGCCGTTGAAAAATAAAATAAAATACTGTCATTTGCAGCAACACAGATGGAACTGGAGGTCATTATGTTAAGTGAAATAAGCCAGGCATGGAAAGATACACATGTGGGAACTAAAAAAGTGGATCTCATGAAGGTAAAGAATAGAATGGTGGTTACCAGAGGCTAGGAATGGACCAAGGAAGGGGAGATGAAGAGAAGTTGGTTACTGTGTACAAAATACAGTTCGCTAGAAAGAATACATTCTAGTATTTGATAGTAAAGTAGGAAAATTATAGTTAATAATACTTTATTGCATATTTCAAAATAACAAGAAGAGAAGAATTTTGATGTTCCCAATACAAAGAAAAGACAAATGTCTGAGGTTATAGATACTAGACTTACCCTCATTTGATTATTATACATTGTATATATGTAGCATAATGTTATGTATACCCTAAAATATGTATAATTATCATACATAATTCAAAAATTATATAGTCGTTTCCAGAAGCTGAGAGGAGGGGGAAATAGGAGGTACCATTGATTGGGGATTGAGTTTCACTTTTGCAAGAGGAAATGGTTCTAGAGATCTCTTGCACAAAACTAAGAATATAACACAATTAAATTGAGCATTGGTTATTGGTGGTAAATTTTATGTTGTAATTCTTACTACAATTGAAAATAAAAATGTTTTTAAATATGAGAAATAATTGCAAAACGGGACCTTAGTTCTTCCTAATGTATAGGAAAAAGTGATTCTGTAAAAGTCAGAGAGGTAATTCTCTTGTGGGTTTTATTTATTTATTTTTTTTGCTTTAGGTTTTGAAGGACATGTAATAATTCAAAAAGATTCAATGGTTTCAATAGTAGAGGCAAGCCAATTCAGCTTATGTTATCTCTGCTTTTTCATGTATGCATTTTTATTCTACCTTCTAGAAACAATACATCTTTAAATATGTTCCATAAAGTAAAAAAATTAAAACAATGTTCAAGGCACATAAAGGCCATAATATATAAACTTCCTTTTTAACAGCTGAAATTAATTCACTAAAATATCAATATTACTTCAACTTGAGAATCTTCCCATTTTCCTCTATGCCAAAAACTAGTCAACTTTTTCCATAGAGGGCCAGACGGTAAACATTTCAGACTTTCCAGAACGTGTAGTCTCTGTCACAACAATTCAGCTCTCCCATTGTAGCATGAAAACAACCATAGACAATACTTAAACAAATGGAATGGCTCTATTCCAATAAAACTTTATTTTCAAAACAGGCAGTCAGCCGGATTTGGCCCAAAAGAGATTGCTAACACCTGCTTTATGCCATTTTAAACATATGTCAGAGCTATTTCTTCAAAAGTATCTACTTGAGGATGAAAAGAACCTGAAATTCTGCCATGCTCTGGGAAGTTTTTTCAAATACAGAAAACCATGAAATATTCCAGCATTAAATAACACTGTATTGACAGTTGATCTGAGACAAAAAGCCTTGGATTGACAAAAATTCTGTACTGTGTCTATGTTATATTCCCAAAGGCTAAGGAAAGAATTTCTTTCTAAATAAACTATAAGGTAATTTGGCACATGACAGTAAAGTTGAGTTTCAGAAGACTTTAGAAGTAAATTTTGAAAGCCTAAATGGCAACATGTATTAGTTTACATTCAACTTATGTATAAATTTATTTGAAAGGGTATGAAATTCTTTTCACCCTGTTTATCTCTGTGCAGTTAAATTAAAATGAAGGTTACATATTCCAAATATTAGATCTTTAAACTGGAATGAAAATCGCCGTCATTAACAGATGGAGGCTTTCCAATATGCAATATAAATAGTTAAGATTTGAACATAATTATGGCTTTGGTAAAACTTTGGTTGCTTATTCCCACTAATTCTATACATTACTTGAGACAATAAGAACCAATTGTTCTTATCTAATGAATTCTTTAATAGAAATAAAATCTTCAATGAAAATATCTTATTATTACTAAATGAGCAGAACTGTACACTGCCATGACATTTATTTCTTTAAATATGCCAAATTAGAAAAAAAGTGGTCAGCACAAAGTTTTATGTATACATGAATTTGCATTTTGGCACCAAATTGTGCATATATGAACTTTTAAAAACTCAAATGTTATCAATATTCTAATTGAAGATTGATCATTGATAGCTTCTGTGATGAAAATTGATTAAACTACTCTGCGGTAATTAATGGTACACATTAAAGGCTTTGTTACCTAAAGATCCTTCTGCCATCTGATTTGACTTCATTTTGTCAACCTTCAAGAAATTATTACCTACACTTACTAGTTCAAAAACACATGGAAAAGTCACCTCTAGTTATCACTTGAGAATGAATGGAAATGTTTTCTAGGGGAAATAAGATGATTTGCAAAGCTTAACATCTGGGGTACAATTTTAAGTGGGAATAGATTTCCGTTATAGTCTTATGTTTTTATGAAAAAGACAGCATTCAGCTGATGCAATTCTCCCCATTGTGGAATCCTAACTCTGCTTTTCATTTTAACAGATCCAGATAGTAATGAATTTCAGTTCATATTACAACCACAGTTTTTGGAAAATGATTGTCAGTGGGGCAGCTATTTAGACTCAATGAAGTTGTAAATTTCTCTGGGAATCAAAAGATCTCTAATTTGGTCCAAAGAGAAAATTATAATCAGAAAAATATCCCAAAATAGTGCTAATAAAATAAATACTGAATATTCTCTCCTTTTTACATAACTAGAAATTACTATGGTCACAGAATTTTAGAAAAAGAATGCCACCATTTGTGAGAAATTGAAAAATAATGGTGTTTATCCCATCCTGATATACACTAAATAGTGTGGGGTTTCAAATGATTTTGTATACAATTAAGACAAAGTAGTCTTATAAATTACCTTTTAACCATGTATAATAATTTTTATTTTAAAAATAAAATATTGGGTGGGTGTGGTGGCTCAAGCCTGTAATCCTAGCACTTTCGGAAACCAAGGTGGGTGGATCACTTGAGTTCAGGAGTTCAAGACCAGGCTGATCAACACGGTGAAACTCCGTCTCTACTAAAAATACAAAAAATTAGCCAGGTGCGGTGGCTCATGCCTGTAATCCCAGCTCTTTGGGAGGCCGAGGCAGGCGGATCATGAGGTCAGGAGATCAAGACCATCCTGATCAACACGGTGAAACTCCGTCTCTACTAAAAATAAAAAAAAAAAAAAAAAAAATTAGCCAGACAAGGTTGCGCCTGCCTGTAATCTCAGCTACTGGGGAGGCTGAGGCTGAAGAATCTCTTGAACTTGTTTTGAAACAAAAAAAAGTCAACATAAGATTTCATTTTATTTATATATATATATATATATATATATGCACGACAGAATCTTCATCTGTCACTCAGGATGGAGTACAGTGGCATGACTGTGGCTCACTGCAGCCTTGAACTCCTGGACTCAAGTGTTCCTCCCACTTTGGCCTCCCAAAGTGCTAGGAGCCACCACACCAAGCCTATTGAATTTTTAATTTAACCAAGTACAAAGGGAAAAGAGACACTGAATAGAGTAGTCAGTTGAACTGCTACATAATATGTCAAATATCACATAAAACAATAATTACTTGTCCTGATGTTCATGAACCTCATTCTATAAAATAATTGTTCTTGGCCAAGTGAAATCCAAAATATTAATTTTCTCTAGAAAACTTAGTGAAAGTTGCCACTATATGATTTTTCTTTTGAAATTAAAGTTTGTGGGAGTTTTTTGTAGCTACAGGAATATCACAACACTTGCTACTGTAAGTCTTACTTACACAACAAATGCAGATTCTCTGTTAATCAAGGAAATTATTGATTGTGATAATTGATGAGTGATAACAGTGCAAATGTTGTTGAGGTCAAACAAGTTGGCAAGGAAAATACGTTGTATCAATTCACTGAATAGTCGAAATAATCGTAATTTTAGTAGTTACTCTTTAGAGAGTTCTTATCATCAACTAGGCAAAGTCCTGTACATGATAATAGCTAATGTACATTGAATATTTATACTACTTGCCAAATTTAGTACTGAGCACTTTTCTTCATCAAAATGGTAGGTAAAATCCTACCTGATATCCATCACTGGCCCCCATACCTCAGATAATTCTCTCCATTTGCCTGTGGGTGGAGTACATAAATATGATGCTATGCCACCACAATAATTAGGTTGCACTACAAGACAAAGGTAAGGGAATTTAGCAGATGTAATAAAGAATCCAAATTCATTGTTTAGGAGTTGATCAAAAGGGAGAATTTTCTAGGTTAGCCTAACTTAATCAGGTAGGGTAAAATCTCATAAAAGAATGACTAGATCATTTTTGAAAAGAGGAAATTGTTGGCCTTGAAAAATTAAACTGCTATACTGTGAAAGGGCGAGTGAGAGCATCTCCCTGCTGAGAGCCACAAAGAAAACAGGGATGGCAGTCCGACAACCAGGAGGAAATGAATTTTGCCAATAACTAGATGACCTTGAAAGAGCACTGGAGCTCCAGGAAGATATATAACCTGGCCAATACTTACAATTCTATGAGACCCTGAACAGAGGACCCAGTTAGGCATATTCAGACCTCCAACCTACAGAATTTGTGAGATAATGAATGGGTATTGCTTTAACCCACGAAATATGCAGAGATAATAAGAAACAATAGAAAACTAACATAACCATGTTGTTTAATCCTTATTAATGTTGTGAAAATGAAATGTAGGAGGAAATATTAGTATCCATATCATATATATGAGCTCAAAGAGGTTAAGTAACTTGCCCCCAAAATATACTTCATTACTGATAGGTTCAGAATCAGTAGAGTTCAAAGTTAGACCCTCTGACTCTGGCATAACCAGGATTCTTAACAACTACACTGTAAGTTCTGCCTCTTCAACTCTCTCAATGATCACAAGAAATGGTATCAATATCCTTATTTTACAAAAGAAGAAATTGCCCCTCAGAGACATTAAATAACTTGCAAAAAAAGCAGCATAAGTACATGGTAAAAGAAGAACTTAAACATAGGACTAACTTGCTTCAAACTTTATTCTCATAAAGAACACAGCATACATGTTCTTGAGATATTCACTTGATTCAAGAGTAGGGTGAAGGCAGTCTATGAAACCATGCTTCTATCCAGTTTAGGATTACATTTTCCACTCTGTGATGAGCCACAAATTGCCCTTTGGACTCTCTGCTGTGTATACAAGTTGATAATTTCTACAAACCTCACTCTTTTTGAAACACTCAAATTTCTTTAACAAAGCATGGATGCCAGTGGTAATCTTATAAATACACATATCAAGGTTAAAGATCAGAAAATAAATCTTACAAGAAAGCTATTGCTCTTGGAGCTGTATCCCAGGGAATAAATAAAGCACAATCATAATAATGTGTTTGACTTCATGAATTGAGGTCATTTTTTCATTTTATTTCAACTTGGAATGCACACAAAAAACTTGAGAGCTACACTGACATATCAACAAGAAAATTCCTTTGATTTAAGGATCAATAAAAATCTTTAGGAAAAAATAAAACCAAATAATAAAGCTTTCCATTTGGGATTGTATAAGCCTATTTTTCTTTAATTAACTATTGCTTATTGTCAGTGTTAGATGAGTCACGTGATTGCATTGAAAACTACAGTTCACAGGACCACTGATGGTGATACACCACATCCTACTTTTTGTTAAGGCATTTTGTTTTATATTCACTTCTTTGGTGTCATAATTAACAGTTAATAAAAATAACTATGAAGAATATAGAGGTTATGTTGCTATTCAGTCTAAACAATGAAAATATGGGAAAGAAAATTCAAAGGAGAAATACAAATATAAAAAAGATGAGAAAAAACATAAAATTTGCTATATTTGGTGTTAAATATATCATTAAGAATTTTAAAGTGTGAATGCCATATATCACTACTAAACTTTCCCAAATTCAGGGATAAGGTATTAGACTTCCAGAAATCTAAATTGTGGCTAACTGTAGAACTACTTTGGAAAAGAATTGTAGGCTTACCTGTATGATAAAGGGAGTATGTTCAACACTTAGTGATTAAAATGATGTGTAAGTGGGAGAGGGAAGTAAAGCAAAAAATGTTTTAGATATTTTTTGTGAAGAAAATAATTCTCTTAAAATAAACTCTAAGTCCTTTTAAATTAATGGACAGAGAATTTGAAAAAAAAAAGCTACAGTTTAAACATGTTATTATCTTGCATTTCTGGTATCTGTATTTCATTAGAAGACCTATTTTATTTCTAATACTTCTCGACAATCTCTGAAACGATTGCTCTCACACAAAAAGTTGAGGTTTGACACAATTTCTAAAGTGTATTTGATGTGATCAGCCTTTACAAATTTGTCTACAATACAGCAAAAGTCTTTTGGAAAAATAACTGCTTAGTTTTCACCTTTGTAGGAAATTAAACTACTTTGCCAAATAATTAATTATATACATTTAAAACAGCCTAGAAAAGTGACAACTTTTCCTACCTAAATCTACCTGGAAGAAGTGCCATAACATATTACACCTAAACAGAAACATCGAAAGAGTTTTAATTCTTTAGATGTTAATTATTGGAGGGTGACTATGTATACCCTCCAAGTGATCATTGTAATAAATATTATCTGACAGTTTATATTGAATCAACATGTCACTGTTTTGTCTTAATCGAACAAAATCTTCCTAGGTTAAGTACTTAATTTACTCTCAGTAGCACAGGTGGGTGAGAAGCAATAGTCACCCACTAATTGGGTATAGAAGGCAGCACAATCAGGGCTACTTATAACCATTCAAAGTGTATCTGAATCATGGAAGGAACTGCTAATATAGACAAGTAGAAACTTGGAAGGCTTCATAGCTTCAGCATGTCAGACAGGCATGGCAGACATTTCTTAATTCCCTGACATTTCAAGGCAATAGGTTTAAGGTATTGGTAATATTAGCTTGCAGAGCACAAGAGCTTGTAATAAAAAAAAAAAAAAAAATGTTCATTGCATGTGTGTACAAATAGGATTTGCTTCTATTTTCCCAATAACTACATTTTAAGCACTGAAAAGGGCAAAGGGGATGCAACCAATTAGTAGGGAGAAAATCAGAAGTAAAATTATCCATTTTGTTTAGACATCATGGGAATAGAATTAGACTAGAAGATTAGGCAAGCAACCTGAGATCATTTCGATTGTATTATGGGTTTTAGTAAAAAAAGAAATGTTCATAAGAAAGTCTCTTTATTATGTGACTCATTTGCCCTTTGTAGAATCATTAGAATATTTACTTCCTACTACATGATGAGGTGAAATTTGCTCATGCAAGCACTTAGTGGTAAACCTGGATTGAAAATCCTTGTTAGGACAATAAAATGTTAGCAAAAACAAGGTGCCTCATTTCACTTGGCTTTCTCTGGCAGTGTTCTACAACTCACAAGTGAATAAGGTCATAGTAAAATCATTAGCGCATCGGTGCTGTAAAAATTTCTAAGACATGCTCCAATTTCTAGAGGTTTCTAATTACTGAGAATCAGGGGAGGAAATTTAAATGTTGGAGAAGGTTGTAATCATTTATTATAATAAATCAAGGGAGGTCAGTTGCCCAAGTTCTTGAGAAAATTTAAAATATATAAAATGGAAAATGTGTAATTTTCTATGTTAATTCCCAGTTATTCGCACATGGAATTATGGGTTTTTCATAGCAAAGTAAAGATATTTTCTCTACCACTACAGCTCTTAGGAGAATAAATGATTCTTGGCACCCAAGTACAATGGCAGAAAAATTAGGTAAACTGTATTGATTTGTAAAAACGAAAATCTAGATAAGGTACACACCGAATATAGTATGTTGTATTGAAGGGATATTAAAAAAGAGAGGGGCAAGTGTCAATCCTGAAGGTGTTTCTAACCTAAATATAGAGATACCCTATTTCATCTAAGAGGCACAAAACTATATTGAACAAATTTTCACATTTAGCTTTATGTACATTAAAAGGTACTACATATAATTTTTAAGTCTTTTTTCCATTTCGGTGGTGCCTAGAGATTTCTTTCCTTTTATGTCAACACTAATGTTGGCAGTTGAACATTGACTGCTATTTTGCATAATAACAACTTAGGTAATCATAATATCCATCCTTTTCTATTGTTTACTAAATGACAGTGCTATGCAAAGTGCTCAATATGAAAATCATTCTACAAATATTTATTAAACATTTTTTGTTTAATAATAAAGTGAGGCAGGTACATTCAACAAATACTTATTAAAATTCAGTTGTGCACTTCCCATACATTTGGGACACATCGATTAAAAAAAAAAAAAAGACATAAGTCTCTGCTCTTTGAATCTGACATTCTATCAAGGTCACAATCAATAGCTAATGAAAATAACAGGTAAATATGTATTATGCTATATTGAGTTCAATGATATGGAAAAAAAGCATAGAGAAGAGTGTCAGGAATATATATGTATATATGTATGTGGGAATGAGTGGATGCAATTTTAAATAGGGTAGTTTACAATTTTAAATAGGCCTCATGGGAAAGACCACATTTAAACACTGACTTGAAGAAAAGGGGTTAGTCTTGCAGATATCTCAGGGCAATATTGCTTCTAGGGGAGGGAGCAGCTTGTGTGAGCATCGTAAGACAAGAGTAGGCCTGGAATCCCAGGCCTAATGAGAATAGAGCAAAATGAGTGAGGAGAAAAGCAGAAGGAGATAATAGAAGAGAAGCTATGCACTGAGGTGAGGGTGGGGCGGGTAGTGCAGGCAGAGTGTACAGGGCTTTGTGGAGAGATGAAAGGCTTGCCTTTGACCTTATAAAGCCCTCCACAAAGAAGTTATTCTAGCGACCATTGTTATATAAATCAGGATTTCTCAACACTGGTCCTGTTGACATTGCGGGCTGCATAATTCTACGTTTTGCAGGACCATCCTTTTCATTGTATGATCTTCAAAAAGCAGAGTTGACCGGTCCCTATTAAGATACCAGTAGTCGTAAATAAAAGTGACTACAGACAAGACTAAATGTAACCCGGATGGCAAAATTACCCCTAGTTGAGAACCACTGATACAAATAAAGCTACTCAGTCACAAAAATTTTAATTAATCCAGGGCCACACAGCTAGTAAATAAACCTAACTCCAGATGCCAGATGTTTAAAGATAAAGTACATTTTCTCCATTGCTTGCTTGTACCATTTATTTGATTTTCTAGCTCATTTGAATCAAAGACACTTTGAGTAGAGTTATAATGTTGTAAACTCTTGGAGCAGTCTTTAACAGCATCAAATAAAGTAAAAATTAGCTTTAAGTGGCAAGACAGGTTTACTTTTAATGAAGGTCTGGAATTTAGCCAGAACATCAACTCTAAAGAGTGTTCACAGCTCTGAGAGAAGCATAGATCACAATGGGATATGCTGACAGCTGTTACATGGTAAACTGGAATGGAGTATGAATGATAGAAAAGTAGAACGATTAATTTTCCTCTGGGTATATACCCAGTAATGGTATTGCTGGGTCCAATGGTAGTTCTAAGTTTTTGAGAAATCTCCAAACTGCTTTTCACAGTGGTTGAATTAATTTACATTCCCATCAACAGTGTATACACACTCCCTTTTCTCTGCAGCCTCACCAGAATCTGTTATGTTTTGACTTTTCAATATTAGCCATTTTGACTGGTATAAGATGGTATCTCACTGTGGTTTTGATTTGCGTTTCTCTGATGATTAGTGATGATGACCATTTTTTCATACATTTGTTGGTGGCAATTCATCAATGGTGAATTAAATAAAGAAAATGTGGTACGCATACACCATGGAATACTATGTATCCATAAAAAAGAATGTAATCATATACTGTGGAGCAACATGAATGCAGATGAAGGCCATTATTGTATATGAATTAAATTGAGAACAGAAAAGTAAATGCTGCATGTTCTCAGTTAAAATTGGAGCTAAACACCAAGTACATATGGAAATACCGGGTACACATGGGCATAAAGAAGGGAACAATAGACACTGGGGACACTTGAGGAAGGGTACTGAAAAACTACCTGTTAGGTACTATGCTCACTACCTAGGTGATTGAATCATTGATACCCCAAGTCCCAGCATCACGCAATATACCCAAGTAACACACTTGCATGTGTACCCTCTGAATCTAAAATGAAAGTTGAAATTACTTAAAAAATTAGGATCTATAAAAAAAAGAGAGAGAGTAAGTATAATTAGATATTTAAAGCACAATTTCTAGTGAAGCAGCCGAGTTGTGGCTAGCTGGGAATCCATAACATGTGACAAACTAAGCTGGCATCCTGCAATAGTAAAGGTATTTGTCCTTGGCTTGAGCAAAAATATAAGAAAAACTGTTATAAGATGCTTCAAAATAGCAGAATAGGTATGGTCATCAGGAGAACAAAATAATTTTTGTTCATATGCTATGGAAATTGTGGCAGTGAGCAGATACCTCTAATTAAAAATTGTACACATAATAAATATACTATATGTTAACACCAAATATGCTTTTATGTATATTAGGGATATGTGTGTAGGGAGAGACTATTTGACTAACAAGTGCCTATTTTTCCCACTCAACACATTGACTAATGCTGATTGTCTAAACATGTTTATGCCTTCTCTTGTCCTCACATACAATTTGTATCACATACAATCATAATTTGGAAGTATCTTAGTTTCATATTTTCTCTATTAATTTAACTTCTTGAGGAGAGCGGCAACAGAAGGCCTAGTGTATACAACACTGCAGTCTCTATAACAGCAACTTATGTGCTAAATTACTTAAGTAAACACTGGTTTTGAACACAAAAATTATTACCAAATATGTCTTTTTTTTTAGTTTAGATAACAGATGAGAGCCTTTCAAAACAATAGATATGTCGATTACCGCTCAATGACTGTTAAGAGTGTAGCAAATTTAAGTTTGATTACTTAGTAAGTTTATGTTAAAAAATTTATGTCATTAAATCACACACAAGCACACACATAAGCTTTGAGAATCTTGTGTCTTGACAAAAGAACAAAAGAAAGGATTCAGTCTAGTTTTCTCTGGAAAGCTTGCTTGTTTATTATAATTCAACTTGTAAAAGCAATGGACTTTTTTGAGTGGTTCCAAGTGATTTTCTCTTTTTCCCCAAAGTCTGTCTTCGTCATTGAAGATGGAATGAGTCATCCGTAAGTGGAAATTTTTTCCCTGTAGGATTGTAATATATGAAATGATGTATGTTATTTTAGTAATAGATACATAACTCAAGAGAACATCTTAACGTTTCATCATTCTCATTTACAACCTGAAATTTACTAAATTATCTACTAGATACCATATTAATTTGACAAAAAAGAACGTGTCCTTTGTCTATTCTTCATCACCTTCATATTCCAAAAGAGTACTGCAATTTGATATTTTTTTAAAATTTCGAATATAACCAATCATTATTATTATTATCTGAGATGGAGTTTCACTCTTGTCGCCCAGGCTGTAGTGCAATAGCATGATCTCGGTTCGCTGCAACCTCCACTTCCTGGGTTCAAGCAATTCTCCTGCCTCAGCCTCCAGAATAGCTGGGATTAAGGCACCCACCACCAGACCTGACTAATTTTTTGTATTTTTAGCCGAGATGGGGTTTCACCATGTTGATCAGGCTGGTCTCGAACTCCTGACCTCATGTGATCCCCCCCACCTCAGCCTCCCAAAGTGCTGGGATTACAGATGTGAGCCACTGTGCCTAGTCCTAACCAATTATTTTTAAAGACCTGTGAGGTATTTCCTAGTATGAATGAACCATAATTCAATTATTCCCGTAGATGAACTTTAGGGTTGTATCCTTATGTGTATTTGAGGTGACTTCATTGGGTGTGGCTTTAGAAACATAAGGCTTCTTTTCATCTACATATGTGTAATTTTGATTTTTGGAATGAATATCTTGTGTTAGAAAGAAAACTCAATAATATTTTTACAGCTCCTATTAAGCTGTGTTATCAGGGAGAATACAAATGCCTCTTAATTTGCCTTCATTTAACAAAATTATAACTCCTATACTTTAGGCTAAATACCTTATTTGAGACAGGCATATTTAAGATTCTAGTGAATCTTATTAGAGATCTTATAAACACAATAATAGCACATTTAAAAGATAGGCTTACATATTTAAGTAAGGTGAGGACTCAAATCACATCTGGATTGTCAAACTTTAGTTAAGTATTTATTGCCTCCAAATGAAATTGAAAGTACCAAGTCTAAATTCCAGAGGGTAATGTGATTAAATAACTAATTTCAATTAATGAGTTCAGAAGAGGTATAATTCCTCTTGCTTCCCTCCTTCTTAAGGTGGCCTGATCATTTTCTGCTTTACATTACAACAAGTTGAAGAAGCTAATCTTAGGGACTGCCATTTGTTTGCATGTCTTGCGAAAGGAAGGAGGACACTGTCCTATGGTCATTATCAATGCTTCCTGGTCTTTTGACATATCAAAGGTGTTGGTTTGGGATGCTCCAATTCTGATTCTGGTATGCCTACCTGAGTGACAAGCAAGGACAAGAGCTCAGAGAAAATATATTGAGGGAGAAAAGGGAATATAAGGTATTCAGACAGGAAAATAGAAAAAGGAGTTAAGAGAGGCAAACAAAAAAAAAAATAACTGAATGCCATGTGGACACTATATATCACCCTCATTTTCATTTTGTGAAATTGGCAGGTACAATATATGCCTGCAGCAGCTGTGTCTTTTTTTTCCCAGACTCTTTCTGACAGCAGGATCAGCTCGACTCCCTGCTCAGAGTAAGTAGCTGATAGGACTGGAAAGTTGTGAAGCTAAGATGGGGAAAGACACCTAGCATTGAATCTAAGGTACTGTTTTGATCCCCAAAGATTGCTCTGTTTATTACGAACTTTGGAGATTCTTTTCTTTTCTTTTTGGCTAAAGTGTGAAAATATCCATCACTGACCTTCCTTACTTATATAGAAATCCTCAATCCGGCAGAGTTTTCAGAAGACTGAACATGATTCATGGTCACGAAATAAAGAATTAGGGTGAGAACAGCAGGAAAAAAACATCAAGAGGAACTGGCTTTTAAATGAATAAAAACTGTTTATCAGATTATTTTCTCAGTCTCTGCTATAGACTTAATGTTCATGCCTCCCCTCCCCACAGATTCAGGTGTTGAAGTCTAATCCCCAGAATGAAAGTTAGGAAACGGGGCCTTTGAGGTGTGATTAGATTATGAAAGTGAAGCTTTTCTGAATGAAATTAGTGCCCTTATGAAAGAGGCCCCAGAGGGACTCTGCCCCTTACTTCATGTGAGGTTGTAGGGAGAAGACAACTGTCTATGAACCAGGAAGGGGGATTTCACGGACACCAATTCTGCCAGAGCTTTGATTTAGGACTTTCCAGGCTCCAGAAATGTGAGAAATAAATTACTAATTTTTATACACCACCCATTCTATGGTAGTTTGTCATAGTAGCCCAAACAGTCTGAGACAGTCCCCTTTAGTTTATCATTTTCTTGTCACAGTTACCATGGAATTACTATTTGAAAGTCTAGAAATGCATTTATATAGAATACAATATATTATTTTGACTGAAAATTGTAGTCACAACCAGAAATTATGGGACTTTACTTTTGATGGCTACCACAAATGTGATTTCTATTAAAAGTAAAAAAAAAACAACAAAAAAAAGAAAATTGAGGCCTCTTTGGGGATGACTTGAATTTCAAATCAGGTCCAGGTTGTGATAAAGGAGACAAAATTAATATCCAATTAGTTGCTTCAGTTATCTCATTTTTATAATTAAAGATGCACTAATAACTAGCTCTTCTTTAAGAGTTGTCATAGATAAAATTGTGTCACCCCCACATGTATATGTTAAAGCCCTAGCCCTCAATGTGATAACCTTCAGAGACATGGCCTATAAGAGGTAACTTAAGGTGAAATGAGGTCATAAGGTTGGAGCCCTCATCCAACCCAACTTGCATTCTTACAAAAGAATAAAGAGAGACCATAGCTCGCGCTCTTTCTGCCCAAGCAAAGAGAAAGGTATATAAGTGCACTGTGAGAAGGTGGCTGTTTACAAGCCAGGAAGAAAGGCCTCAGCAGAAATCAAATCTGCTGGCACCTCAATCTTGCACCTTCAGCCTCCAAAACTGTGAGAAAATGTCTATTGTTTAAATCATCTAGTCTGTGCTATTTTAATAGCATCCCTAGCAGATTAACACTGAGGGAAAAACAGTAACCTGGAGCATAAGCTGTGATTAATATGGACATTTGTTTGCATTGCAAATGGTTGTATAAAGGAAGGCTGGTGTTTAGTGCAGGTTTTGTGTGCTATAGTAAGTCCTTGTGCTTCTCTCAACTTGATTTCCTCTACAATATAAAGAGATTGAGTTCTATAATTTTTAAGTTCTTTTTACATGTAAAGCTTATGAAATAATCGCTTATTTTAACTTTTTTTTTTCCTGTCTTTTGAACAGGATTTTGCACAAAACAATAAACTTGAATTACAGAGTCAGTGGGATTTGCAATGTATAGAACAAACTATTAAATTTGAGAACTTACCAAGTATATTCATTTCCTAGGGCAGCTGTAAGAAGTTACTGCAAACTTGATGTCTTAAAACCACAACAATATATTCTCTCATAGACCTGGAAACCAGAAGTCTACGATCCAAGTTCAGGCACGATGCTCTAAAGGATCTAAAAGTATCTAAGGGAGAACATTTTGCCTCTTCCAACTTCTGGTGGCTCTTAGCTTTCCTTGGTTGTAGCTGCATCATTCTAATCTCTGCTTTCATTTTTAAATGGCCTTCTCTTTATATGTGTCTCTGTCTTTTGAATCCCATAAAAATATTTATCATTAGATTTAGGGCATACCTGTATAATCCAGACTGATATCATTTTAAGATTCTTAATTACATCTGCAAATAACTCTTCCAATTAAGGTCATATCTGCAAGTTATGGGATATGGACATATCTTTTGGAGGACTGCCATTCAATCTACTATACCAAGGGAAAAATTGTTAGGAAAAATTTCCTTATGTAAAAAGTTAGGTTAATAAAAACACTTATTTTCAATTCTCTAAACCAACATTTTAAGTTATATTTCATTTTATTTAGACTTTTTTATTACTAGCTAGTAAACTATTAAAGATTTTCCAAAAACATAAAAACAAATTAAAAAAATAAAGTTTTAGGTAAATGAATTTCCAGTAGGATAGGTTTCCTAAAAGTTTTGATGGGTGTATATGATATTAAAGGCAATTGAGATTTCTAAAAGTCAACACAGAGATTTTTGATATGACATTTTTGTTCTAGTCTTACAGTTTGTCTATTTTCTAATTTGCATATAAAATATTTGAAGCTACAAATACACATCATCTTGTGTTGGTAGTTTTCAGATTCAATCTTTCCCTTAATTCCTAAATAGTAAAAGACTGAGAGTTTGAAAAATTTCTCAAATAAGATCAGAGGGGCTCATTAGCTAGCTAGATTGAGCTGTTCTTTGTGCAATATTTGTTTGGGGAAAGACTGCTATACACAAAAACACACAAACTGAGGGCTCAGGAAAATGTTACCAAAACACTAAATATTATGTTATCAAATCTCAGCTTTCTTTGTGCATATACAAATATTCATTTTATTCTTAAATTCATATTACTTGGAAAATAAAATACAGTCATGAACCATATAATGATGCTTTGGTCAATGATGAACCACATATACTGTGATAGTCCTATAAGATTACAATGGAGATGAAAAATTCCTGTCATCTTGTGATGCCATATCCATTGTAACATCATAATGCAATTCATTCACATGTTTGTGGTTATTTTGATGGAAACAAACTTACTTTATTGCCAGTCCTATAAAAGTATAGAACATACAATTATGTACAGTGCATAATACTTGATAATTATAAGCAAAAATGTTACTGTTTTATATATTTGCTATACTATACCATTTAAAATTATTTTAGAGTGTTCTCTCCACTTATGAAAAAAACAGTTAGCCACAAAACAACCTCAGGTAGGTCCTCCAGGAAATATTCCAGAATAAGGCATTGTTATCACAAGAGATGACAGTTCCATGTGTGTTACTGCCCCTGAAGACTTCCCAGTGGGACAAGATGTGGAGACAGAAGACAGTAATATATACATATAAATTCCTGACCCTATGTAGGCCTAGGCTAATATATGTGTTTATGTATTAGTTTTTTAACAAAAAAGTAAAAAGAAAAAAATATTACAAAGCAATTTATAGAATAAGGCTATAAAGAGCGAAAATATTTTTCTACTGCTGTGAATGTGTTTGTGCTTTAAGCTAAGTAAATTATTACAAGACAGCAAAAAAGTTTAAAAAATTAGAAAACCTATAAAGGAAGTTACAATGAGCTAATTTACTATTGAAGAATATGTTTGTTTTACACATTTGGTAGCCTAAGTGTAGAATATTTATGAACTCTATAGTAGTGTACAGTAATATCCTTTACATTCACTCACTAGTCACTCACTCATCCAGAGCAACTTCCAGTCCTGCAAGATCCATCTGTGGTAATCATTTTTTAATCAACAATATCATATTATTAATGTAGCTTTTCTATGATTAGACAAAGTTAGATACATAAATATCATTGTGTTTCAATTGCCTCAAGTCCTCAGTGCAGTAACATGCTGTATAGGCCTATACACTAGAAGGACTAGGCTATATAAGATAGCCTACGTATGTAGTACGCTACTGTACCCAATTTGTGTGAGTACACTCCATGATGTTCACACCATGACAAAATTGCCTAATGAGACATTTCTGGTAACTTATCCCTATTGTTAAGCAACACATGACTGTATTATTAATCCTCTTAAATACACAATTAATCATAATAAACATATTTTTATAGATCATTTAGGAAAGTTGATGTGAGGATGAATATACTAAAGGTTTGGAGGAGAGATACTGTAGATTCTGTAATTTAGCTAATGATTAAGGTAATAATGTTACACTCTGTTCTAACTAGGATTAGATTGAAGAAAAAAAAGACATTTTCTCTGTGTTCCTTCCACCTCACTCCTTTTGCTATGTTTTTTGTTTTCTGTTATCCATCTTGGAACCCTACCACATACAAATTATTTATTTACGATTCGTTTTCTTATTTATTAATTTTACTTTTTCAGTGTATATAGCTAATGATGTGTTATCTGCAGTTTTATTCTTAGAATCCTCATTAGAACTTAATATGTTAAAAAAAAAACTATAAAAATAAAAAATTATTTTCTTTCTTACTATGTTCAAACTATATATAACACATTTTCAATTAAAATTTCCCAATATGCTCTATTTAAAATTTATGCTTGTCTAAGTAATCTTCATATTTATGATAAATTCCATTGATCCAGTGGGCAAAGTAAATCTTTTTTGAAAACATTACTTCAGAATAGCTGAAATCACACTGATAACTGTAATTTATTAAGGTAAAATTAAAGTTGTCAAATTTAACTTTGGAATACACTTTATAAACATACTACAGAATCCTTTGTTGACTTTACAGTGTTTCCCTCTGTCTCCCATATTGACCACATGAATTCCCTAAATTAGAACAGGAAACATTTTATTGAACCTCTCAGTCAGCTCAAGCTGCCATAACAAAGTATCATGGAGTCGGGGACTGAAACAACAGAAATTAATTTTCTCAAAGTTCTAGAGGTTGGAAGTCCAAAATAAAATCTGGTACATATGATTCTTAATGGGGGCTCCCTTCCTGGATTGCAAACAGCCACCTTCCTGTTGTGTCTTCAAACGGCAGACAGAATTCTGGTGTCTCATCTTCTTGAAAGGGCACCAGCCTATCAGATTAGGGTCTCACCCTATGACCTCATTTAAGCTTAAGCCCCTCCTCCCAGGCCCTATCAGCAAATATAGTCTCTTTGAGGAGTAGGTTTCAATACATGAATTTGGGTGGGGTGGAGAGGGTAGCAGGACAGAAACATTCACTCCATAACACTGAGTTAAGTAAAAAGTAGTTTAGACTGAATCAGAATAATATTTTAAAAAATATTGTCCCTACCTTTAAGATATATATAAATTTATGGTGAAGAGGTGAAGGAAACAAAAATGATTATAGCTATTAAACTTATGTATTGTTTTAAGGAATCAAACATTAAAGAGAAAATCAATTGTTAAAAGCAAAATGTGACCAGGCGCCTGTAATCCCAACACTTTGGGAGGCTGAGGTGGGTGGATCACTTGACGTCAGGAGTTCAAGACCAGCCTGGCCAACATGGTGAAACCCATCTCTACTAAAAATACAAAAATTAGGTAGGAGTAGTGGCCGGACCTGTAATTCCAGCGATTCAGACGGCTGAGATGGGAAAATTGCTTGAACCTGGGAGGTAGAGGTGGCAGTGACCTGAGATCCTGCTATTGCACTCTAGCCTGGAGGACAGAGCAAGACTCCATCTCAAAAGAAAGCAAACAAACAAAAAAACCGAAATATGATTCTTATACTAGTCATGATCATATTTACATTTTTTCTGATGACTCAGCACTTTTAACTTGGTAACTCAAAAATACAGCAGTGTTAACATGATCAAAAAAAAATACAATGATTATTACTTAATTTAAAGAGTTTATTTCAGGATAAGAAAGGCAGGATGAAATAGAGGAAAACTCTTTATCATTCAATTCAAAACACTGGGCAAGTTTCCTAAATATTTTAATAGCCTCTTCATTCATTAAATGGAAATCAAAATATTTTCTCTACCCACTAAATGTTGTGACAATAAACAAAAATGCAGCAAGTAGAAATACTTTTTTTAAAAAAATTTGCCTGTCTATATAAATGCCAAGTACTGTATTAAAGTGACTAAATGGTGAGCCTGTGCACTATTAATTCTTATGGAAACCATTATAAAGCACCTTTAAATTTTGCTTCTGCATGTAGAATTTCTGAATATTTGTTAAAAGAAAAAACTGAAGGTAAATTCTGTGACTACTCAATAATACTGTGCAGCAGAGAAATGGGATTAGAACTGATGATACAGGCTTGCCACACCTGAGGATTTATATACTTGGAAGCAATAGCTGAAATAATGAGGCAGTAGAGATTTCTTAGAAGATAGTCTGGAGAAAGAGAGAGAGGTATCCGGATTAGAAAGCCCAGGATGGGGCTGGGCAGTGGCTCACACCTGTAATCTCAGCACTTTGGAAGACTGAGGTGGGTGGATCATGAGGTCAGGAGATCGAGACCATCCTGGCCAACATGATGAAACCCTGTCTCTACTAAAAATACAAAAATTAGCTGGGAGTGGTGGCATGCACCTGTAGTTTCAGCTACTTGGGAGGCTGAGGCAGGACAATCACTTGAACTCAGGAGGCAGAGTTGCAGTGAGCCAAGATCACGCCACTGCACTCCAGTCTGGTGACAGAGCGAGACTCCATTTCAAAAAAAAAAAAAAAAAAAAGCCCAGTATGGAAACTTGGTGAATGTCCACATTTGAGGAGCACAGAGAAGACAGAATAAGTTGATGAAAATCACCGTTCTAGCACAAAGGAAGAGTGTGCCATGAGACAATGCAGACAAAAGCTTTAGAAAGGATGGGTAACTAGTATTGAGTGCATAGACTGCTGAAAGAAAATAAGTTAATAAAGAACTGAGTAAAGGATAAAGAGTAGATTGTTCCTTCCTTCATCTGATCAGGCCAAATCAATTTAACATCATTTGAATTAATATAAAAGGCAACTAATCAGATTCTAAACTCTTTTGCTATTTTAAACTATTACTTCTAATTAGACGTTCAACTTTTAGAACATGTTACATATATATATTCTCCATTTAAACAATGGTATGTAGTGTTGTTTTATTAATTGACACTCATCATAGATATAAAGAGACCGAGTGAGGGTGTGGACTGAAATGGCAGTGGAAATGACATGCTGGTAAAATTTTTAAAGAAAAAGAAATGTGGTAACATTGGAGATAACATACGAAGAAGGAAAAATAAAAATATCTTGTGATCTTTTTACTTGAGAACGTAAAAGAAGAAAAAAGGCATTGGCACACAGGGAAGATCTGGAAGGAGGGAAAAATGGACAGGTCGTGTGATATGCCGGTTTCAGACATGTAACGTTTGAAAATAAGAAAAAAGGATGATGATCTGCATGTGACTTCTGTGCAAGTGGAAATTAGAGGCTGACCAGAAGGAAAGTGGTACAGAATGTGGATAGGCTTACTGGTTACAGTAAAAAAAAGTTACATATAAATGTTATAATATTAGGTTGGTGCAAAAGTAATTGTGGTTTCACTATTACTTTTAATGACAAAACCACAATTACTTTGAGACCAACCTAATAGAATGACATTTTAAAATATATGATAGCCTAGAGATTTTTCAGTGCCTAATTTATTCTGAGACAATTTGCTTAATGTAAGTTTCAATCTAGGCAAATAAAAACACTTGTTATTTATTGAGAACCTATTAGTACTCTGTTATGAATTAAGAAATTAAGGCTCTTGCTGTTTATGTGACTCTCCCTAGCTAGAAAGATCTGTCATTAGCAAAGATAAAACTGAAGCTTAGATTAGCTTGAGACTAAAGCCTGTGGCCTTACCACTGGCTGAACAAGAAAAAGTGAAACAGCAACTTAGCATGAAGATTAAGTTGAAATTCTGAGATTCTGATTCATGGTAGAAGGGGACAAAATCAGAAATAAAGTATTGTTACATATAAATACAGGAAACCATATTTTCTTTTTTAAAAAATATAGCTATTAATTCAACTAAATTGATGTTGTGATCATTTCTTTGAGTAATACATCATGATAGTTAACTTGTTGATACTATGAAAGGTGTATTATATTTTAGTCCAAAACCAATAAACCTAGGAATAAATTTAGGCTAATCCTTTTGTTCAAGCATTTGAAATCACATCGTAAAGATTGAGTGTACAATTATGAGTCATTTATTTGGTTTATAAGAGAAATTCTCAATTTATATTAAATTTTCAGATCTCTCCAAGTTACCTTGATTTAATAAGGTCCAATGCCGTATGTAATTGCAATTTGGTAGTAAAATGGGAAAAATGTTAAAAACCACTGAGCCACTTTTATTTAGAAATATAGATTGTCATACCTCTACCTATGCAATTGTAGAGAAGATCTTATTCTTCATGTGAGACATTCTTGACAACTGTGTGCATTAAGCCTTATTCTATTTTTGGTATGTACAAAATGCCCCTTGAGATAGATAAAAGCACTCTCTGAAAGCATTTTGTTATTGGTTTAAAAAAGATAAAACTAACAGCCTAGAGTTGCACTAGCTCTCTTTTCCTTAGATATTAATTATACAACATAGTATTTTTGCTCTTCTACCAAAAGCATGTTTGGTTATCTTATTTGCCGTATCTAAGTATCCTGTATGGAACACTGAATTGTTAGTACTTACCACTGTTTTCATCCTCATTTCCATACCCCTCTAAAAGCAGAAAAAAAGACCAATACAATAACTAGTATTTCCCATCTTCTATTTATTCATTTCCCATGGGATAAGTAAGTGGCATAGAAAAGCAAATTGGATCATAATTATCTTGGGTTCTTCCCTCATTCCACTATGTCCTCACTCAAGTTATCTTCATTGAATTTGGTTTAACTTTGTAACCTAATCAATTACAGAGAGAAACAATACAAGTATCATGCTTTTAAACATTTTAAATAAGATAATCTTATGTCTGTATTATTTGGAGCTCTTAATTTTAGAAGTCCAAAATTCATCTCAACTAAGCCTTAGGCAAAGAAAACGGAACTCTCTTTTTAGATATTACTGCTAAGATCTTTAGGAAAGAACTTTTACAGCTGGATCCAGGTTCTCAATGAAAGTGAGAATCTCTCTCCTCCAGTTCTCTACTTCTGCTTTCCTTACTTTCACACAGGCTCTTCTTATAAGAAAGTAGAGACAGTTACTCAAATCTACTACATAGCAACGGGTCAAGACCATTGAACCCATTTATAGAAAAGTGTCCCTTTTCCAATTAGCTGAAGCTGTAAACAGGGTTCTCCTTGACCAGGATTGGATGAAAGATCTACTATTAAACCATTACTATGGTCATCTGACAGAACAACAGGGGTAATAGTCAATTTTACTTAATCAGCAATTAGAAGTAAAATATTGTACTATTTGATTTAGAGTAAAGAAAAAAAAACTTCATCTTTTTCTGGCAGATACATATGCTTGTTTCTGTAAAACAACAACACAAATCCGCATTTCACTTCAGTTTTGTCTCAGCTGCAAAATGAATAGCTGTATTCTGTGGCCAGTTATACTATTGAGTTTATTTCAGACACTAGGTACCATGGAGCTCCTTTGTTCCCTCTAGACTGGTGGCTCTCAAGATTGGCTGTCCATGAAAATTATCTGAGGAGCTTTAAATCTTGTCCTTCCTAGACATCAGTCTCAGACATTCTAATTTAATGGGTTGGGAGCTGTGACCGGAATAACAGGAGTTTGGAAGCTCCTCCAGGCTATTCTAAAGCACAAACAAATTTGAGAACTTCCGTTACTGTTCTGTATTGTTTTCAAGCTAAATCCTTTAAGAGTATTACAAATTGATTAACACAGATACATTTCATGCCTCAGAAAAATTAGTTTTTCTTAGTTGATTAAGATAGCATGTTTGAAGATGACATAATTTTTCAATTTTTTCACAGATTCTTTTGCTTACCTAGGTTGTGGTCTTTATCATACTGTATTATATTTCAAGTAGGTGTTTGATTCTTTCTCCTTTACATTAAACCGATAATGCCTGAAGGTATTCCCTATTGTTTTTTAATGTATCTGACTCTTGTATCTTCCACAGTGTTTGTTATTTAGAAGGTACTTAACAAATGTTTTATCCACAGTGTTAAGAGCAGCTGAATTTTGTATTCTTGTAGTCGAGTGTACAACAAAAAATGAATTGTTACCTCTGCAGCATTACGGGAAAGGAAGGAAGGAAAGCTCACTCTTTTCTTGCCCCTAACTAGAAAGCTAGTCAAGGTAATTTAAATTGTTCCCCAAATGTCGAAGATGTAAGCCACTTTAAAATGCATCCTGCAATGTAAAGTAATAAGTGGAAAAATTAAAGTTCTTCTACATGAACACTATTGGTAGTTAGAGGGTGTTATAGTCATACAATTTAAGAAGTCCTGTCAAGTGTTTAGAGGCACTTGACTAAAACAAACTGAATGCTTTATTTTTATCCTTGCCAACTTGGAATTGATTTAATATTTAGGTAGGTGGTTTTCTTCTGAATGATGTTTGAAGCATCATAGTACACTAAATAAAACTGAAATGCTATTCTTACCATCTTAAAAACCAAGAAATGAACACTTTTTTTATAACCTATTTTTATTTATCTTCATGCTTTTTTTTCTGAGTCAAATTTTATAAAATAAAAGATTAGGAAAGGACTAATATACATTGAGTGTTTACACATTTCTATGTAGAAGGTCACTTTCATTTTGTGTTTACTCAATTACTGACAAATATTTATTGAAGATATCTATTTTGTTCAAGGGCTTGTGCTAGATCATTTGACATGTTAAACTTAGTCATCCTAATAATCCTATAAAGTGTTATTAGGCTTACTGATAAAAATAAAAATTGGAAGCATAAAACTAAACAGATGAATAACAAAAAATGTTCCTGATATTACACAACTAGAAAGTGCATAAAAGGTAGGATTTAGCTCAAACATATTTGACTCTAAAATCCATATTTTTTTCAATTTCGCCACAAATATAATTTGTAACATCCCTCCAATTATTGTAAATGTTGTCTTTTCCCATCTGTTAGTCTGTTTGGCATTGCTATAAAGGAGTAACTGTGGCTTGGTAGTTTATAAAGAAAACAGGTTAATGTGGCTCATGGTTCTTCAGGCTGTACAAGCATGGCACCCGCATCTGGTTGACATCTGGCAAGGGCCTCAGGAAGCTTTTAGTCATAGCAGAAGGGAAGGGGATCGGAGCATCACATGGCAAAAGGGGGAACGACAGAGAGGGGTAGATCTCAGACATTTTTAAACAACCGGCTCGCCTGTGAAGAGGGCAAGAACCCACTCATTACCATGGGGAAGGCACCAAATCTTTCATCAGGAATCTGTCCCCTTGATCCAAACTCCTCCCACTATGTCCCACCTTCAACATTGGGGATCACATTTCAACATGAGATTTGGAGAGGAGAAACATTCTCATTCCATTACTACTCCTTAATTTCCCATTCTTAATTTTGCAAGATTTCATTCTTAGGTGAAATTTGAAGTTTTCACTGAATTAAGGGCAAGTTAAAATGCACTTTGGAGGACACTGCACATAAGAAACCTCTGACTTGGCTCAATCCCATTTCTTGGGCAGCCTTTCTCCTGGCACATGTGCCTGTGATTGATTTGCTATCACAGCACTGTATCACATGTCAGGACAAACAATGAGATTTGTGATGGAGTCACTTGCTTAAAACTGACAACTATAATATTGTTTCTGTCTTTCTTTACCATGTATTTAGGATAAATATAAAACAACCTTTTACAACTGATATTTACATGAAGGTTTATCAGGTCAATTTCTGACTATGACTGGATATCTTAAAGCAAAACACAATTTGTATTTAATTAGAACATAATTAAACTTGCTTGTGTGACTTTTGATAAAACATTTTTAAGAATAAATACACAAAATACACAGCATACCCAATATTGTGGATAAAATTATCTTTGTTTGACTTTACTAAATCAATAGTTTAGAACTAGGGTCTCCTTTGCCCCTTGGGAGATATTGGGAAATGGTTAGAAATTTTTTAGTTGTCACACTGGAAAGGAGGTGTGTACAACATTCTACAATATTCAAGACTACCTTCCACAACAAAAAATTCGACAATCCAAAATGTCAATGGTGCCAAGATTGAGCAACCGTGCTTTTGATGGATCATCAAAACCAATGCTATACCTCAAATTGATTGCCAACTTGTGTAAGCTACTGCACCTGGTGAGTTAAAGAGAAGAAAAATAAACTTTTTGAAGTTTATGACCCTTGACACACAAGTGTGACTAAAATACTGAAGACAAACAGAACCCGAATGAATAAGCATTTCTTAAATCTTGAAAGCAGAGTATGGTACATTTCAAAAAGTAATCAAATTATGTCTGGAGTGGCTAATGGGGAGCCATAGAAGTTTGCTGTTAAGCAAAGGAAGGGGTCAAGGCTGGCCTTTATTATCCCTCCATGAGAGCTTCCTGGAAGCTGATTTACAAAGGAAGAATTGTGATGTACAAGTTTACTTGATGATGAGTCAGGAGAAGCGATATAGCCCAGGAACTGACTTTACCTTGACAAGCACAAAGATGACTGATAAAGACACAAATCAGCACTGCCTCACCAAAAACAACGGCAAAACTTAAAATTTTTGAACTTGTCACTTTTGTAACCTGGATATTTAAGTACTTCATGTTTGCTCTTTTAATTGTCACGTCACTGTGAAGTTGCAGAGGCTTTAGCGCTCCTTTTTAAGTCCAAAGAGATGTTTTCCACAGCACGTGCTTTCCATTTATGAGAACTTAACATGTTTCCTGCCCTAACAGTTTTTTAAAAAGGAAAAAGAGTGACTTGTAGAAAGCAAAATCATCTGCTGCCACTTACCGCCGGGGAAAAAAAATCTGTTCTTTTTATTATCCAACTCAAAATCATTTAAGTAATTTACTTTCAACTTAGGCCATGAAATATGACCGTTAACTATGTCTCTTTCTTAAGAATACACAGATAGTATTTCTGATATGTAAGAAGGTTACAGTAGAAAATAACAACTTCCATACAGAAGCAGGTATTAAGGACCTATTCATAGAATTCTCACTCTCAAATCCCGGTTTCTATATTCAATCCTAAATATCTTTTGAAACATTTATCTGTAAGCCAACTTCAGTAGGCTAGAGAAACTACTTCATACTTTACCATTATTTGCTTTATTCTTCTTTCTTTCTCTTTCTCTCTCTCTCTTTCTTTCTTTTTTGTTTTTTTTTTTCCTTCTTTCTTTTTTTTTCTTTTCTTTTTTTTTGAAAAAGTCTCACTCTATCACCCAGGCTGGAGTGTAGCGGCGTGATCTTGGCTCACTGCAACCTCAGCCTCCCAGGTTCAAGTGATTCTCGTGACTCAGCCTCCCTAGTAGCTAGGATTACAGGTGCCCACCACCACACTTTAAACTTAGTTAGTCATCATAATAATCCTATAAAGTGTTATTATGCCTACTAATTTTTGTAATTTTAATGGACCCGGGATTTTACCATGCTAGCCAGGCTTGTCTCAAACTTCTGACCTCAGGTGATCCACCAAAGGCCTCCCAAAGTGCTGGGATTACAGATGTGAGCCACCGTGCCTGACCTAATCTTCTCTTTCTAATTTATTCAAGTAAGACGTTATCAAAACAGAAAATAATCTAAAATAAGGAAACCCAAAAAGAGAAAAAACAAATGAAATTACCTAAAGACTCAAAAGCTCAGGTAAGAACTATAAATACTTTTCTCTATAGTCTTCTGCAATATGACATATAAAACATTTAAAGTTCTACATCACCCAATTTCATTTAAATAGATTGTCAATGAATAACTAAGTCAATCAATTAATAGGTGCCACATCATTTTTAATGGTACCTAGTTTTCTTTTGTAACCATGAATCGTTATACTAATTCAGTATTTTTGAATATTTAAATTATTTCCAATATTATGAATGCCTTAGTGAACACCCTATTATATACATCTTGGCAAATATTTAGGGAAGACCATTCCCCCAAAATGGAAATATTGGGTAAAACTACAAATTTTTATTGATATTGCCCAATTATACAGCAAAAAGTTTACACAGAGATTTTTTTCCTTTCTTTTAGGAATTTGAGTAGCTGCTTATCAAAACCTCATTACCATTTGATATTATTATCTACATTTTTTGAATTATTACCTACATTTACTGAATTTCATGTTTTGAGTAATAGTGATATTAAACTTTTTTGTACATATTTCTTTCTTTTTTGTATTTATGTCTGTTGATTAAGAGTTTATTAAATTATATTTTCTTATATTTTTTAATCTTATTTGTAATATTACTTTGGAAATACATGTAGACATTAAATTTTGGTGTAACTTTTTCTAATCACCATTCATTTATTTATTCCACAAATATGTATTAGCATACACTATAGGCTACACGATGTCCTACTCCTAGTGACAAAAAACAATTGGTAGTAAAAAGCTAACAGGCTCCCCCTTTCATTGAGCCTACGTTCTGGGAGGTGGTTATTAATTAAATAATTATAGAAGATGAATGCAAAATTATGAATATGATAAATGTTTGATGGTATTTCTGCCCTTTGAAAATATATTTTAAAGCATGACGTAGGCTGAATAAACAGAAAAGGACTTTTAGAGAAAATGATGTTTAGAATGAGCTCTGACAGATGAATTGATAAGCAGAAAACCATGGCCAGCAAAGGGACTGGCAAATGCAAAACTAAGGCAGCCACTTTTCCTATACGTTTCTAAGACTAACTCAAGCTGCTCTCTGACAGTTTAATGAAAACAGATTCACACAACAGATAACAGGACAAAATTATCATGTAGTAAACTCCAGGCTAGCAAAGGTTTTGGTGTTTCTTTCATCTATAAGCCACTATGATAATCTAGTAATTGATGCCAATATGTAAGCCACTTTGGCACCAATATATAAATTGGATTTTTAAAAAATTCTGCTAATGGCATTGATAGCATTAATATCATTGGAAGCACAATATTTCAGTACAATGGGCAACAAGCCATGCATTAACCATAGGGAAAGTTGCATTTTTCCATCTTGATGGCTAACTCAACATGTTTAAAACAAAAGTATCTCTGTTGCAGAAAGCTTTCCCAACAGGAAAAAATGGAGACAAAAATAACTAAAGATGAGCTGAATAGCACTAAAGTCTCATCTTTGCCTGGAATTCCGATAGGTGGATATTTGGAACACTATCATGTTATTTATTCACTCAAATAGCAGATATATTGTTTTCACAATTGTATGATCAAAATTAATTGTCAAAAATGAAAGCAAAGTTATTATTTATTTGTTTATAATTAAAGTTTACCTCTTAGGAATTTTTTCTGCAGAGTTGTCAATCCATTCTTCTCAATTCATGATAATATCTGATTATTTCTACTCCCTCTTTTTGCTGCTTTCCAGGGTGACCTAAGTAGTTAGCAGGCTTATATATCATCAGTAGTGTGCTGGTAAATGTTTAACAACAACAAGCCCTTTGGAGGGAAAAAAAAAAAAACAAAAAAGACCCGGATTTGTAGGGTTTCCAAGTTTCTGTTATGAATGTTCACATGGTGGCCAATTTTGTGCTTCCAACTTGACATCATTGAATACAGTGTTGGACAGAGACGCTCACACTTGGCTCTAATGGGCTGGTGGGCAGCTACTGCAGTGTACTACTCTTTATAGTCCTGGAATTGGGGAATGTTTGTGGCTTGAGTATGTTCTGCTGTTCTCATTGGCCTCTGCTAAGGTCTTTTTCTCCCCGATAGTGAGAATTGGCTTCTATCTTCATCATCAGCATCTTAGGTTGGTGTGTTTTCTCTGATCCTATGGAACAGGCAAACGTGCTGACTATTCTGGAGATAGAATGACTGACTCTCTGGATGACTCTGCCCCAACCCTGGCTCAGCTCCTGATGGCTTTGCCATTCCTGCCAGGGAATCCATAATTCCCTTAACAATGTCTGGGCAGCTGAGTTAGTATTTATTTCTCTTTGGCACTCTGATTCTGGAAAGATATGGATATTATCTATGTCTTATGCATTGTGAGGGAGATTTGGGATGCAGGATGTCTATCTCAGACTTCCATTGTTTCACACTGGCATTTTCACTCTTCTGCAATTATGTAGGTCTAGGAGCATTCTGTACTCATTTAGAGAGTTCCTGATAGTCAGTAGCTCAAACTTTCCCTCTTTTTCAAATCACAAATATAAGAGTTGACTTCAATAGATGCCATCCCTTCTCTCTACTCCCTCCACCACAACCCAGATTTTGGCCACAGTCGTGGTTGGGCATCTGAACTCTATGCTCTGTCTTACTCATCTTCCCTAAGCTTCCAATCCCAACAGTTTTATCTCTTCCCTGCTTTCGGAAAAACAGTTCTAATTTAATTATTGCATTATTCGTGATCCAGCAGTTCATGGATGTAACCTAGCTCTTGACTTTTCTAGGTTTAGCTCATGATAAGGAAATCCTGATATTTAGAATTCCATTGAAAACAAACAAAATATTTTTCTCTCTTAATTGCCTGCCTCTTGAGAATTCAAAGAATATTGGGCTTTACATATTTGACAATAATTTAAAT
>NW_012104809.1:3207195-3225574 GCF_000951045.1 Mandrillus leucophaeus
GTAAGTAATGAGGACACAATGATGAAAAAGTCAGACGTGCCCCCTGCCTTTATAAAAGTTAGTCAAATTAGGATACGGATCAGTTTTTTAAAACAAAATTGATGTGCTGTGATAATTGCCAAGATGAGAACAGTACTGGATACCGTGTGAACTCATAAGGAGCATTGCTAACTTAGGCTGGTATAGACAGGAACTAAGTCTATTGAAAATTGTGATTGAGGGCTCTGTGACTAATAAACTGGCACAAGTTAGTATACCTTTAGTATATGCTCTTGAAATTTCTGAAAGAGGAATCATGGCCAAAATGGTTATATGGCCAAAGGGAAGAACAACTGACCTCTTCACGGTGAGGATACGTCTTGACTCATGTGGAACAATGAAAGATAAATAAATAGAAGAAAAAAACCCAGAAACTCGCATTATCTGAAATAAAGTAAGAGCTATAACTACTGTCAAGCATTTTGTAGGCTAGAATATTGTTCACCTCTTATTATCTCCAAAATCCTGTCCAAACCTATCTTAAGGATTTCCTTGGCAAGATAAAAGATTTATGTTTCTTGCTAGTGATGAGATTTCCAATGTAAAGAGGCTTGCAGTAGATACAAGTTTCAATTTAATTAATAATTACCTTCAGTATTGCAAATATATTTCTCAGGATAGTTTCGAAGACAATTTATCCATATGTGTTTGTTTGTTCCTTTGTTTGGTTTTTGTCTTTTGACATCTGGCCAAAATATTACATTAACCATTAAAACAGTTTATTATCAATTCCTAAACTAGCCAATAGGAAAGCATTTTCTTTATATAAAGTGATTACTAACCAGCACTGAGTGAGCAGCACTTGTAATTGACTCTTATTCAGTGGAGGAATAAACAAAGAATGGGTAAGAGTAAAAAAGATTTCAGAGGCTACACAATGACAGAGTTAAAACATTTAGTCTCAGGATACCTTTATTAATAATTCTTGAGGACTCCAAAGAGCTTTTGTGTGTTTGGAATATCTCTCCGTATCACTATCTTATATAAAAACTGATAAAGATTAACAATAGTTATGTATATATGTATTTAAAATAGCAATAATAAATATTTAGTAGCATAAATAACATGATAAATAACTACTCGAAAAATATTGAGAAGAGTGGCAATGTTTTACATATTTGCAAATTATTTAAATGTCTGGATTAATAAATGACAGCAATATTTTTATATCTGCTTTCGTATTTACTCTCTTGCACCATTTGTTTGGCTGAAATATGTGAAGACAATCTGATCTCACACAAGTATCACCCCATGGAAAGGGGAGAGAGATTTCAATACTCCTTTTGAGAACTCCTTTTGAGTTCTTCTTTGATACTACAACAAAACTTGTCAAGTAATTATTTAAAGGTGAGTTACCATATGAGTTCCAACACTATGTTAATTAAAATTTGTGCTCTATGACATTGAAATTAATTGATCATTATTTTTCATTTTGAATGCAAGTTTTTGTGACATCATGCTATGTCCAATATTGGTTCACATAGTTATACATTTGTTTTAGAATTCTGACACATTACAGTATACATGACCAAATGATCACATTCATTAACATCACCATAAATGTCATCAGAAATGTATTTAATTACTGCAATGTGGTTCATAAAGATATTTTGGTTGATGACAGACTGCATATACAACAGTGGTCCAATAAAATTATAATGCCATAATTTTACTGTATCTTTTCTTTGTTTAGATACACAAATATTCACTATTGTTACAGTTGCCTAACATATTCAGTATAGTAACATGTTATACAGGTTTGTAGATTAGGAGCAATAAGCTACGCCACGTAGTCTAGGTGTATAGAAAGCTATATCACCTAGGTTTGTGTAAATATACCCTGTGAAGTTGGCAGAGCAACAAAATTGCCTATCAAGGCACTTCTCAAAACATATGCCTATCGTCAAGTGACACATAGCTCTATTAGAAAACAACCATGGTGCCTGGCCTGTTTTTCAAAATTCAATTTTTTCCTTGAAAATACAAATTTTATATTTAATAATGAACACTGCCAGTTTCTTTTATTAAAGCTATAGGTTCATTTTTGAAGATTTATCTTCCCCTGTGAATACATATATAAATATTTACATATTTATGAATAAATCTAAATAAACAAAATATTTATTCATATAAAACTGTGAATCTAGTTTGTTCATTAGTCACTTTTTCACATAAAATGGTTATTTCATGATTAAAAACAGCAGTTTCATCTCATAATTCAAAAACTCTTGCATGTGCTTTCTCTCTTGTACTTTCATATATGCTTTCTCTGTTGTACTTTCATATATGGCAATTCAATATGGCAGAATTGTTTTATGCATATTTTCTATTTTGTCACCTAATATGAAAAAGACTTCAGAAACAGTTTAAATAAAAAAGTTGAGAGTTAATCAATTAATACTTGCTACTACTTTATAAAGGACAGTGTTAAAACTTGTCTGGCGTTTTTGTTTTTTGTTTTTTGTTTTTTTTTTTCCTAATATGGTTGTATGGTTGAAAAGATACATAGTAACCAGTAGTAAGAGTTTGGTGCATTGCCTCAGTTTCTGCTAAGACACCAGCAGTGCTACCCCTCATTACTTTGCACCTTGAGTGTAACTGTTAAAAGCACAGTTTAGGAGTTTATCTTTGAAGGTACAGACTCCCAGAAAGGGACTCAGAAACTTCCAAATGTCTGCTGATCACACTGTGAGAATCACCTGTCTATAAAAGCCTATCTCATTTTGCCTTCTGTTTCCTTGCTGACCTCACCCTCTTTTGATCTCCTCTTCTTCACTCCACTTCAGCCACATTGACCTGATTGCTATTTTGCAAATACTGCTGACATACACTAGTTTTTAGAAGTTGCACTGGCTGTTCCCTCTTCCTTGAATGTGATCTTCCATTACATTCAAATGGCAAATTCCCCAAAGGCTAACAGCTAATTAAGCCATTGCTCAAACATTACCTTATAAATAAGACCTACCCTGACCACAGTATTGAAGATCACAACTCAGAACTTTTAATTTTACTTGCCTTGTTTTATATTTTTTATAGCATTTAGTGCATTCCTTTTTTACATTTGTTATGTTTATTGTTTATTTTCTCTCATCCTTCATTAAAACAGAAGTGTTATGCAGGCAGGGAATTTTTTTTTTTATATTTTATTATTGCTGTATCTCAAATGTTTATATTGAGTTATGCACACAGTAGGTATCAATAAATATTTTTGAAGTAAAAGGTGAATGATTCTAATTGCATACCATCTTATTTTATTAATGCAACTGCTCTTTTTTATTTCAGAGAATATTAATACTATATAATAATAATATATTTTAAATTTCTGCTCGTTTTATTATTATTATTTCACTTTATTTTTTTTGAGACAGAGCTTGCTCTGTTACCCAGGCTGGAGTGCAGTGGAGCAATCTCGGCTCGCTGCAACCTCCGCCTCTGAGGTTCAAGCAATTCTCTTGCCTCAGGCTTCGTAGTAGCTGGAATTACAGGGGCCTGCCACCACACCCAGCTAATTTTGGTATTTTTAATAGAGACAGGGTTTCACCATGTTGGCCAGGCTAGTCTCGAACTCCTGACCTGAATTGATCCACCCGTCTTGGCCTCCCAAAGTGCTGGGATTACAGGGGTGAGCCATCACACCCGGCCTATCTTTTCCCATCCATTTCTTATTCTTATTGTTTTCTTTTGACTTGTCTTCCATGCTAGAGATTTCCTCAAATATCTGATGAACTTTTCTCTTCATTCACACTTAATAGTGAGGTTCTTAAAGGCTTCCTAGATGCTCTAATTGCATGTTTTCATGGGAGAGCTTTTCTTTAGACTGAAGAAGAATGGTGTGTCTGGGGTCTGTAATTAGGCCTTTTTCTTTGGGTAGTCAGTATCTCCAGAGAGGAATTTTCTAATGTTACCCTGCATGATGGTTAACATTGACTGTCAACTTGGTTAGATTGAAGGATGCAAAGTATTGCTCCTGGGTATGTTTGTGAGGGCGTTGCCAAGGAGACTAACATTTGAGTCAGTGAACTGGGAGAGGCAGAAGCCACTCTCAATCAGGGTGGGCACCATCTAATCATCTGTCAGCATAGCTAGAATAAAGCAATCAGAAGAAGGTGGGAGAGGCTGACTTGCTGAGTCGTCTGGCCCTCATCTTTCTCCCATGTTGGATGCTTCCTGCCCTCAATCATCAGACTCCAAATTCTTCAACTTTTGGACTCTTGGACTTACACCAGTGATTTGCCAGGGGATGTCAGGCCTTCAGCCACAGGCTGAAGGTTACACTGTAAGCTTCCCTACTTTTGAGGTTTTTGGGACTCAGATTGGCTTCCTGGCTCCTCAGCTTGCAGACAGCCTGTTGTGGGACTTCACCTTGTGACTATATGAGACAATTCTCCTCAAAACTCCCCTGCATATATTCATGTATGCAATTAGTTCTGTCTTTGTTTTGTTGTTGTTGTTGTTGTTTGAGACTGAGTCTCGTTCTGTCACCAAGGCTGGAGTGCAGTGGCACAATCTCTGCTCACTGTAACCTCTGCCTCCCAGGTTCAAGCGATTATCCTGCCTGTTTCCCATGTAGCTGGGAGTACAGGTGCACACCACCACGCCAGCTAATGTTTTTGTATTTTTAGTACGGATGGGGTTTCACTGTGTTAGCCAGGATGGTCTCGATCTCCTGACCTTGTGATCAGCTCGCCTTGGCTTCCCAAAGTGCTGGGGTTACAGGCTTGAGCCACCATACCCGGCCCAGTTCTGTCTCTTTAGAGAACCCTGACTAATACACCCTGACAGTATACATTTATGTAAGACTGGTTTGTATACATTTGACTACTAAGTTGAGTAAGATTATTAGTGGTCTTACCCTTAAATGTAGACTTATTTAATCCAGATCTCAGCAAACTATTGCCTCTGGGGCAAAATCTATGCCATTTTTGTAAATGAAAGTTGTATTAAAACACAGCAACACCCATTCATTTGCATATTAACAAAGACTACTTCCATGCTACAATACCAGTGTTAAGTAGTTGCAACATAAACGTTAGGAAATGGAAAGCCTAAAATGTTAACTAACTGGCCATTTACAGAAAATGTTTGCTGAACCTCAATTCCTGTTTCTAGTACGGTTCTTCTCCGCTGTTATGGTTGCTGCCTTGTGCCTTGGTTCACAGTAAATTTTGGTTTACTGCAATAGAGGTAACATGTATTCCCCTGCTGGGAGTGTAGGAGGTAGATCTTGTCGTTATTGGAAGGACTTGGGAATTTACCTGCTCATCAAATAATCCTTTTTATTTTTTTCAGCCTTGCCTCTCACCTTTTTCTTGTTAGGTAAATGATTCATCTTTCCCTATTTTTATCTAGAATAAAGTGACATAATCACTCTTACTTTTTTATGCCATTGGTCTTATAAGGCACTTTGGTATAATCTTTGTTTTTCTAATAAGACAACTTTTTATATCAGTTTTTCCAAGAACATGCTAACATTTCTTGCTGCTTGATTGATCTTTTCAATGTTTTGTTGTCCTTTTACATTTAAAATTTTATAAAATTTCAACACTCTCTTTTTTTCTGGGAATAATATAGGTAAAAATTATATCCATTCCATTGTGCTGAATTTAAAGTCATCAGTACTATTTTTAATTTTCTACATTTTAAATATTATTTTTATTTGTAGTTTAATGCTTAAGCAACTTTCTATGAGCTTTCTAAATTCACTTAAAATATATATATTTAATACCTGCAAGTACTGTGTATGTGTGTGTGCTTAATTTGTTAAAGACTAAGAAGCATACGTAAATTTGCCTTACATTTTTATGAGGTTTTATTTTATAAGTCTCAATGGTATGCAATTTGGTGAATAAAAATTCATGACATTTTAAACTGGACTATTCACTTCAACAATAAAAACTGGTTCCTGGGACTCATTTAATGCTTAAATTTTTATTGTGCATAAAAGGAAAATAGTTCCACAGGGCTTTTAATATAATAAGCTCACGATCATAGTTGTCTCTCCTGTCCTGTTCTGCAGGAGAACATCATCTAACTTAGTAATTTTTTGATATTTTGATAATTATATTGTTACATATCAGTATATCTTTTATACATTATTTGGCTGGAGATTTACATTTTATACTTACGTATATTTATCCATTGTGGTAGGCTTAATAGTCACCATCCAAATAGGTCTCTGTCTAAATCCCCTGAATCTGTTATGTTTACATACATGTCAAATGAGACACTGCAAAATGTGATTAAGGTTAACGAGCTTGATATAGGGCGATTGTCCTGAGACTTTAAAACAATAAAATGTTGAGAAGAAAGCAGAATAATATAGTGAGACTTTTCATGTAGGAAAACATTGCTTAACCTGAATATATTTTAAAGATCACTAAATAGAAAAAAAAAAAAGAATACATTAAAATAAAAATTTGTATTTCTCAAAAGCTTAATAGAGTGAAGAGTAAAGTCACTGCATGAAATAATGTATTTACAATACATATACTCAGTAAAGGACTCAAAGTTGGAATACTTAAAGTATTCTTACAAATCAATGAGAAAAAGGAAGAAAATATAAAAATGCAAAAACTTGTTCAGTCACTACATACAGCTAAATATAAAAATATCAATGTGCTTTATTTTTCAAAGAAAATGTTACAATGTAATACTACTGTACACCTGCCAGACTGGCTAACAAGAGAAAAATAGACACTAAAAGGCAGGAGCTTGCATGGGGAGCTGAAACTCTGGTCTCCCCTGGAGATTGTGAAAATTTGTAACATCAGTTTAGGAAACTGTGTGGAGGTGCCAAAGCTAAATAAATGTTTTCCTCTCAGTTAGCAATTTTAATAGAAGAAATGTACTTAAAATTGAGTACAGGTATTCACTTAAAAATTCTGCTTTAGAATATTCATAACAACACAATTTATAATGACTGAAATCTGAAGCCTACCTGAATGTTCATCAATAGTTAAATAAATAAATAAATAAATTTTAGGTATAAACAGGCAGCAGGAAGCCTACAGAGTAACACAGATGAGTGGATTACAAATAGTAGCAACAACTTAGATAGATCTCACAAAATGATATTAAGGAAAAGAAACCAGACAAAAATAGTTTTTTGTATGTTTTCATTGCTATATATTTATAAACAGGCATCATCAATCAAAATTTGATTCAGAAGTCAGGAAATCAATTACATTTGATTGGAGTAATGAACAGAAAGAAAAAGCTTAGGGCTCCTAGACTGCTAGTAAGTGTGGTTCTGTATCTAGATCTATGCATTGGTTATGTAGGTGTTTTCAGTTTCTGAGAATTTACCAAACTGTTTAAGAGCTGTGCACTCAGCTATTTGCATAGTATACTTCCATAAGAAGCTTGCTAAAAGAAACAATTTTAAAAAGCTTCCTTTTCCCCCCAAAAAAAATTACTGGCCCAGGAGTTTTAGTAGTGAGTTTTACCTAGCATTTAATGATTTAAAAAAATAAATGAATGAAGAAATTCCACCATATTTATTCCCCCCAAAATTAAATCTCAATCCTAGGATCAAGTGTTTATTAAGCATTTAATTTGTGATTTTCACGATTATGTACTGTGAAGGTGAATACAAAATAGAACCTAAATATTAATATATCTCACCCTTTCTCTAATGTTATCATTCCTATCCTTAGAAGATAGGCAGGAAACCACACCTGGAAACCAAAACGAGAAATCCATAAAAATACTTCCTACGGAACAAAAATCCCCAAATATAGAAATAGAAATTTGTAAATATGTTTATTGTTAACTAAAAAGATCAATAAATAAAAAGCATGGGCTTGAAACGTGGTTCCACTTGTGATATATTCAAAACAAAACAAAATTGTCATTTACTTTGTTAAATAATTATGTATTGTATACAATTTACTGATAAGTCATTTTCTTTCCAATAGAGCTCTAGGGCATGAAACTTCTGATTGGGTAAAATTTTAGTAATGTCACCATTTGTCATCACTTAAGGTCTTGCTGGACATTCTTCATATAAATATAAATGATGAAAATTCCCACTCTTCCGTGAAGCTTATGATTTTCCAGTTCAATTTCTCTCAAGTTGTAGAAAATTTTGCGATCAAATCACAGAATAATGTCTACTGTGTTAGTTTTCTATTGCTGGTGTAGCAAATTGTTATCTATTTAGTGAAGTAAAATGACACAAATTTATTATTTTACATTTCTGAAGGTCATATGTCTGAAATGAGTATCACTGAGCTAAAATCAAGGTGTGGGCAGGGCTGTGTTCCTTTCTGGAGGCTATAGTGGAAAATCAGGTTTACCACCTTATTAAGCTTCTACAGGCTGCTCTATTGGCCTTCTGTCTCAATCTTTTACTTATAAGGACCCTTGTAATTACACTGGGCCAATGTGGGTAATCCAGGTTAATTTCCCCATCTCAAAATTATCTTATTAGACACCTTACTTTCCTCTACAACATTATTTCCTCCTTGCCATGTATTAATAGCAGAATGCATTCACAGGTTTCTGGGATTAGGATTTAGACATTTTAGAGAAACCCTACCCACTCAAATGTTAATCTCCTTTGGCAATGCCCTGGCAGACATACCCAGGAACAATACTTTGCATCCTTCAATCCAATGAAGGTGGCACTCAATATTAACCATCATTGGATGTAAGATAAAAGATCTCTTGATGGAGATTAAAAAAAAAAAGCAAAAACAAAAAACAAAACTCTTCATTATTATATGTTTAATGTGAAATGTTAAATGCACCCTTCCCAAGAAAAACATCTATAACAAATCAAAATGCTGTAACTATGCACTAATCTTCTTTGGAAAATATTGAAATCCTGTTAAGCTTTCCCAGACCTTCCCGATATAAATGACCCTCAAACCACCACGGAGCACTGGGCCCAAGTTTTTGGAGTCTGTGTCCTTCCAGGTGGCCATTCTCAAACTTTTCACTTGAATCAACATAATATTTAATCATATTGCCTGAATCTCATTATTAAGGTTAACATTTTGGTGACCCAGATAAGACCTCAAGTGAACCTCCAGTGATCCTTGTTACTGACAACAGACAGTGCCTTGCTATCAGTAAAAACAACTTTTGTTCTTCCACTCCCAGCATAGTTAACAGGGATCCCTGGTGAGGCCTCTCTTGGGTTTGAATCCTCCCAGCTTGCTTAAGGATTCAGACTTTATTCAAGCTATACGTTCCTAACTTAACAGGACTGAAATTAAAGCTCTGATGCAAGGTAGGAATTTCATTTGTTATTCTTTAGATTTAGAATTTCTCTAAGTTTTTCTAGTGGGAGTGTTGAAGTTAATTGCTCATGACAAGTAATGGTCTCACCGGGGATCCCATAGAAGAATGGAAAGGGAATTTCACTTAATCTAGTAGGCACCCATAAATGATTGATCACCTAGAGTCTTAAGCCCTGAAGTTTCTTGGAGTCACTGAGAATGTAAAAGGGAAGAAGTAACTCAAGGGTAACACCTGGATACATCATTCCCACAAGAAGCACACTTGATTCAAAAGACTCTTCCTAAGTCTTTTGGTTCTTCAGGAAGGGAAGTTCTAAGTTATGGGCAACTGTGCATGTAAAACCACACCTTCCACCTTAAAGACAGACCCACCTTTAGGAACTCCAGCTGAGTTTCTCTTTAACACCTAAGGTGCCTTTTAATAAAATATTTTTAAAATCGGTCATATGTAACTTGTGAGGACCCCAAATTACAAGGGCCAAAATGAGTTTCATTTTAATTGCCTAGTTTAAGCATGCTCAATTAGAAAAAAAAAAAAAAATAGCTATAAAATAAAATAGAGCAATTGGGAAAGTTATTTTCAATGGCATTTGAAAGCTTCCAAAAGAGGTTCTGTTATAGCTTTTTCTTCACTGGAAGAAAACAAAAAATTGTCTTAAACAATTTCTGATTTGAAAAAGACTGCTGAATTCCTCCTCTACCATTCTTAGCTCCTTCTCTACCCCTTATTATCTGAACTACCTTGTGCAGATCTACCTTCTCCTCATCCTCCCCATCCTACTCCTGCTGCTCTGGCTCTATTTCATGAACAGCTGATGTCTGGTAGGGGAGAACTTGCCTTGCTTTCTCAGGGATGCTCAAAGATAGAGCTTAAAAAGCACAATTAAGACTTCCTTGACCCTCATCAGGACAGTACTCATTATTTCACAAAAATATGAACTGAATATTTGAGTTTATAATGCTTTTTTTTTTTTCTGATTTATATCAACTAGTTCACATGTTAGTTTCAGAAAGTAAAGCTACAGATTGACTAGCTATGGTGGATTGGACCAACCCCTTGGAAAACTTTCAGATACTGATGACAGACTTGCCTGTGATGTCGCTGAAGCTTTACTTGATACCATCCCTTTAGTTTTTCAAAAAGTAGTTGATGAAATAAAATGCAATAATGTTGACAAAATACAGGTGAGTCAGTGATTCCATATTTTGAGATTTGAAGAAAATCTTTAAACAATATTCAGGTAAGAGAGTTATACTAATCATCAAAATGATACTCTCCCCAATTCCAATTTCATAAATGGTTAGATGAACAATTAACACCAGTAATAAAAAGACAACACTCTAGTTGGAATGTGTCTCAAACTCATGATTTGGTGAATTTTGCCCATCTGTTGTCTCATACCTTAACTAAATAAGAAAGAAAGAGAGAAGTGAAACATAAGAATAGGGCCAATAAAGTTATAAGTTTACAGTTATAACAACGATATACCCAATCCAGGCCTCCAAAATGCACTTACAAACCTCACAATGGACCTAACCCTTTGCTTTGCAGTTATTGCAGGAAACCTGATCACTTTAAAAAAGATTGCAGAAAGCTAAAGTGTGAGCAATAACAATAGATGAAGAAAAAATAAAAGGAAGAATAGGGATGCTCCGAGGAATGTGACGTGATCTTTCCTTTCTCTCCTACTGACACTCTGGGAAAAGAGAAATTATTTTAAATGAAGAACTCATAAAAACATTTGTTCATATTGGAGCTACATTATCTGTAATAAATCCCATCTTATTACAAGGCCCTATTTATTAGTGTAAACAAACAGTTCAAGTGGCGAGTGTCACTAATACTCCTGTATCAGTGCATAAATCTCAGCCTGTGGCTTTTCAAATAGGTGACTTACAAGAGACTCATGTTTTCCTCTTGGTTCCAACAGTCTCCATTCATGTGATAGGGACTTTTACAATTATCCAATACCCACATTTTCTTTTCCTAAAAGGGGAAATGTATTCAAAATTAGAACACAGAAAAAAATAAAAAAATATCAGACACAGAACATTTAAAACTGGACCCTTCTAATTTACAAATTGCCCTTCATGTTTCCAAAAAAGCTACTGAATTATTAAGTATTGAAGAATTACAGAAACTGCTAAAAGAAGTAACTGATCAATTATGGTCAAAGTCCTCCACTTATATTGAAAAAATTATCTTGACTGCTCCAATTAAAATCCAAATACACTGATCAAAGCTTCTTCTGAACCTTAAGCAATACCACCTAAGATCTAAGGCCTTGGAATAAATAACACATATCATTTTAGATTATATAAAAAAGACTGACTTATTCCCTGTACAAGTCCATGTAACACTCCAATTGTACCCGTGAAAAAGTCAAACAATAGAGGGTAGAGATTTGTACAGGATCTAAGAACAATTAACTATATAGTCACTCCTTGCAATTCAGTAGTGCCAAACCCCCACACATACCAAACAATAGAGGGTAGAGATTTGTACAGGATCTAAGAACAATTAACTATATAGTCACTCCTTGCAATTCAGTAGTGAAAAACCCCCACACATAGTTAGGCTGCCATCCCAACTGAAGGTGAATTCTTTACTATTACAGATTTATATGATGTGCTTTTTAGCATTTCTGTTGATAAAAACAGTCAGTTCCTCTTTTTCTTCACTTGGAAAGACAGACAACAAATATGAATGATCATGCCTCAGGAATACACGAAGAGCTCAACTTATTTCTTACAAGTATTGAAAAAAGACTTATTGCGTGTTGACTTTTAAAAATATCCACTTTAATACAATATATGGATGATTTACTTCTCTGTTCAGAAGATAAACAAGCCCCTATAAGAGATGAGATTCACTTGTTACAACAATTGGCTTTAAAGGGATACAAAGTCTCAAAGGAAAACCTTTAGTTTTAAATTTAGGTCACCCAATATAAAATAAAGACCTTTTCATTAATCTAGATAGAAGAAAATGGGATATTGGCCTTTCCTACCCCAAAACTAAGAAACAACTAAGAGGATTTCTGGGGCTGGCAAAATGATAAACAAATTGGATTTCATTAAAAAAAGCACTCAGACTATATATATTCTTTTAAAATGAGAAAAGCCAGGGCCTCTGGAATGGACAGAGGAAAGTCAGTTAACACTAGAAGCAATTAAAAGGGATTTTATAGATGCCTTGGCCTTAAGACTTTCCAATTATAATATTGTTTACATTTTTTTTTTATACCCGAAGCATTCTGATTCCAAAACTTGGGGATCATAATAGACCTACAGGATACTATAGTCAGCAATTAGATCCAGTGGCTAGAGGACTACCATCTTTCATGAGAGTGATAAAAGCAACTGCTCTGCTAGTAAAGCAACCAAATAAATAGGGATGGGATCTCGTCTCACTCTCTTTGTTTCACGTTCTATAGAAGTATTTCTAAGTTCACACCACACTCAGCATTATTCAGTTAGCAGGCTGCCCTCTTATTAAGTCTGACTTCTTTCTGCAGCTCATATTATAAACTCTGAGTGTGATAATCTAAATCCTGCTACTATTCTGCCCCACCTTAAGATGAAAAAACACATGATTGTATAACCTTAACTTATCAATTTCTGTGTCTTAAGATAGACCTGGGCAACACTCCCCTTACTAGCACTAATGTTTGATTTACAGATGGATCGTCCTTAAAAGATGAATTTGGAATCTGTCATGTAGTTTATGCTACAGTGCCCTTAGCTGAAGAAATAGAAAGTGCTTATCTTCCAGGAGCAACATTGGCTCAACAAGCAAAATTGATAGCATTAATTAGAGCTTGTCAGCCGGAAAAAGGAATAACTGCTAATATTCATACAGACAACAGATATGCCTTTGGAGTCTTGTGACTTTGGAATGCTATGGAAACAAATAGGGTTCTTAATCTCTTCTGGTCAGTTCATAAAAAATAGACACCTGATTTCACAATTATTAGAAGCCATATTATTACCAAAATCCCAGATCATTACAAATCAGGTACTCCAGAAAGAAAAGAAAAGAAAACAGAAAAACCAGCTGATAAGGTAGCAGAGAAGTTTGCTCTAAACATATCTAGGCAACAAAAACAATCTATATAACTTTTAAAGAAACCCCTAACTTGACATAAAATTAGCTCAGTTTGAAGCTGTAGAAGCAGAACAAGAAAATTAGAAAACAAAAGGGGGAACATATTCCCGTAAGGGTAATATAAGGAATGGGCTATGTGACTTGCCTATACTTTGTACTAAATTACAGTCGTTATTTTCTTACTTACATACATGGTTTAACTCATGAGAGTCCTGATAAAACGGTTGCTTGCAGAAATTAGTATCATTGGAAACTTCCTCCTAATACCACCATAAGATACACAGTCACTGCCATATCTTCTCAAAATATCATCCTGGGAGAACTTTATATAGTTCTCAAGAATATTTTCCTTTACCTGAAGCCCCCTCAAGGTATTGCAATGAGATTTTATCAAGCTACCCCCATCATAAGGATACAAGTATGTTCTAGTGGTGATTTGTATGTTGCCTCATTGGGTAGATACATTTTTATGCAGAATATTATATAGCCTTAGTGGTAAGTGAAATTCTCCTGGAAAAAAAATTATTCTGACTTAGGGAGTCCCTCTAGAACTTCCTGGTGACAGAAATACTTATCTCACCAGACACATTATCCAGTCAATATGTAATATGTGGCCAATTCTTCAACATTTTCATTGTTCATATGACCCTCAATCATCTGGGTTAGTAGAATGCACAAATGAAATAACTAAAACTCAATTTACAAAATAAACTAATGCTTTTAAAATTTTGTGATCAAAAGCTCTTTTATTGGTTTTGCTGAACCTCAGAAATGAGGTATCTCCTACTGAGGTAATAACAGGTAGATATTTGAAACTATCACCAGAAAACTATAAATCCATAATGCAAAAATTACGTACATTACATTATGGTAATGGATTTATAAAACAACTAACTAAAAATTACAATTTGGTTAAAAAATATGTATTTTATGGAGAATCTTGAGCCCCAAAAAAGGTAAAATCTATGGACTTCAGCCAGAAGATTTTGCGTACTGGAAATAATATATTTTAAAGGAATCTCATGAACCAAAATAGAAAGTTCCCTAAGAATACTTTATGACCAATTGTGCTGCAAAGCTAGAAGGCATAAACTCGTGGATTCACACTTCTTATCTAAAGAAGGCTGAGTGTCCTGAATGAACTGACTTACTGGAAGATGATCTTTGACTTAAGTCAACACCAGGCCAAGAAAAAGACAACTAAGGTAGATAGTTTTTCCATGATATCAATCCAAGCCTGTGTCTGGTAAATAATGCTTATACTTATCTACTAGTGGCTATTATCATCATTGTTTTAGAAATCTTTTTAATTGTTATTATTTTGTATGATATAAAAAATTTCTTCCCCAGCATTTTGGGAGGGTGAGGCAGGTGGATCACTTGAGCTCAGGAGTTGGAGACTAGCCTGGGCAACATGGCAAAACCCCATCTCTACAAGAATACAAAAATTAGCTGGGCATGGTGGCACATGCCTGTAGTCCCAGCTATTCCAGAGGCTGAAGTGGAATGGTTATTTGACCCCAGGAGACAGAGGCTGCAGTGAGCCAAGATGGTGCCACTGTATTCCAACCTGGGTAATAGAAAAAGACTCTGTCTCAAAAAAAAAAAAAAAAAAAAGATTCCCTTGCCCATTCTAGTCTGTTGATATAATTTTTGTTTTACGACTTTAGTGGGTAGTTCTTATGGTTGTTCCTTTGTCTCAATGTGTAGAATGATATGATGACAGTTTGATTAAACTATTCCAAAGGACTGCTACTGCAGGAAACCTATCTGATGGTTGGATCTGTCACTTGATTCCTAGATTTGTTCATGACCAATATATGTCATTGGTAATACCTGTCACTAATTTTTCAGATGTTCCTAATGTCATTACATATTCAGACTAATCTCCCTTCAAGCTGACTTTTGAAGTCCAAATTATTCATGAAACCAGTGCTTCTATATGTTATCTAAAATTATCTGCTATCAAATCTACTTAGAAGGAATTTGGCTCTGGCCTTCTTCATTCTATTCCTTATTGAATTAAGAAATGGATTGCTGAAAACAATGATTCTCTGCCTTGTCAACTTTTTCCTCTCATTTCATATCATGTGAGAAGGTTCTTGCAAATATGCAAAAAAGGAAATCTCTGGTTGGACATAATGCTCTCTAGCCTTCTTGTTAGTGAGGCCGTTAATGAACATACCCTCAGAGGAATTGCTTGTGCTCTCCCAGGTTATGTATTTGCATGTGATATCAAGACTGATTGGCTACTTAAGGCTGGGCAGGCAACGTTGCTGCCTCCATAGCTGGTAAATAGAGAGTATATGCTTTTTAGGGCATTTTGTAACTCCCTTATACTTACATGAAAATATAAAATTACTGATTTTCTCTCTCTATTACAGGGCTAAATAAGAGGACTATGTAAGAAGGATACGATGATAACATAGGTAAAAGCATTTTTGAAATACTAATCCTAAGTGCTTGAATTTCTATTAATAGAGATATGATTCAACACGTATCAGCCACTGTTGATCAGACAGTTGAAGACACTGCAAAAGGCATTGCAACACAACACAAATCTTTGAACTCCTTGGCTTAGGTGGTACTAGATAACAGATTTGTCTTAGACTATTGGCAGAAAAGGAAGAGTCTGTGTAATAGCACACACCACTTGCTGTGCCTATGCTAACACCTCTGGAGAAGTAGATACTTGGTTAGAAAGAATAACCCAAAAGGCTAAATGGTTACAAGACATAAGAGAAACAGATCCTTTCAATGATTCGCCTAGTCTACCCTTGCGGATGCTTTCTTCATTTTGTTCTGGTCCTCAAGTAGTTATTATCATAATCGTAAACAGTTGTCATTTTCACAGTTATCAAATTATTTATGATTTGTGTTTCACCTTGCTGACAATTAGCAACTAAAATTAAGATAATGATTTATTAGAAAGTTGCCTTAATTGAAAAAATGGTCATGTGATCTGAACTGCACCCCATACGTTACTTTGCTGCTGATGCCTTATAATCCAGCCTTACCTTTTTTCCATTTTATAAATTAAACAATTCCTCCCTCACTAGGACATAATTCTCTAGGAATAAGTCTTCTTATCAATGTGAGATTTAACTACTCTCTAATAAAATGTTGCTTCTATGATGCTGTATTCAAAAGATCTTGAAGAAGAAGGGAAATTGTGAAAAAAAAAAAGGATAGTCTGTTTACTAGGGTTGACTTTGAGATAAAATCATGGAGCATTGCTTCTTAATTACTGACCTTATGGTAAGTATTCATTTGCTTCTTTATTTTCTTGTACCTGGCTCACAGATGATAATCTTGACTAAGATAAAATACCCTTTTTTACTATTATATTCTTATTATGGAATGTTAAATGCACTTCTCAAAAGAAACATTACAAATAACCTATCAAAATGCTATACCAGTGCATGGACCTTATTTGAAATATGTTGAAATCCTGTTAAGCTTCCCTAAACCTTGCTTATATAAATGACCCTCAAACTTCACTGTGGAGCATTGAGCCCATGTTTTAGAGTCTGTGTCTTTTCAGGTGACCATTCTCAAATAAACACAATGTTTAATCACATTGTCTGAAACTCGTTAGTGAGGTTGACAGGTTGAGCAATTAATTTTTTTATTATATATATTTCTATTGTAGATGAGTATCATGTACATAATCTTTCTGAATGAAATATTTACACTCAGCTTGAGTAGATCTGTACATATGATACTTTTAATATAAAAATATAAAAGGTTATTTCTAATTTGATACAAAATTAGCAGAACAAGATGCTTGAAAAAACTAAACATATAATATGTAATTATAATATGATACATATAATTATTACTTATCAATCTAAGAAAAGACATCAGAGAATAGTATCTACTAATATAATGACTTTATTCGGGAGTAGGAAAAAAATGATTATAATGAAGAAGTACAGCTTTGGCTGTACATAAGAATACTTGAAGAGCCTACGTAGCCAAACCAAGGCAGATTTCATCCTTTGTCTGCAGTACCTGTAAACAATTTAAATATGTCCTTCCAAGGCCTTGGTAATGTAACAAAAATCTCCAATTTTATGTTGTTATAAAGAATGTACCTTCTTATTGCTATGAAAAATCAGAATGCTTATAAATATACATTCTTATTGCTATGAAAAATAAGAATGCTTTTTAAATTTTGGAGAGATCAAGTAGGAAGAAAAAGTAAATGTATTCACCTTTGTTCACAAAAAAGTATAATTTACCTAATTGTTGTCAATTATAGATAGCCCAAGAGAGAAATTTTTCTTAAATCCGGAAAATAAAACGTTTAATTACGGAATCAACAATGTTTTAAATTAAACTCATAAAAACATTACCTTAGTCAGTTATTTAATTTCATGTAATTAATTTTTGTTCTGCTTCATCTTGATTAACATTTTTATTAATTAAAATTTCATTAACAATTTTATTAATCAATTTCTTCATTAGAGTTTTTGGACATTTTATTTAGTTCATTGATCTTAAATTTATCAAAATCCTGTATTCAAGAGTACTTGTTAGAGTCTTTTCCAAGAATCAGATTACAGATGCCTTTAAAAATATTGAAACAATAACTGCGAATGATGAAACTTAGACTAACTGTGGTTAAAAACCGAAAGAGAATTCATTGTAACTAACAATTACAAGGAAATTTAGTTATTTTTGTGCAAACAACATAAAAACTAAAATTATTATTGATGACATATATTTTAAATAACTTTATATAATTTTGGAACCTTCATATGAATAACATACCCATACACATAACTGAAAGAAGATCTATTATCACTTCTCACTTGACAAAATTTTCCATATCTACCCAACATCTCAAATAATCTTGATTTAGTTCAATATATTTCTTTTATAAACCTTTGAGACATTCTAGGACTCTCTGAAATGCCCCAACATTGGTTTGAGGTTAAAATATATATAATATATAAAAATATGCATATTTATATATGTAAAT
>NW_012104809.1:3226209-3239588 GCF_000951045.1 Mandrillus leucophaeus
ACCCAGAGATGCCGGCAACCACAGAGTCCCAAGGGGTGTTATGGCTCTCTCCCAGGAGTTCCGAGGTCTGAGTCCTCAGAAACTATTACAGCTCTCTCGCCTTCCTGCCACCCACAGTGCAGGAAACAGGTGGAGGGGGAGCATGTCACAGCTCATTTGTGTTACAGCTCATTTATTCCTGCCACCCACAGTGCAGTGAACAGGGGTGTGTGGTGCCCAGCAGCTTTTTCCCCTTTGCTCAGGGAGCTGGTGTGAGGGTTACCATGTTACAGCTCTTTTCACCCCTGCCATTGGGTGGGTTCCGGGTTCTTGACCTGAAACCATGAAGAATGACGTTATGCTGACACCAGAGAGTGAGCAAGGCGGGGAAGGATTTTATTGAGTAACAGAAAAGCTCTTGAGAACAAGAGCAGACCTGAAGCGTGTAGCCCTCCATGTGAGAGGAGCTGAAAGCATGTAGCCTAATGCGTGGCTGAGTGCAGAGTTTTTAAGGGCTCAGAATGGGATAGTGCATGCTGATTGATCCATGGGCAGGCCTGGAAAAAGCACCATTTGATTGGCTAAAAGGCATCGAGGAAGTTCTCACTCCAGTCAAAAACTGAGCTAGCAGCTCAGTTTTCAGGCTTTAAATTTTATTTGGTTTGAAGGTCAGGTTTCACCAGGGACCCATCCCTGTCTGCCTAGGAATTTGTCTGCCTCCTGCTGCTATCAATCACATGGCATTGTGAAATAATAGTAATTCACTTAACCAGAGTGACAATCAAAAGACTTCAAAAACAATTTAAAAAGTTACATGGATAACAACAACAACAACAATAACACTCTTTCAAAGCTCAGTTTTCCTAAGTTAAAAAAAAAAAACTAACAAATACAACATTAACTACAGTAAATGATCTCATTAAAGTGTAAAATCTTTGTTTGTTAGCCCAGTCACCAACGAGGTAAAGAAAAAACTCCTGTAGCATGGTTGTTTCCACTTATGAAAAGCCCATTTAGATAACCCGAAAGTCTAATCTAATGATAAGGTACTTGAATTCAATTAGATACAGGAAGAATGCTTGTCCAAGGTTATGAGTATACATCATATTATAGAAGAATAATGTAAACACCTTGAGTAGGGAAATACACAGACCTTAGAAAAAGCATGGGAAATTTCCTGGTTACATGAAAAAATTCAGACATATCACAGAAAGCCAAGAGTACATAATCAAGTGATACTGGAGGAAAACATTGCTCTAAACTGTAGGGCTGCAGTTCAGAAGACTGAAAATTTAGAGGAACAGATTTCAGAATTAAACCAAACTTCTTGCAGTTTTCTGTGTGTGTGTGTTTTTTTTTCCCCCAAGGATAAACCAACATTCTAAGAAATTCTTATTGCTACAAACATAAATAAACAGACTGTAGTTCTGTACCAGTTCATCTCTGACACCAATGCTCAATTATTAGAAAAACATATAAACAATTCTTTACATTCAGCAGCCAAAACCACAAATAAGACCCAACTTTCATAAACTCTTCACGACTGGCTTAGACCTATCATTCTCTTAAACCCCTAGTCTTTGTCCTATATTTTCCCCCTTTTTTTAATACTGGAAAAATCAATCATTTTACCTTAGGATAAAAATTCACTTTTTAATTATTTTCCCTTATCATTGAGACAATAGAAAACTCTTTCACATGTAAAATTATCATTTTTGTATACTTTACATACAAAATTACATGTTAATCAGAAAATGTAGCAACTGTAATTTTTAGTGAAAACCTAGGAAGTAAATAATTTTGAACTGTTATCTCACAGCTCATAAATATATCATTTATAACCTCTAAAAAGCATATTTTGTAGAATATCTTAATGTAGAATAAAACATATTTACTAATATTAATATATTCAAATTAATAACAAGCTTATACTTATGTTCACCAATTTTTTGTATTTTATTTTATTTATAAATGATTATTTGACATTGCATGACTGTATCAATATTTCATGTACCTCATAAATACGTACACCTACTGTGTACTCACCAAAAAATAAAAAAAACCCAAAGGATTCAGACATTAAATACCTATTACTTAATTTAAATATTTTATATGACATAAAATTTTAATGTATAAATTAATACCCTATTTAAGTTAACCTAACTATTTATTTTTAACAATTATACCTAGATTACTTATGAAAATTGAGATATTAAACTGAGTTTGTCAGAATTTCAATTTTTTTTCCAAAGAAAATCTCTAAAAGTTAAATCATTGTGCTTTATATGCATTGTGCTCTCATCTACACATTTGTTTTTAGGTCAAACTCACACATTTAAGATTCTAAAATATTTATCAAACACAAAAAGAGTCTAGCCAGCAAACCTAGGCCAAAAAAAAGTACCCTAACAATTCTGATAACATCTTCATTTTTATCTTATCAACAAATTTAAAATCAGCATATTCATCAAAGATTTACAAAAGTCATTATGAACACAAAGGCATTTGTGTTAATCACTCACTATATATTTTTTTAAATAGCTTAATTCAAGTGCTTAACATTTTTCCTTTCAGTCAACAGAGCTCTTTTATATAATTGGGTAGAAATATATCACATATATCACATACCTATAAGCATATAAATAAAAAAATACAGATGAACAAAAACAAACACTTTACAGAAAGGCCTTACCATTTTTATTTTAAAAAATTAGTTTGGAATAAAACATAGTATTAATACTATAACTTCATCAGGTTATATGAAGACGGTTGAATCTAAATTATGTTTTTAACAAAACAGTGAAGGCTAAACTTTAATGTTTTTTAGTTATCCCAGTACGTAATCTTATAAGACTTATATCTTATAAGACTGTGCACCAAATTTTGGGTCAAGTAGTAAGAGTGAGTTACCAAAATAATGGACAAAGAATAGTTAACTGTGAAAATATGACAAAATTATGTAAGGAAGCTTAAAAGATAATTATTCTAACCAGGTCCATACAATATTCTCTTTATCTTAATTTTTTTATCCTTGAAGATTAAGAGTGTTGCCTTTTCTTCAAGCATAAAGAGAGAGGGTGCTTATTACATGGCATTTTCATCTTCTGCGTTTAAGAAACACTGCAAACATCAGAATGAATATTTTTGTACCTGCTATTTTTCAAGTATCTTTACTTAAATAGTCAATATGCCAGAACAGCTGAGGAATTTTGGACAAAGAGAGTTTAGCTCACAAAAGAATAAAGAGAAAGAGGCATAGGAAAGGGAAGGAAGACTCTGAAAAAGAGAATCTCAGACAGCTTTGAGACAATATCTTTCATGGAGGCAATTTTTGAATCTTGAATACATTTAGAAGCTCCAAAGTTCCAATTGAAGTTTGCCTTTCACTCCGATTTGTTAATTTTAGAACCATGGTATTTTAATTCAGCCCCAAGAGAGACAAGTTTGGGAAACTAACAGCCCCTCAAACTAGTTTAGGTGTATTTTGCTCATTGACTTAAAAATGTGCACAGGAAAGGACCATAATTTTTACATACATAGCTGACTGGGGTCCCAGAAGGGGAACTTTTGTTGCATGCATTGAAATTTGGGAATTCTATTCTTCATGATAAATGTTAAAACACATAGAAAAAAGCCTACCAACAATTAAAAGTATAAACATAAACAAACAACTCAGAATAAAACTGAAACCAGAGGAATACTCACCAAGACCAGAAAGAGAAACTGTCTCAGTACCAGAAAGGGCTTGCCAGAAAAGACAAAAAGTGTAAAAATCTTTATTGTCCCAGAGGGAATGCAAGGTTTTTTATTAAGTTGGTGTTAATCAAACTAGATACAAAATGAAGTCCTCAGGGAACTGCTATCAAACGGAGCCCACTGAACCCGAGAGAAGGCTTACCTGGAGAGAAAAAGGTGACCTGAGGAAGTGAAAAGTACAAAGTACTCCGTTGTGGGTACTTCAGTCGATTCCAAAAGTCACCGAATCCCTCACAATTTCATCTTACTTCAGGGCCACTTCTGACACCAGATTATATCAACATTAAAAAAAAGGACATCAGAGAAAAATATGTCAGAATATGATGAGTTTATCCGGGAGTGCACAAAAAAGATTTTAATCTGGAAGCATAGCCATCAGAAGCCATCTGTGCATTCAGAGAAGGGAGGGAAAAGGGCAGCTTTTAGTGGCAAAAAAGTAGTTCCTCTAAGCTGCGTGGCATAGAGCTCTTTGGTTCTGGAGGCTCAAAGATAAAATTGGCATCAGTCCATTGGTGGAGATGCCTTTACTGGGCAAGTCTTCCCAGAGCATCTTACTTGAACTGCTGCAGTCCTAAAGAAGAAACTCCTTCTAGGGTCATTTTAAAGAGTCCTTGAGACAATCCTTATCTTAGACATGCAAGCATGAGCTGCCCTCCTCCATGCTTTCCTAGCTCTAATTTGATTAGTGCCAACAAGAATGAGTTTGTCGTGGTATCTGCAACTTTCACATACTATGTGTATTGTGTACATTAAATATGTGATATTATATATCTTGATATATTCCCTATATACATATACGCACACATACACTATATATAATATACTGTATATTATATATTTAACTGTTTCTAATGCATATTTCTCTGCTTACATATGAGCATATGTGTTCAATTATATACTTCATATAATATATAATGCATAACTGTAATATTCTATGTAGTCCATTTAACACATTTTCTAATACATTTGTCTACTTGTATGTTTGCATGATTAATAATATTGGCAAATATTTCAAACACGTAACCTGAAATTGAAAATAAATGATTTGTTTCAAATTATCAAAACCCTTAAACAAAAATGCTAAATCTACCCAGGCATTTATGGAATGCTTTAAAATCCAGAGAAAATGAAATAAGGATTAAACTTGAACTATTCTGCAGAGGATATGGATTTACTATGTGAGTAGTTAGGAGTGTTTCAATTCAAGCAAAACATTAAATGATAGTGTCAAACTCTTAGCCTGGAGCGTATTTATCATCAAATTTCTTTTCTTGATAGTAGCATTAAGGAAGCATTAAGAAAAGGATAAAGTACATTTAATGCTGTAGGAAGAAAAAGTTAATGATCCTAAAAGATGATCATGGCTGCTTGTCCTTGAATATTTAAAATAATTTTTCTTACCTGGAAAGTTATAAAAATGCTTTTAAAATGTTATTGAATTTCATATGAGATGTAAATCCTTTAATTTCCCAAGAGCATTAAGTGGGCAAACTCACAAACCAGATTTGACTTTCATTGTCCTGTCTGCTTTTATGACTGACATCTATTACTTGTTTTTAGAGTTTATAAGATCAGTGCTGAAGGAGGCATTTATTTCTTCTGAAGTCTGTTGCCTGCATTGGTAGTAAGGAGTACCAGAGCTCTGCTTATGACCTCAAGATCCAAACCACTTTGTTTTCCCTTTGAACCAATTTAGACTGAGAAGCAGAATTTGCATGCTTTCCCATTCAATGATTTTTTTTAGAACATAATTTGCTTTATTAAAACTAATAAGCATAATGTTTAAATATTTATTATTTTACACTTAATAACATTTACTACTTATTAATGATATATGATTGAGGACAAAATTTAATTAATATAAACACAAAGATACATTTTTTATTACTCTTTTCCAAATATTATTATTTCCAACACTATCTTCCCAGTTTCAAGGAAGAAGCAACTAGTCTTTACTGCTTACCCTGGTCTTTCATGTCTCTCTTTTGATAGGAAAACTAATCCTCAAGTTAAAACTGAAAAGGGGGAAATTGGTGTTTTATTACCCCTTGAATTAATCCTAGTCTTATTGCACACAGGACATGTCAAATTCTATGGATTCCCAACAATCTGCATTTCTAAATCCTACATTTCATAGGATAAAAGAGAGGGTATTTCTAAAAGCTTTAAATCCTGAAATAAACTACGTTCTTGTTTATTTTTTTATTTGCCTTTCTTTTCCATTGGTTTATTTTTTTTTTTTACTTTTTTCCCTCCCTTCCTCCTCTCTTGCTCTCTTCCTTCCCTTCCTTCTTTCCTTTTCTCCTTCTGTTTTTTTGTTTTGTTTTGTTTGTTTTTTTGGTTTTTTTTTTGAGACGGAGTCTCGCTCTGTTGCCCAGGCTGGAGTGCAGTGGCCTGATAGCTGCTCACTGCAAGCTCCGCCTCCTGGGTTTATGTCATTCACCTGCCTCCGCCTCCCCAGTAGCTGGGACTACAGGGGCCCGCCACCTCGCCCGGCTAGTTTTTTTGTGTTTTTTAGTAGAGACGGGGTTTCACCCAATTAATCCTTTGTTTTTTATAAAACTGACCCCAAGCTTATCTAATCAAAATTTTGACTGTTACATAATATTTCATTTTATTATACATACACACATTATCTCTTTATTTGGGGAGTTTACTGTTACTTTAAGCAGAATTTCTTTGCACACTGCTTTATTTTATTTAATTTTACTTTATTTTAAGACATGGTCTCACTTTGACATCCAGGCTGGAACGTGGTGGTAAGATCATGGCTCACTGCAGTTTCGATCTCCTTGGCTGAAACAGTTCTCCTACCTCAGCCTCCCAAGTAGCTGGGACTACAGGTGTGTGCTACCACACCTGGCTAATTTTTGTATTTTTTGTAGAGATGAGGGATTTTGCCATTTTGCTTAGGCTGGTCTCAACTTCTAAGCTCAAGCAATCCATCCAGCTCGACCTCCCAAAGTACTGGGATTACAGGCATGAGCCACTGTGCCAGGACTTGCACAATGTTTTATTATTGTAAGAAAACAATCCCTTAGCCATTAAAAATTGTGAGTTTTTCTTTAATAGTTTGCAGAATATCCCATCAAAACTCTAACTAGAAGGAGCTCAACTTTATTACCCCAGAAGTGTATTTCATGAGTATCTAATTATCATGTAGACCTTACATTGTACTTAAAACTGATCTAATGAGAAACTTTATTACGGTATCATTATATTTACTAAATTTCCTACCTTATTTTTGGGTAAAATTGGCCATCATTATTTCCAGAAACTACAGCTAATTAGAATCTAAGTATGTGTTCATTTAAACTGAGTTAATATAGCATATATATATTTTTAAATGATTGATTCTTCTTAAATGAATAAAAATGAATACAATTAATAAAAATGAATTAAATTATTACTAAATTATTGATTCTGATTTCAGAGAATTCTGCTAGTCATTTGGACAGAATTACAAAGCTAAAATTATCCTTCTTTCTCTCTCCCTCCCTCTTTCTCTCTCTCTGTCTCTCTGTCTCTCTGTCTCTCACACATACACACACACACACACACACACACATACTCTTGTCTCCCTTTCTCCAACGGTTTTAAATGTCTGAAAGTTGCACTCTCTTACAATTTATTTTTTAATTACAAATAAAACTCTAGCCAGTAATTATGGTATTTTCTTTCACAAAACTCTCTCCCCTTTTAAAAATACTATTTTTTTAGTATTATGTCTGGTAGGTGGAAATATGTACTTAATTTATTTCTGATCCCGAGAACCTCAACAGACGATCAGTTTAAAGAATCACAGTTTGTCAATGTCTGTCTAAAATATTTTGTCTACTGTTCATAGTGCCATTTTCCTGAGCTCTACTCTTAACTTCTCTGTTCCACAGACTTTTGGCTTCAGTGTCTGTGTTCTTCTGCGAGCTATGCTTCCTGCCACTGTTGATAGGGGTTATGTCTCAGAGAACTTGCTTTCCTAGGAATTGCTCTGTCTAAAACACAGTAAGTCATCAAAAACATTTTCTGAACAAATACGTGAGTGGACAATATGGGCTGGTTCATTTGAATATGCAAATAACACCTCTTCCACATTAAAGAGATGTTACCCTTAAGGGAACTAGAGGGGGTTGAGTGAGATGAACAGGATTTTGCACAATGAGTTCATTTTTTAATTTGTGTAATGTGATGACTATATTTATCTTACTGGTTCTTCAAGGTTCCACCATTTGGAATCAGCCGTTCTTTGGATTTTTCCTTCCTGGCATAATTGGAGTCATTCCTATATTAAAACACTCATAGACGTAATAAATTGCATACCTAGTACACCTGGTGGAAAGTAGCCCACCAGCATTCTGCTCCCCCATGCTTCATGAGAAAGTAACCATCACTACCCCAATTAATCCCCTTTGTGGAACTTGCCCTTCAAGTAATATTTCTGCATTCTGATGGATAGGACTAACCATCCTTCCTTTTACTATTTATAAACAGTTTGAATGAGAGGAGAAAAACTTTTGGGACACAGTAATTACGTTGAATTACATAGTTGTACTCAACAGAACTAATTACAGTTCAATTAAATTTAATGTTCAAATAGAATTATCATTTTATTATTTCAATAACAAATACCAGTTGAAATGTAAATATGAGGTGATTTTAGATTAAAAAATAGTTTTTAATAGTTGTTACTTTTTAGAAATCAAATGTGACTAAAAGTCATGCAGATTCCAGTATAATTCAGCCTTCTGAGAGTTAGTAATGGCTATATTTGGATTTCAAAAAATTTGATAAAAAGTGGCTATGTGTAAATGGACTGACTTGAATTGTGAGGTATCTACACAATGGATATGTATGGATAAAGAGGTATTACATGCACTTGAGCTTTCCAAGTTCACTCATCCTAAAATAAAAAGTGGTCCTAAAATAGTAGCATTAAAAAGCTACCTGTAGTAAAATGTGGTCTGATTCTCGACTAGTACCCCTAAAACTAAAAGCTGTTAAACTGAACAAACTATGTGAGACAACTGTTTTCACATGAGAAGGGGGACTTTCACACCGTAAGCCCTGAAGTTGCCTCAGATTTCTACCCATGGATAATTTCCTGGCAGCAGCACAGAGGGGTATATCATGGACCTTTTTAAGCAAACGGGGCAGAGCGCAGACTGGGGTTGCTGATGCAATCTCCAGAACGACACTGAAGAGCTCTTGTCAAACATATGCCTAACTTATGTGAACATCTTCAGTGATAGAAAGTTCATATCATCTTTGGACAACTCTGATTATTACTAGGGAACTGAAATCTATATCTTTATTATTATTATTATTATTTATTATTATACTTTAAGTTCTAGGGTACATGTGCATAACATGCAGGTTTGTTACATATGTATACTTGTGCCATGTTGGTGTGCTGCACCCCTCAACTCGTCAGCACCCATCAACTCGTCATTTACATAAGGTATAACTCCCAATGCAATCCCCCCGCCCTCCTCCCCATGATAGGCCCCGGTGTGTGATGTTACCCTTCCCGAGTCCAAGTGATCTCATTGTTCAGTTCCCACCTATGAGTGAGAACATGCGGTGTTTGGTTTTCTGTTCTTGTGATAGTTTGCTAAGAATGATGGTTTCCAGCTGCATCCATGTCCCTACAAAGGACACAGACTCATCCTTTTGTATGGCTGCATAGTATTCCATGGTGTATATGTGCCACATTTTCTTAATCCAGTCTGTCACTGATGGACATTTGGGTTGATTCCAAGTCTTTGCTATTGCGAATAGTGCCGCAATAAACATACGTGTGCATGTGTCTTTATAGCAGCATGATTTATAATCAATACAGGAGCACCTAGATTCATAAAGTAAGTCTTTAGAGTCTTACAAAGAGACTTAGACTCCCATACAATAATAATGGGAGACTTCAACCCCTCACTGTCAACATTAGACAGATCTGCGAGACAGAAAGTTAACAAGGATATCCAGGAATTCAACTCATCTCTGCAGCAAGCAGACCTAATAGACATCTATAGAACTCTCCACCCCAAATCAACAGAATATACATTCTTCTCAGCACCACATCACACTTATTCCAAAATTGACCACATAATTGGAAGTAAAGCACTCCTCAGCAAATGTACAAGAACAGAAATTATAACAAACTGTCTCTCAGACCACAGTGCAATCAAACTAGAACTCAGGACTAAGAAACTCAATCAAAACCGCTCAACTACATGGAAAGTGAACAACCTGCTCCTGAATGACTCTTCTAATTAGCTCATCGTCCATCTGCTTCTGTCATCTCTAATGCTATTTCCTCACTATGTAAAAATATTCTTTGACTGACCAGTTGGTTCTTTATTTTTTCTATTCTTCACCCAATCCTCTATCAAAATTTAAACATCATTGCTTTCTATTATTCTTACTACAATATTTTACTGTTTTTCCTTCCTAATTATAAATCCTTCTGCCTTGAATGTAAGATTAAGCATAATTTTCTATTTCATAGTGAGAAGTGTTATAACAAATGAAGTGAAACAATATTTCTGAAAGTTTTTTTTTGATACGCTAGATGTTATTTGTAAGTATTTAAAATTTTATTTTCCCTTTTTTCCTCATTCTCAAAATGTTTTTTAATAACTATGCCACTGAAACTCTGAGGGATGCCGAGGGAACACTAATGAACAATAATACAGTCTTTGACATTATAAAACTTACAGTTTGGTGGTAACAGTAGACATTAAACAGATAATTACACAACTGATTAATTACAATTGTGATAACTAATGAGATGGGCACAATATAGAGAGACAGTCTATTCTGAAAGGTCACAGTGGACATTAGATCACATATATATTTACAAAATACTTGAAAGCCTTCACAACTTATATAAATTATTGCAAAAGTTATCATAGAAAGAAATTTTGGTATCTAGTTGCATTAAATGAAGTTAATGACAATTGTAGTTTTACTTTATGTTTATCTTTTGCTTTTTTCTAACTAATGATAGACTTAACCAAGTAATTATAATTAATATATCCATTAAAGTTTCTGCTTTTTTATTGAAGTAATAGTGAGTATTAAACAGATAGTAAGTCATGAACATTGTCTTTTTAGATAGATAATAGCAGTAATAGAAAGAAATAAGATTAATGTATGTGCTGGTATTATGCCAAGATTTCTCTTGCTCTTATTCTTTCTCTCTTTGCTTCCCACCCTCCCTTTCTCTCTCCCTCTTTCTCCTTATATCTTTGTAATATTATTTAATTCAAATGATAACATAATATGTAAGTAGCATAATTTTCCCCATTGTTCAAAGAGACAAACTTAGACTTTTGAGACTTTAAGAAATTTGCTCAGGACAACCAAATCCATAAGTGGCTTAGGACAAAATTCAAATGCAATTATCTCTATTAAAAGGCCTATACTCTTACCTGGTGAGTTGTGGTTTCACCAACCTTTATTAAAGTAGTCTACTTTAAGCAAGTAGGGACTACTTTAAGCAAGAGGGACTACTTTAAGCAAGATGAATTTGGTATGAGCCTTGATGGCAATGTAATGTCCTAGAAGTAAAGGAGTGTAACCACTTCCTAAAAGAGAAGAGTAGCATTGCCTAATTACCTGGAGTTAGAAGGTTCAAAAGGCTTCACAGAAGAGGCACTCTTAACCTCAATCATGAAGCAAAGTCAGAGTCTGTCCTCTAGAAAATGGCTGCATGTACAAGATACTGTAGAAAGGAGGAGTAACAAATATTATAAAGTATAATTGGGGAATCATAAGAAGCCATATGCAACTCAATTATAGAATACATTATTAGAACATTTTCTGGGAAAAAAAAAAAAAAAAAGGAAGCCAGAGAACAGTGCTTGCAAGTAATGATGAGTTGTATGTAATTCAATTTAATTTAATTATGTGTTGATTCTCAACATGGGGATTAATTGCATATATTCTTAATTTTGTTTTAAATATCAAAGAAGTATGCTGCTTTAATTTCTTTCTTAATATGCAATTTATCTAAACCTCAATTAGGAAAATTTCCTCAGTTAGGTAGAAACGTACATCTGTTTTGAGGAAAGAGAAATAAATGGCACAAAGTAATCGATTACACAAACTGTTTGAGGTTCTGGGTTTGCTTTTTCTGTCTATTTGTTTATTAAATGGCTTTGAAAGAATTTGTTTGACATGAAATCAAAAAAGGTTTGTAGGAATTGTATTATCTCTTTTCATGACAATGCATAATGAGCTACTGAATGAAGGATTAGCTACCACTGCCATTTGAATAGTCAAAGGGAATTTATGTTTATTTCACTGTCAGCAGAACACAGCAACTTAGATATTCTCTGCATCTTTTGACATTTCGAAAGTTTTGTTTTTCCATATATAACCTCTAAATGTTATATCACAAACCAATATTACGTGTTCTTCTAATTTAGAACTATTAGATTCTATTAAAGAACATTTGTATGTATACCAAAAACCTGTTTGAGCAGTTGCAATCATTATTTGCTTCAACCTGTGCCCACATCCATACTGACTTGAAAATATCAACCTTTGTTAATGAGCCAATTATTTCCAATGGGGACATTATCTCCCTGTTTATAAAGACTGACACAACAGGAATGAATAAATGCTACACGGTAAAGGGGAGATTAAAATTACATGTTATTATGGACTGAATTGTGTATCTTCCAGAAATTCCGATGTTGAAACCCTAACTCCAAATATGACTGTATTTGGAGGTGGGGCCCTTAAGTACGTAACGGAGGTTTAATGCAGTTGTAGGAGTGGAGCCCTAATTCGACAGGACTAGAGTCCAGTGTTTATATAAGAAGCAGCACTGCCAGGGGTCTCTGTTTCTCTCCCTGTGCTCACAGAGGAAAGGCTGTGTGAGCACAAAGTGAGAAAGTTCTACGCAAACTAGAAAAAGAGAACTCGTCAGATACCAACCCTACTGGCACCTCTTGGACTTCCAGCCTCCAGAACTGCAAGAAAATAAATTTCTAATGTTTAAGCCACAGTGGCATTCTTGTGGTAGCCCTAGAAGAAAAATACAAGTTGTAATTAGCTATTTGTGAAGACACAGGAATGAATAAAACAGCCCCATACACCTGAAGGTCTCCAATGAAGTGGGCTTCTAGGTAGGCAGCCCTGTGTGGATGGGTTTATCATACATAGAATCTGTAAAGTGGGTTAACTCTATAGAACCAGCTGTTGTGCAGCTACGCTAAAACCTAGTGTTGTTCTACTCCAGACTGAGCCTCAGTGCTTACTCTTTAAATCCACCTTACTAGTAACCTTTTGCCAGTGAATCACCAGCAAACAAGTCTGAGGTGCAACTTATACAATTATTTCCCTATTAAGTTGCCAAGAATTTGGAATAATGAAGTGACTTACTTTTATAACATTAAAACAAAATTACACATAAGTCACCAATGTCTATACTTATCAGCTAGCAGATTATTTAGAGTAAATGATTTGGAAAAAGTCAAGTCCTTGTATAGCCACTTTCAGCATTTTTGTCTTTGAAAAAGTGACTTTCTAATGACCAACTTATTTATCAATATGTTAAGAAATAATAACATTTACTGCCTGGATTCTGTGGTGATTAAATGAAAAAATTACATGAAGCAACTAGTATAGTGTCTGATACATAA
>NW_012104809.1:3239713-3242205 GCF_000951045.1 Mandrillus leucophaeus
AAAAAATAAGCCGGGCGAGGTGGCGGGCGCCTGTAGTCCCAGCTGCTCGGGAGCCTGAGGCAGGAGAATTGCGCGAACCCGGGAGGCGGAGCTTGCAGTGAGCGGAGATCTGGCCACTGCACTCCAGCCTGGACGACAGAGCGAACTCCGTCTCAAAAAAAGAAAAAAAAAAAAAAAAGATACCAGTTTACAGCAATATACATCTTAGTGTATGTAGAGACATATTAGATTTTATTCCATTATAGTGATACTTCCTGTAGTTTTATGTCTGTGTTATTTTCATAAGAAAAACTTAAGTCAAATATTTGAATGTGCTATTGAGTAAAGTATTACTCTGAAAAATAAACAACAGGGATATTTTAAAAAAATAAAAACACTGAAATCCTAAGGAGTATTTACATGTTTTAAATGTGCTATTCAAGAAAATCATAGCGTCAAATCCTATCTTGCCAAATCCCACAAACAAAAATAGCCAGTTCATGGCTTAATAGTATTCAATATAATTATTTTAATATTACATTAAAATCTAAATTCAATTGACTATGATGGCAAATTAAAATTATAAACAAATAATTTTATCAATGTAACATTGATGAATTTCCCCTCTGCTGCTATTAAATATTACAGCTGTAAGAAACTTAAAATATTTAATATTTTATCTCATTTTGCTCTTAGATCAAATTTGTGAAGGGAGCTAATATTTCCATTTTAAAAAGGAGAGATTTACATCTAAGAAAATTCAAGTCTTTTGCCCAAGTTTGCTATTCAGTGGCAAGGTTGTAAGGAAAATCCAGGACTATCTAAATTTCAAAGTATATATTCTTTTTATTGCTGCTACAAATTAAGATTTGTCAAAGTGCATATCATACATAATTCTTTTTTAAACATGTGTTTGAAAAATTGTTTTAATTCCATTGACATTGATTACCTGTAAATAGTTTTAATTGATCACATGTCCGGAAGGCAGGCCAAGTATTGTGACATTAGCTTTTAGGACAGTGACTAAAAAATTCTAGTATATTAAATATCAACATTATTTGTAATACATCTGTATTTCAAAATATAAAATAAATTATAACTGATAAATCTTAGTTTTTAAAACAATAGGATTAAGCAGTAGGATTTGTTTCTGAAGCTCAGACAAAGCTAATTTTTCTAACATGTGGAATTACATGTTACACCCAAGTATAATATAAGTGAACTTTAGAACACCATAATTATTAAGAAAACTGAGTCATTAAATTGCCAAAAGTAGAAAAAGCATTTGATACCAAAAATTTTCTTCTGTTCAGATAATTGTTTAAATATAAGGTCAAATATTCCAGATTTTTTACAAACACAGATGATTAAGGTAGGTGATGCTAACACCATTAGACTTGGTTCTTTGGTGATTAGAAATTAAAAGTATTCCAGGAGACTCTCTCGTTCTAGTTGATGGAAGAACATGTAAAAGGTGAATAAAATGTATTATTTTATCTAGTTTACATATGATTAACCTTTAATGGAGAAGTTACTGGCTCTAATATTGCTTTCAAGTTAACAGGCATTCACTTTTAAATCAAAGGAATTTCTTTGCTAGCAATATGAATGGAATATGCATTTTAAATAAAATAATTTCCTCAGTGGCATTTCAACCACAGACTTTAACAAAGATAGATCTTAAAAGTGTATAAAAATAAATGAAAACATATGAAACCATAAATTAGATGAACAATTTCAGGATCTGAACAGGTTTGCTGGATAAAATGCAGGACACTCAGTTAAATTTGAAGAATTTTTTAGGAAAATTGTGGGCTGAATTGTGCTCCCTCCTCTACCCTTCACCACCATCATACATTGATGTCCTAAGCCCTAGGACCTCAAAGAATGGGAATGTATTTGGAGACAGGGTCCTCAAAGTGGTAATTACGTTGAAAGGAGATCACTGGGGTAAGCTTTTTTCCAATATGACTGGTGTTCTTATGAAAAAGGACATTTGAACAGAGGCACGTACAAAGGAGAAGACTGGGTAAAACATGAGAAGACAGCTGTCTCCAAGCCAAGAAGAAAAACTGTCCAAATGAACCAACCCTGCTGTCACTTTCACTATGGACATCTAGCCTCCAGAACTGGTTTTGATTGTTTAAGCCAAACAGTCTCTGGTACTTTTTGTCTGGCAGCTCCAACAAACAAAAACGGTATATTTTATTTGCTAAACTTGGCACCCCTAATGATGAAAAGTTGTCATCAAATATAGTGGAGACAATATGTATTTGCAAAGGACTAGGTAGGCACATTAGTTTTTAATTTATTATCACTAACATTAACGTTAGTCCTTTTAGTCCTTTCTCCAGACCCTACTCATCCTTTCACGAAAAGGAGAAATCAGTGTTTTATGTTGACTTATTTGTATTTAAAATTACTTTAAAAAATTCTGGCCAGGTGAGGTGATTCATGCCTGTAATGCCAGCACTTTGGCAGACAGAGGCAGGAGGATCACAAAGTCAGGAGTT
>NW_012104809.1:3242330-3244137 GCF_000951045.1 Mandrillus leucophaeus
CCGGGAGGCAGAGGTTGCAGTGAGCTGAGATCGCACCACTGCACTCCAGCCTGGGTGACAGAGCAAGAATCAGTCTCAGAAAAAAAAAAAAAAAAAAAGATTTCCATGGAAAAAATTCAACTGATCTTCCAGGGTTCAATTTTTAAATAAATATAGCCCATACGCCCTAGATATAAAATACAATCATTTAGAACATTTCCACCTTCAGACTTCTATGATTTCATGATATTGACATGAAGAATGAAAAAGATTAACACGCAGTTTACTCATTTATTTATCATGGTTTCTTATTGCTTTTTTCATCATTATTTTGTTCTTGTAATAGTAGACCACATTTGTTAAAGAAAATTGAAAGTAGAGGATAGAAGAAAATAGAACATGAAAATTATTATTTTTAATTGCACTACCCCAAGATAACCGTTTTTCTTTTTCTGTTATTTATTTACGTATTTGTTTATTTGTTTGTTTTTTTTTTTTAAAGTGGGGGGATTCATCTGCAGAACGTGCAGGTTTGTTACATATGTATACGTGTGTTATGGTGGTTTGCTGTACCTATTGCTCCATCCTCTAAGTTCCCTTTCTCACCCGCAAACCCCCAACAGACCCTGGTGTGTTTTTTCTCCTCTCTGTGTCCATGTGTTCTTGTTCAACTCCCACTTATAAGTGAGAACATGCGACGTTTGGTCTTCTGTTCCTGTGTTAGTTTGTTGAGAATGATGGCTTCCAGCTCCATCCATGTCCCCGTAAAGGACATAATCTCATTCCTTTTTATGGCACCATAGTATTCCATGGTATATATGTACCACATTTTCTTATCTAGTCTATCATTGATGGGTACTTGAATTGGTTCCATGTCTTTGCTATTGTAAATAGTGCTGCAATAAACATATGTGTGCATGTGTCTTTATAGTAGAATGATTTACATTCCTTCTGGTATGTACCCAGTAATGAGATTGCTGGGTCAAATGGTATTTCTGGTAGATCTTTGAGGGATTGTCATACTGTCTTCCACAGTGTTTCAACTAATTTACATTTCCACCAATGTTGTAAAAGCATTCCTATTTCTCCACAGCCTCGCCAGCATCTACTGTTTCATGACTTTTTATTAATCCCCAATGTGACTGACGTGAGATGGTATCTCATTGTTGTTTTCATTTGAATTTCTCTGATGATCAGTGATTTTTTTTTTTCCTATGTTTATTGGCTGAGTAAATGTCTTATTTTGAGAAGGGCCTGTTCATATACTTTGCACACCTTTTGATGGGGTTATTTGAGTTTTTCTTGTATTTTTTTTTCTTAAGTTCCTTGTAAATTCTGGATATTAGACCTTTGTCAGATGACATGATGTTACACTTAGAAAACCCCATCGCCTTAGCCCCAAAACTCCTTAAACTGATAAGCAACTTCAGCAAACTCTCAGGATACAAAATCAGTGTGCAAAAATCACAGGAATTCCTTTACACCAACAATGGACAAGCACAGAGTCAAATCATGAATGACCTCTTGAAGAAGAACTACAAACCACTGCTAAAAGAAATAAGAGAGGACACAAACTAATGGAAAAACATTCCATCTTCACGGATAGGAAGAATCAATATTGTGAAAATGGCCATACTGCCCAAAGTAATCAAACTACCATTAACATTCTTCACAGAATTAGAAATTAAAACTATTTTAAATTTCATATGGAATCAAAGAAGGCCCCATATAGGCAAGACAATCCTAAGCCAAAAGAACAAAGCTGGAGGCATCACGCTACCTGACTTCAAACTATACTACAAGGCTACAGTAACCAAACAGCATGGTA
>NW_012104809.1:3245318-3304098 GCF_000951045.1 Mandrillus leucophaeus
TGTTCATATGTAACAAACCTGCACGTTGTGCACATGTACCCTAGAACTTAAAGTATAATAACAATAGAAAAAAGAATGATCCCATAATAATAATAATAATAATAATGATAATACCACACATCTACAACTATATGGTCTTTGACAAACCTGACAAACACAAGCAATGGGGAAAGGTTATCCTATTTAGTAAATGGTTCTGGGAAAAACTGGCTAGTCATATGCAAAAACCTGAAACTGGACCCCTTCCTTGTATCTTATACAAAAATTAACTCAAGATGGATTAATATTTAAATGTAAAACCCCAAACCATAAAAACCCCTGAAGAAAACTAAGCAATATCATTCAGGACATAGGCATGGGCAAAGACTTCATGATAAAAATGCCAAAAACGATTGCAACAAGAGCCAAAATTGACAAATGGAATCTAATTAAACTAAAAAGCTTCTGTACAGCAAAAGAAACTATCATCAGAGTGAACAGGCAACCTACAGAATGGGAGATGACCATTTTTATTATTTTCTTTTTTTTGGAGACAGGGCTTCACTCTGTGTTGTCCAGGCTGGAGTGCAGTGGTATGATCACAGCTCACTGTAGTCTTAACCTCCTGGGATTAAACAATCCTCCCGCTCAATCTTCCAAGTAGCTGGGACCACAGATGCACACCACCATGCTCAGCTCATTTCATTTATTTTGTGTAGCGATGAAGTCTCTGATTTTGAACTCCTGGGCTCAATTGATCTTCCTATTTCAGCCCCCTGAAGTGCTGAGATTACAGGTGTGAAACACCATGCCCAGCCAATATAACTATTTTAATAAAAATTTTGTGATTTCCTTCCTTTCTTTTCTCTTTCAATGTGTTTCATAAAAATTTATGTTTTTATTAAGATATAGGTTAGATATAATCATTATTTTATTTACTATTATTAAAATATATACCTATATATTGTATTTTATTTTATATATATATGTAGGAAACCCACAAGTTTCACCCCATACCCTACTACACACACACACACACACACACACACACACACACATTATATGGTACTATCTATGTATGACTGATAAATAACCTTTAGTCCTTTAACCTTCTGTAGTGACGTTGTTAATATAATTTTCAGGTTTCTAACTGCAGAGAGAAAATTCATCAAACAGTCCAGCAGCCGTGTTTTCAAGTCCATGACTTTGCTGGTGCCTAGGTCAAACTTACCTCTGGCTACTCTCAATTGAAGATTAAGCATGGCAGAGATACTAAGGCAGTCTGATCCCTGGGGATTAGGACTCTCTGATGGGTGGCCTGAGGATCCCTCAGTGGCCTTGCTGAATGTCCCTTAGAACTTCATTGATGCTAAGATGTTTCTACCTAACCACCCTTCCTTCATCCTTCTCTTGTTTATTTCTCTCTTTTCCTCGGGAGAGTTACCCTATTGCAGACGTCACTGCTGACCTGCTTCAGGGGGATAGGCCTTCTATTGGAATAATGAGGGAAGAAGAGAGACAAGATCCTTATTATAAAAGAGCTCGCGTTCTAATTAGGAGGACACAGAAAATATGTACATAAATATATGTAAGTGTTCCAAAATAACAGATAATAAAAAATGCTATTGTGATACTATGGTTAATGACTAGTTATAGATTGGTTGGATACGGAAAACTGCATTCAAAAAGGTAACATATAAGGGAGATTTAGGAAGTAGCTAGTGTTGTCAGTCTTGTCATGACCAAGAGGAAGGTCTTCCAGATTGAAGACCAATGCAAAGCTATAAGACAGGAACTACTGTTACACAATAAAGACCAGACAAAGGCTCAATGTGGCTACAGAAAAGTAAGCAGAAAGAATCTAGGTTAGGGACACAGTCAGGAGCAGAACAAGTAAGACTTAACAAAACAGGGTAGTATTTTGGGACATAAACGAGGGTAATATGTCCGGATATACAACAGCAATTATTGGAGGATTGTAAGAAAAGAAGTTCCAGTATCAGGTTTATGTTTAAAAAGGCCATTTTAGCTGAAAAAAGATTATCAGAGGCAAGAATTAAAAAAAAAAAAAAAATAGGAGGCTATTCCAATATTTTAAAAAGGAAATAGAGCCGATTGCACTTGAAGCAATGGGCAAGGCATTAACAATGGTGCATTTAGGATGAGTTGTAAGAGAAACTTGCTGATTAATTACATACAGGGAATGAAGAAAAGTGAGGTATCACAGACAACTCCTAGACCTGGGCTTCAGAAATGAGGTGGATACAGGTATCGCTTACAGGGATGAAGGATACTATGTTTATATATTTTTGATATATTTTTGCCTCTTGATGCATCAAGGAGATACTTGTGCCTAGGCCATGTTTTGTGGAAGGGCTGAACTGTTGCCCAGTAAGAAGGTAGACATCAGTGAAAGGACCCATGACAGCAGAGGTGATGCTTGTTTGTGCCATGGCTGAGGTCTGGTGTCCTCTGGCACTAGGAACAGCCTCAGAGCTCAAGAGCACACAATTAAATTGGCAGAAGGGCCTAGAATTGAATGTTTATGAAATGGGCATTACTGGAGACCTTCCTGTTTGTACAGCTTGCCTCGCTCCACAACTATAAGCCAAGAGCAAACGTTTCAACCAGCGGAAAGTCAGGCTCAACATGGAGTAACAGCTGGCTGGTGGGAAAGAAGGAAACCTCTTTATTCATTGCAGTATCTCCAGACATAACATAATGCATGTAGCCAATGGTACTCAATAAATGTAGCATTAAATGAATTATTATATACACCAGACCCCAGAGCACATTCTCTCCCTAGTAAATTGTGTTTGTAAAGTCAGAATTTGTATTATACCCAAGTCAAAATAAATATTTCAGTTGTCACTCAGAAGTAACTTAGCGTATATTTTTAGCAGTTATTATCTAGGCACGGGCAAATTTAACCATATGAAGTTAATTTAACCTATATAGCCATGAAGTGCATTGAATTTTTTGCATTTATATCACCACATATGCATTTCCACTTAACATAACCCAAAATTGCTTTAAGTGTTTTAAAAGATAGCACCCCATGGTGCAGTATTGAAAGAATTATAGGCCTGAAGAAGATTGCCATCAAACAGGCAAAGCAACTAAAGGCAGCAGACATTTCAAAATCGTTCAAAATAGAGCCCAGAAATGTCATGACTAGAAGGCCATTTTAGTATGTCTGGCAGAAGCATAATTCAAATACTGAATATTTGTCAAAAGCTTCTGGGTGACTCTTATGCAGCTGCTTAACTTTCAACAATGTATAGTTCAATTAGTGGAATGAAAAGAGAAAATGCAGACAAATCTTAGAATTGCTCATGTTCTTTTAAAATACGCTGGAAATTTTAAATAAACCAAAGAATTCAAGGTCCTGAACATGGTATAGGAAATAAAACTGGTCACTCTGAAGCCTTGAGAGTTTGAATGCAACATAGGTTTGGTTTATTGCGATACTAAAGAAATAGGTTTTATGTAATAGTGGGAAAAGATATTGTTATATGGGAAATTTTAGATTATGTTAGGTATGTTAAGTATAATGTTTCCATTGTTATTAACAATTATTTGCACACAATAAAAAATCATTAAAAAAATACTGTGTTCTGGCCAGCATGATGGTTCACATCTGTAATCCCAGCACCTTGGGATGCCAAGGTGGGAGGACTGCTTGAGCTCAGGAGTTCAAGACCAGCCTGGGCAACATAGCAGGACCTTGTCTCGACCAGAAATACAAAAATTAGCCGGATGTGGTGGATTAAGCTTATAGTCCCAACTACTACGTAGGCTGAAGTGGGGAGATGGCTTGAGTACCAGAGGTGGAGGTTGCAGTGAGCGATGATCACACTACTGCCCTCCAGCCTGGGGACAGAGCAAAACCCTATCTCAAAAACAAGAAAGAAAGAAAAGAAAGAAAGAAAAAAAGAAAGAAAGAAAGAAAGAAAGAAAGAAAGAAAGAAAGAAAGAAAGAAAGAGAGAGAGAAAGAGAGAGGGAGGGAGGGAGGGAGGGAGGGGAAAGAAAGAGAAAGAAAGAAAGAAAAGAAAGAGAAAGAAAGAGAGAAAGAGAGAGAGAAAGAAAGAAAGAAAGAAAGAAAGAAAGAAAGAAAGAAAGAAAGAAAGAAAAGAAAAGAAAGAAAGGAAAGAAAGAGAAAGAAAGAGAGAGAGAAAGAGAGAGAGAAAGAAAGAGAGAGAGAGGGAGGGAGGGAGGGAGGATGGAAGGAAGGAAGGAAGGTGTTTCTAGGAAACCTAGGATTCAAAGAACAGTAATTCTGGAGTTAGCTATATCTCGTGCTAAATACCTGTGTGATTTGGGGCAACAGATTTTGTTTCTCTGATCCTCTGTTTCTATCTAGATGACTTACTTCACAGATATATGTAGAGCAAGTGAATGAAATTAGTGAACTGTAAAGTATTGAACATAGAAAACAATTAGAAAAGAGCCTCTGAGTATGTACTTAATAAATATTTCTAGTTACTAACATTATGTTAGTAGCTAGAAAGCAGTGTCATTTTCTTATTGATACTTATCTATTAAACAAAGTAATCTAAATTTTATTAATAAAAATATTTTCTTCTGGACTTAAAGTGATTTTCTTTTTACATTAAAAAAATGTAGTTTGTAAACTTTTCTTTACTTTTCCTTAAATGGCACTTTGGCTAGACGGCTTATTTTCTACTTCATATTGCTTTTCTCGTTTTATATATTTCAAATATTTCCATATTCTCATATTCATTAAAAACATGATTATAAAGGCAGTTTAGTACTAGAATGCATGTCCTATAACATGAATAAATACAGTCTTATCATTGGACGTTTATACCACTTTTAATTTTAGCTCTTGTTTATAGAGCTACAATGAATATGGGTACACATGAATTTGTGTGTGTCTTTTTTTGTTTGTTTGTTTTGTTTGTTTGAGACAGAATTTCGCTCTTGTTTCTCTGGCTGGAGTGCAATGGTGTGATCTCGGCTCACCGTCACCTTCACCTCCCTGGTTCAAGCAATTCTCCAGTCTCAGTCTCCCGAGTAGCTGGGATTACAGGCATGAATCACCACGCCCAGCTAATTCTGTAATTTTACTAGAGACAGCGTTTCTATAGGGAAAAGGAAAACAAAGAAATAATGGTTTTCATGGGAAGTTACTCAAAATAAAATTAACCAACCATAAAGTGAGGGGAGTTGGTGTCCTCCAGTACTTCAAACAGTCAAATCATATGCAAAACAATAATTCTATTTTTATGACAATCATACAATATTAGTGACTCAAGGTGATGAATAATATGCTTACCATGTTGTTTTACTAATTCACAATTGAAGGGTAATTGTACACTCTATTAGATGCTTAACACCATCTCAAGTTGTTCATTTGAAACATGGAAAATTAAAAAGTTAAAAACCCTGGATATGGTCATTACTCTACAGTGGATGTATGACAAAATTTTAAAATAAAATATTTAGAAACCAATAGCTAAACAATAGAATTTTAAAGTATTTATTATGAAAATTAGAATTACTATTGTTTAAAAGATACTGCATGGAAACTTCTCGTACACTTTACTGCAACAATATGGCCCATGGTTTGTGTATACCTAAAATCCCGTGGTATGGATTTCCAATGTGAAATCTTGGGACAACTCAATCTGGGCAAATGCAACAAATTGAACTACAATTAGTTAGGTCATGAAGAACTTCAGAAGAATAAGATGATCTATTTTAAAACCTACACTACTTCATTCAGCCTAAAATCCTGCATTGAACTTGGTATTTATCATTCTGCTTATAATTAACATAACCACCTAGTGTAGAGCCATTTAATCTATTTTTCCTACTTAGAGTGACAAGACCAGTGGTTATTTGGTAATTACCATTTTTTATGCCATGTTATATAAAAAAGTGATTACCAGTCAAAAAGCTTCATATTAAATCTGCGATATAATTTGGTGACATGTACAGGGCAAAGTCAGTGCTTCATTCATTCATCCAAACATGCTACTTAACTTTCTTCAGTGATAATTCACATACTATGCAACTCATCCATTTAAATTGTACCATAAACTGGTTTTAGTCCATTCACAAAGTTGTGAATCCATTACCAAAATCAATTTAGAACATTTTCATTACCCTAAAAAGAAACTTTAGTCTACTTAGCCATCATTCCCTAATCCTGGGCAACCATTAATTTACTTTTTGTATCTATAGATTTTCCTTTCTGGATATGTCATATAAATAGAATAAAACAATACATCATCCTTAGTGACTATTTTTTTTCACTAAGAATAATGTTTTCAGTTTAATCTTTATTGTACCATGTATCAATATATTTAATTTTCTTTTATTGTCAAATAATATTCCAATGTAGAGATATTCCACTTTTATTTAAACTTTCATTGGTTGATAAATACTTCATTTGTTTCGACTTTCTGACTTATTACAAATAATACTGCTGTGAACACCCTTGTACAATTTTTGCTTGAATATATGTTTTCTATTTATTTTATTTGTATGCCTGGGAGTGGAATTTCTAGATCATATAGTTTAATCATTTGAGGACTGCCAGAATGTCTTTCAGTATGGCTGTCCCAATTGGAACGAGGTATGAGGGTTCCAATTTCTTCACATACTTGCCAACAAATGTAATTATCAGCTTTTAATTATTAAAGCCATCCTGGTAGGTGTAAATAACCTCACTGGGGTTTCCAATAAGGTTTCCCTGACAGCTAATGATATTGAGCACTTTTTCATGTGTTTTTTTAGCCATTTGTGTATCTTCTTTAGGAAAATATCTATTCTGATTTTTGCCAATTTTTATAGAGTTATTTATATTTTAATTATTGAGTTTTAATATGTCTTTACATATTCTAGGTATAGACACACAGAGTTTAATGCTAACCCCCAATTCCCAAATCATAAGAATTCATTTGCAACTGAATGATATATAGGTAAGAACTTTACTTTCTTGTCAACATGGCACAGACCTCTCCTATAATCCACATTCTGACACACACACTGTTTAACCAATACTTGTGGACTGATTAATCTTTCCAATAATATATAGTGTAATTGTTTCAGTTACCTTCATAATTTGTTTTATTATTAACAAAGGCTTTTCTTTCCATTACCCATACCTGGCTATCTTAATGTTAATGATTAATGCTTTTTAGTAAGATTTTCCAATTGTGTCAATATTTTAAGATGAATTCATAAAATGTGGTTACCTCTTTGAAAGCTGCACATGAATATTTTTCATCTGTTTTAATTATAGTTCTACATCTCTTAAATCATCAGAGTGCACTGTATTATGTAATATTGTGCATTAAGAAACAAGTCTGTCTTGTTTTGTTTTTGAGTAGTAGTCTTTAGCCATTTAAGTTACCTATTCAGTTTATTGGTGGTGTCACTCCTGAAACTCTCTACGCTCCTTGCCCAGTTGCCCAGTTCTGTCAATTTGCCTGTCTCTCATCTTTCTGTTACTTTTGTCCTTTCAAACTTGGTTTTCAACTAAGAGAGATATTATTTTTCTAGCTTATTAAGCATTCTGGTCACCCCTTAACCAGCTCAGGCCTTTGGCTTCACAAATATCACCTTTATTATTCTCCTAGTATCTTAATTGATCCAAATTAAACTGAGATGTGTGCTGTGCATTTTTAATGACAGAACACAAATCCTTCCAGAGAATCAGCCTCTCCTTTTCCTTTTAATGTGTAATTCTTCCTCTTCACAATAGACCCCCTCTGGGAACTATCATTTTAAGCATGTAGGTTTCACTAATTTAGCTCCACAGTGGCTAACCATTTGCAAAGTGCCAATAGAATTATTATGTAAAATGTAGTTTTAAAAGTACTTTTAGTTTACAAGTAAATTAAAAGAAAAATAGATGCTGGCTTATTTCTATAATCTAAAAATCTATATATAAATATTAATAATTTGTCATTTGTGAGGGCTGGATTTGAATGCCTTCAGACACACAAAAGTTTTAATAGACCTCAGCTTAGAGCCATGGATATTAAAAGAAAAAGGTCATCTAAAATTAGTTTAGGTGTTCATGTTGTAAGGCATCACACCACTCTATCCCTTTAATTTATATTTTCAAATATAGCATTTAATGTTTTTCTATTTTAAATTAATTTTAGGTTGGTACAAAAGGAATTGCAATTTTTGCCATTACATAATGGTAAAAAGTAACTGCCATTACTTTTCATGACACAACCCGCAGTCCCTTTTGCACCAACCTAATATATTGTATTTATATGATTTATATATTCAATAGAATATGTTATCTAAGACAGCATAAGCCATAGTTGTCTTGTTAATATTACATACCCAAGGCTAAGATCATAAGAGCATAGATTCTCAAAAATATGTAATATATATGTCAATGAATGGAAGAAAGAAATCAATGGAGGCTTGAATAATCAGAACATTGGTGAGGCTTAGAAATAACCTAGGAAGATGTTGAAATTTACAGAGTTGGAAAAGAAGGTGGAGTGAAAGGAATTCCAGAGTAAATGACAAAAATAATCCACCCCTGCACACACACACACAAAAACATGAAATTCTATAGCAATCTCATGAGGTAATGGGAGAATTGGCAAAAGTAGGGTAATGCATGTGTGTTGGAAGTTAAATTAGATATGTTGTATGAGTTTAAATTAAGAAGGGGCCTAAAATCAGGTAAAGTAATTTGGACTTCTGCAGTAGAATAAAGAAAAGCCATTGAAGTTGTTTTCATTTTTTTTTCCCCACCCTGGGGAGCAGCACAATAAAAGCAGTAGTTTGAAGAAATATTACTCATAATATTTTTGGTGGTTTTCTGTCCTGAAGCTATGTGAAAAACGAACTGGAAGAATTTTGAGTCTAAAAGATGACTCAAAGCTAATTGTTATTCTCAGATTTAAAAGTTTTGCTTATCCTAGATTTTCTGGAAATAAAATACACACACATATATAATGCCCTAAACTGTTTATGATTTATATTCGTTTTTAATTTTATATTGTAGTTTTTAATTTTATCTGTGGAATATATAAATACACATCATTTTTTAGAATGGACAAATTTTCCCTATTCTTTTTGGTTTATTTGAAAGTTCTAGATTCCACATCTATCCTTCCAAATGTTTGTCCATAATTTTAATATGTACACTTAACTTTTATTTCTTAAACTATTTAAGAATTAGTCAAATTTGATATGTTTCTCCATGTTGGTCAAGCTGGTCTCGAACTCCCGACCTCAGGTGATCTGCCCACCTCAGTCTCCCAACCTGCTGGGATTACAGGCATGAACCACCGCTCCCTGCCATGTGTGTCTGTTTTATTCCTCAAGAAAATTAACAGGCATATTATTACTGTATTAAAATATGAACCTTTATAATACTGTACATATTATGAATTTTCAACTGAAACTTGATTGGAGTTTCCATTTCTACCAGTACTATATGAGCAGACTCTCTCAATGCACCTTCACTGTACCACCATATATCAACTGTGTTACCTTCCCTTAGACATAATATTGACACTCTCTGAAATTTTTCTTGTTTGTAAAATGCAATATGTTCTATTTCCCCTACACAGTTATGAGTATTATATTAAGTAATATAGTAACAAATCAGAATAATCTGTCCTTTCTGATATATGCCCCTTCTCTTGTGGAGATCTGAACTATTTTAACAGTTTTGCACATTATCTTTCTCACTCTGCTGATGATTGCTAAGTTTCTCATTGGAATTCTCTGATATCTTGAAATTGCCTCTTGGATATGTCCTCTTGTATGTTTCAGTCACATGAAACCGTAATGTCCAGCCACGCCATCAGTTTTCTTTCTCAGCTTTGTTTTCTATTTTCCAAAAAACCAGTTAAATTCTCAGTAGGTTAAGCAAACCATAAAGCCCTCTTTAACTCATCCTCTGATAACACCTGATGCATATTCTTCTACTCACTAAATATTTCTGAATTATCTTTTGAAATGTCTCTCACATGTGCAGTTTCTTATAGACTGTCTGTTTTACTAGGGTTGTCCAGGGTTTCATGGACTCGTGTGGGTGTAATAGTACCTTCCCAGCTAGACACCATAACTCAATTCATTTCCATTTATTTATATTCATCGTATTTACATATACCTTGTGCATTCTGCAAAATAATGCTTACATGCACATTTGAGACCTCCGTGGCTTCCTGTCATACAGACAGCCTCAGTGTCCCAGAATGAGAGTGAGTTCAGCTTAATACTGAGTTCTCAATCACTCATGCTTTATTTTAAAAGAGAAGTGGCTCCTTTAATTTTTTGATGAAGACTAATCGACTGTAGCAGGCTAATACTTTCCACAGTATCTTCACCAAATGGATTTTAAAACTACTTATGCATCTCAAGTGGTGAAGAGAAGAGGGCCTTTGTAAAATAGAAAACCAAGATGTATCACTTTCTTGGAGGTTTTGCAAAAATAGCCAGGACATGAAGAACAACTCTGCCAGCAAAGCATTGACATCCGGAGTGTAAAGATTACATTCTGCTTGAATGCTTTATTTTTGCTTAGTCTAAAGGCCAACAAAACAAAAGAGTATCTGGCTTGAAAAACATCTACATTCAGATATTAATCATTTTATACTTGCTCCACATTGACCTAAGGGTGCAGTTTTGAATTCACTGTAGTTTTCTTTCAACTACTTTGCTTGCTGAAAGAGATAATATAAACCCTAAAGGTCTCTTGTGGAATGTTTACACAGTTTTTTGCCCATCAGAAAGGATAAGGAAAAATGTAAACAGCTAAATGTTAGATGATGCAGTATAAAATGCTAATGAAGACAAAAGTTGAAATACATGCACTGTTTGAACAACCACAGAATCCATTTAGAAAAAATGTCTCAAAACAGACAACCCTTTAAACTTTCCAGCACATTTAATGCATATGGAGTCCTAATCCTCTGACTCTCAAAATTAATAGTGTGGGGAGAAAAATGGTTGTGCGAAGAACTGAAAGACAGTAGACTATGCTTGGGTTTTAATTCTATAGCCAGCACTGAATCAAAACTTTATGAACAAAACAATCCATTTAAAATCAGTAATCAATGCAAACATGGAATTACACAAATATTGTGATGCAACTGCCCTTTTGGCAAAAAATTGTGACAAAAATTGCAATTTCTTGTTAAAATATTTCAAAAAGATTAAAACACATTTTAGGATATGCCTTAAAGTCCTTAGAATATCTATTAAAATCAATAAATACATAGATAGTTAAATGCAAGAAAGACATAATGACAAAGAGGAAAATGAAAGGAAGCTTAGCAAGACCACAGGATGGAGAAATGAATTAATATAAAAACACTTGCAGCACCTTTTTGGGGAGGCTGAATAAATAGGGGCCTGGATGCTACCAATAAGACCAGTAAGGACAACTTTTCCACGACATCTGAAATGATAAACCTTACCTGTCATTTTCCTTCAATATTAGAGAGATATGAAACCATATTACTAAAGCAGTTGTGAGTTTTAAAGATAAAATAAGTTGGATGTCCGTGTACCGCTATCCAGCTTAAAAGAGAGAATAGTATCTTAAAATCACTTTGTATACACATCCCAATGTCTTTCCTCTTCAGGATTAACTATTAACTAAATTTTAGGTTTATCATTTTTACTTTCTAATTTAAGAGTTTTGCTACATTGGTTTGTATTATTAAAAAGTTTAACATTTAAAACATTTCAAACAATTTTCTGATGTTCATTCATGTGGTTGAATGCAACATTAATTAACCAGCTTTTCAGACATACAGAGTTCTTTTGATTAACCATATTACCTTAATTTATCCATTTCATTCTTTAAGGTTATTTAAGATTGTTTCCATCTAAACTGTGAGCTTGGATGTTCTTATAGGTCTTTGGATGCGTGCACAGAGGAGCTACTATCGGTGCAAACCTAGGTATGATTTACTTATTTGAAAAATATTTGTATACTCAATTTTATCAGTTAATGCCAAATTATTTCATAAAGTGATTGTACTAATTGATAGTCCTGTATATAATTACCAAATGATCTTATTGCTCTATCTACTCTATAGCATATTATTATTGCAATACTTTAGTTTTAATTTTGGGCAATCTAACGTTTGTGAAACGGTGCTCATTCTGTGTTGTTTAACTTCACTGAGCATGAGGTTCGCCTCTTCTGTACTTTTTGTCTTCCTTGACTTGCTTCCTCAGTTGTTGTTTTGCTTTGTTTTATAAATTTTTTTTTTCATTCTATTTTTCTCCCTCTACTTGTTTGGAAGTTGTACACTTTACTTCTTTACTTCTTTTCTTTTAGTGGTTACTCTAGAAATTTTCATCTGCCAATTTAAAATACCAAGCTTTAACGTTTACCAAGATTCTATTCACCTTCTAGCATTGCAGGAATATTAGAACAATTGAAACTCTCCCTCTAATTTATAAAATTGTATTGTTATTAGTTATGTTTTTTAACTTCCAAACTTTCTAATCATCACATGATGCAGTTTATTAAAATGCTCATATGCTTACCATTATTCTTATTCATCATCTTACTGTTTAGACCTTTCATTAAAATTAATGTAATCATGCGTGAATTATACACCATAGAATTTCCTATTGATAAAAATCTGTTTGTTGTGACTCTTGTGTTTTGCCTGTCTGAAAGCATCTTGACTTTCACCCTCATTTCTTCCCCATTTTGAATGTTTGCTTTCTCTTTTTGTGTGTTTGTGTGTGTGTTTATTTTCTGCTAGTTATAAAGTTCTGGGTTGACAGTCTTTGCGTTTGTCGTAAGCTGATATTCACTGGAATTTCACCAGGAAGAATTATTTCAGGTTTGGTTGTGAAGTAGCTTTATGTACTTCTTAGGATTATGTATATTTCCTATTTCCAGGATTGGGGACACTGACAACCCAGGATACTTTCAAATAGAATTTTGTTTGATTTCTATTTTCCTTCCATATAATTTCCCTAGTGTGAGTTTTATTACAAACGTGGCTTACGGTTATGACATCACATGGGAAGATTTTTTTTTTTTTTTTTTTTATTCTTTCAACCACTAACACAAATTGCCAAGATGGGAAAATGTTTCTTTTCTTACCCTTTACTCACAGGGTAAGGGAATTGGTAAATGATAAGATTTTTTTCTATTTTACTCTAAGGCAAGTAATATAGCACCTTAGGGATTATAACTTACTAGAAGCCTGGGTTTTATCACCTGTGTCCTTTCTCCGAAAAGGATGTGAAACCTGAAGCTAAAGATCATAGCTGGGCAAAACGTCTTGTGTTGAAAACTGGCTTTATGGTTTAGTTAGCTCTGTGAGTTAATGTAGATTTTGGTCTTAAGATTTCATTTTCCTGATCATCAAAAAATAAATAAATAAGATTGAAAACTGTATAAAAATCCAGCATTTTTAGCTGTTTCATCAGAAAGGTAACCAATTATTTATTGAGTCAACTGTAATTGTGGAAATTTTCATATTTCCATCTTTTTATATTTTTAATTTTCATAAGTTTATATGATTCAATGGGATTTTTTAAACAAATTTCTAAACCTGAGTGGTAGAAAAATAGGGAAGATTATAAGGCAATCATAAAAATGTGAACTTATTGGACTCATATTTATTACCTATGTTAAGTAGAATATATGTTCACTAAGAAGGATAAAAAGTCCTTTCTTACTGAATTTTCAAAAGACTTTTACACCAGGAATTACAAATCTTTTCAGTTTAGATTCAGGGCAAAAGCAAAGAAGCTTTTGGTCCTATGATATAATATGGGATAGGTACAGAACAGGTGAGAAATATTTTTTTTTACCTCTGTCAGAATCCTTCAACAATTTGGCAATCATTTAAAGATATTTCATGTGTCATGATATTGAATTTCTGATTAAAAAAAATAGTACCGACGAGGATTATCCATGTGGTTTTGTAAATAGTACAGGCAGACTATTGGGATCTGGAGCAGAAGAACAGTACAGATAACATCAAGGTGATTGGATCTGATGGACTCATTTAGTGAGCATCGAAAATACTCTTTGAAATGTTCCAGAAATAGCAAGCAATAAATGGCAGTGGTCTAATTGGGGGGAATTTATTCCAGTGTAGTCTTGTATAATCATAATTTATGCAGAAGCTAAACTCTAATTTTATTATGCAATCATAGACTACTGAAGATTGAGTTATTTGAGCTAAGTTAGAATTAAAGCAGACTGTAATTTTAGGGAATAAAGAAGTGGGTTAAAGGTATGTCAAAACAGAAATCATGTTTTCGCATTGCTATATTTGGAAAGAGCAATCGTGCATTTCTGAGATGCAGGCAAGGAAAGACTGAAGAGCCCATTTAAGAGCCTGATATATGTGATTTTTCATATATATATTTTTCAGTATGGAAATGGAAAAAAGGAGCTGACCAACTCAGATTTTGTATGATGAGCCAAGATCATGTTAACAGGTCAGGTTTTGAAAGTAACTCTCTGTGCAGGGGCTGGAAGAGGGGTGTAGGAAGGATAGATAGATTTAAATTTGGAATAAAAAGAAAAACTACTTTAAAAAAAAGAAAAAAAAAAGGATTTTCCTGGTGAGAAAGCCTGGCATGCTCAAGGAGGGTGCGACACGTGTGGTGGAACAGAATTGTGGATGTACTGACACGGGCCAGAAGGACCCTCCCATTTATTTTTCTTTATATTTTTGTTGATTACTGTGTTGCTGATATTAGTTGTGGAAGCACTTTAAGTAACAAATCAACGGAGAAATGAGTCACTAATAAACTGATCTCACTAAAATGTTTCTGTTTCTCCATCATAGGTAGGATTCACATTCAGGCTGAGTAAATTCTTAGCATTCTTGGACTTCATGTTAATTCTAGAGGCACCCTGGCCATCTCAGGAGAGACAAGAGAGTCGTTTCTGAGACGAGTGCGTTATTTTATTTAAATAGCAAGTGATTAAAACCTAATTTTTGTATTCTTAGTAGGACTGAAGAAAAAAGAGAGGAATAAAGGATAAAGAAAAAAATAATTATTTAGGACAATTTAAGGATGATATTACATTATTAGTATGGCTATACACACCAAAATGCATCTAGTCAACGTACCCAATGGCCTGTTGTCTTTACTCCTTGAGGTTCCATGTATGTGCATAACACGTTGACTTTTTGTTGTTGTTGTTGTTAGAACCTCTCGGTACTTCTTTTCCACCAGTTTTCCTTATAATACTTTATAAATTAATTGTGAAGCCACACATCCACTTGAATAGGTGTAAAATGTTTTCAAAATCCTGCCTCCATAATCTGTTTTTTGTTGTTGTTTTTTCTCTGTGGGAACACAGTGGAAAGAGTTACATCAACAACTGGGAGCAAAAATCACTATTGTGAAATGCCTCTGTGTTTGAAGGCCTTGAGTTCAATTATTACTGGGGATGATTCAATGCTAAATAATTCATCTTGATATGAAGATTTTCTTTTGACAACCGGCACTATTAACAGTACAGCTTTTGGCTGTATTGAGACACTGGAGAAATTTTGGGCAGTTTATATAATATTTTCCTTACTTTGAAAGAGAAATCGGTTAAGTAACAGTCTTTCAGAGCTAGTATTCTTTGTCAGCCTAGCACCAGAAAAACATGCTTTAGGTATGTATTTTACAAAATACACTGTTTCAGTTTTCAAACTAACAGGTTAGTTCTTAAATTTTAAGCACAGTGGAAGTCATCCTAAGTCTCCTTCTTACAGTACACTGACTTCTTTCTCAGTTAAACGTGACAACTTATTTTGTGAATATCATTATTTGTGGTCTATACTCAAGTGTTCTGGAATATAGGGTATTAATAATAGATACACTTATATGTAAATTAGATTGATGTGTAGTATTGTCATTTTGAATAACAGTTTTGTATTGGCTTGGTAAAAACATGCTTTCCTTTTCCTAATATCAGGTCTTTAAAATATTTTGTTGTTATGCATAGAATCTATTTTTAGTTCTTTCTAGAAAAAGTATGCCTATTTATTAAAGAAATAGCTCATCCTGCTGATTTTTAGAAAGCATGCTGAATCCATCAGCATAGGCCAAATTACAAACACCCCTCCCCCGACACAAAACCTCAAGGCCTTGAAAACCACAAAGTTTCATTTATTGCTGTCCTTCATGTCCACTGATGTTTGGCAAGCCACCTTGCTTTTCCTAGTCATCTATGACTTATAGCCATTAGCTCAAATTTTGCTGGCTACGACTCTAAAGACAAAGGAGGTTATACATCAGCACTTACTCCTCATAACTCAAAAGCCGTATCTAGTTATTTGTCTACATCCACCTAGAAGGGGGCCAAAAAATACATCCTACCAAATACCTAGGAGGGGAAGAGCCAGAAACATTTGCTGAATGCACTGAGGATTAGCACATTCCACTATTCTTTTTTTTTTTTTTTTTTTTGCGATGGAGTTTTTGTCTGTCGCCCAGGCTGGAGTGCAGTGGCCGGATCTCAGCTCACTGCAAGCTCCGCCTCCCGGGTTCACGCCATTCTCCTGCCTCAGCCTCCCGAGTAGCTGGGACTACAGGCGCCCGCCACCTCGCCCGGCTAGTTTTTTGTATTTCTTAATAGAGACGGGGTTTCACCGTGTTAGCCAGGATGGTCTCGATCTCCTGACCTCGTGATCCGCCCGTCTCGGCCTCCCAAAGTGCTGGGATTACAGGCTTGAGCCACCGCGCCCGGCCTCCACTATTCTAATCATCAAATATCTGTGTTGTGGTCTGAACGTTTACGTTCCTCCCAAATCCATATGTTAAAATCTTAACAACCAGGGTAAAGGTATTAGAAGAGGGGCTTTTTGAAAGGCCTTTGGGAAGGCAGAGACTTCATGAATAGAACTACTACCCTTATGAAAGAGGTACCAGAGAACTGCTTTGCCATTTCCATCAGTGAAGAGACAGCAGAAGGCACAATCTACATGAGAGCAGGCCCTCACCAGGCACTAAATCTGCCAGTGTCTTGATCTTGGATTTCTCAGTCTCCAGAACTCTGACTTTTTTTTTTTTTTTTTTGGAGATGGAGTCTTGCTTTGTCGCCCAGGCTGGAGTGCAGTGGTGCGATCTCGACTCACAGCAACCTCCACATCCCTCGGCTCACAGCAATCTCCAACTCCTAGGTTCAAGTGACACTCCTACCTCAGCCTACTGAGTAGCTGGGATTATAGGCACCCGCCACCACGCCCAGCTAATTTTTGTATTTTTAGTAGAGACGGGGTTTCACCATGTTGACCAGGATGGTCTTGAACTCCTAATGTCAAGTGATCCGCCTGTCTCGGCCTCCTAAAATGCTGGGGTTACAGACGTGAGCCACTGCACCTAGCCAAACTTCTGTTGTTTCTAAGCCACACAGTGGTTTATGGTATTTTGTTATGGCAGCCCAAATGAACTAGGACTATCTGATTCTCTGTCTTTTCTTTGTATAATATATACTTACTTGAACCTCAAAGTAAACAACATATTAAGCCTTCACTATTCACAATATTAATCTAAAGACTGAAATTATTTGGATGATGAATGGTAGTCTTTGCATAAGAAGGTGATACATTAAATTCCCCACATCAGGACCAGAAATGGCTTTTCTTGATCTACATCAGGGGTCTCCAACACGGGGACGTTGGACCCATACCAGTCTGTGGCCGATTCCTAACAGGCCGCACAGCAGGAGTTATCAGTGGGTAAGGGAGCTTTACAGCCGGAGCTCCACCTCCTGTCACATCAGCCAAGGCATTTGATTCTCAGAGGCCAGTGAATCCTATTGTGAACTGCACCTGCGAGTGATCTAGGTTGTGCGCTCCATATGAGAATCTAATGCCAGATGATGATCTGAGGTGGAACAGTTTCATCCTGATACCATCCACCCTCACCCCTGTTCCTACAAAATTTGTCTTTCATGAAACCGGCCTCTGGTGCCAAAAAGATTGGGGATCACTGATGTAGTTGTTATGTGCCCTTACAACCTGATATATAATGGTACAAGAGATGCCTTAAAACTGCAATTAGGGGTCACATTTAAAAAGCAGAAGATACAAGACACATATATAGTAATCTATAGCAATTCTGGGAAAACTTTTTGATGTACTCCTATTGCTGGTGGTGAGAAATTCTCCTTGGATAATCTCTGATTCTGTTCTGGAAGATAAGTCCCATAGTCTAGCATTTTTGTGTGTGTGTGTGTGTGTGTGTGTGTGTGTGTGTGTGTGTGTGTGTGATTCTTTGTACCTCTCTGAGAGAATTTACCCTCTTTGTTTTCTTTATTGTCCATACCTTAATTTCAAATTGGAAGAATATATTATCCTTGAGCATTGAATAGTATGCTCAGCCTGATTGCTTTCCACATAAATTCATTTCAAACCTTGGACCGTCACTTATCTTTTAGTCAGGGTTGAAGGTTTTTTTGGCCATAGACGTCTCTCAATAACTTCCTCAGCCTCTTAACAAGTTGCATGCAGTTAGTTTCGTGCAACAATAATAGTAACCACAGTTCTTTTTGATATAATACATGCTTCTTTCTTAATCACAGGTAACTTGAGCTTATCAGATTTTAACGGGCGTATTACACCATGAGACCTTTCCTGAACAATTCTGTCAACAAAAGAGATTTTTTGGAACCATAATAATTCTTTCAGACATTTTAACCATCAGTGTATAATGGTCCTCTATTTGATTTAATCCTCCTGTAAAATAAATTTCAATTGGTACTTTTGCTTATAACATTTTTCATTTTTATCTTAATCTCCTTAGGGGGAAGAAGCAGCAGACTTTTCCAACTTAAAAACTTCTCTATTTGTGGATTCTGTCTATCCTTTTATCTCTGCTTTTACAAGGCCTAATTATTTACTGAGGCTATTTCTTAATTGTAATAGCTTGTCAAATGCAGCTAATAGAAACCAACATGGGCTACTATAATTCTAACATCCAACCTATTTTCTGAGCATTACAACAGTCTCAGCTTTATATTCTGAGTTCCAAAGTATCTCGGGTGATTGCTTAACCAAATGTTTCTGCCACAGAATTACATAGATCTTTACTGTTCAGTTTCCTCACCCTGAAATGACCCATCCATAAGACACTGCCACACATTTAGGTTTGTTTGTTTAGTTACAGCAGCACTCCTCTTCTGATTTCTGCATCATTCAGGATATCAGGTGATGCTATGGTAACAGTCAACCCTAAATCTTGGATATAGCAAAATGTTTATATTTTGCTCATTCTGTATGTTCATCAAAGGTCAGCAACTCTAGTCACTTTTAGACCAAGAGTGACAGATGGCAAACATGTTGAATGTTGCTAGTCACCACAGCAGAGTAAAAATAGAGCTCTGGAAGGTCTCACTGGCAATTAAATGCTTTTCAGAAGAACGGTATGTCTCATTGGTGTTCACAAGCTTCTGGATAAAACTAGTCGAAAGGCTCCATCCACTTTCAAAGGAGGCAGACCATGAATCCTTATTTTGAACCAAGAAAGCAGAAGAACTGAAAACAATGAGCAGCACTAACATCAACTATATATGCTATCTGTGATGGTCATGGATGCAAAGATCACACATAGGATTTTAAAAGTATCAGTGCAATATGGGCAACATAGATAGTACATGGGAAACATTTGTTTGAAGCTGAAAGTTCTCCAATCCAGAAAGCATAAACTAGGAAAATAGAGAATATGTTTCCAAATTTGTAAAATATTTACAGTTAGATGACAAGTTAAAAGATTCTTGTGGAGATAGAAGTCCATGCTCCAACAGATTGAAGTAGTTACACATTAGGTAACTTAGAAAACCCTTCTATCAACTGAATAGCAATATTTTCCACAAAATTAACACTTTGCTATCTCTACTCAGTAGGCAAAAATTCATAAGAGTATTGGTCAAGACAGATACTATAAACATGATGTTATTTTAGGCTGATGGCAACACAGTTAATTTAAAAAGATTGGAAACAGCTCTAGGTCATAGATTATTCAGTTGTTGTTAGCACTATGTTTAAAACACTTGTTGGTTTCCATAGCATAGAAGCTTACTTATTTGTTTTAGTTTATTCTGAAGGCATTTAATTCAGTTCAATAGATACTCCATGTCTCTACATTTTCATTCTGATGGCGAGTCGCTATTAAACTATTCAAATAAATAAGACTCTCAAGTAATTAAACAACTACTGTGGCAGTGGGGAGAAACATAGACAAAGGGATATTAATATCTAGAATGTGGGTGCTGCAAAATAGCCAGGTTATGGAGCAAGGAGGAATATGTTGAAGGAATCAGAAAATGCTTTCTACAGGATGTGTATGTTGATACTGGAATTGAGAAATGGAAACTATGTCATTACGTAGAGATGGGCCCAATTATGAGGAAGAGAATCAAAGGCAACGGGACATAAGAAATATTCCAGAAGTTGGGGGAATAGTAATTCAATTAGTTAAACTATAGAGAGTAGCAAATATGAGAAAGCACTGAGATCAAAGAGGAAACAAAATTGTGCAGAAGCCAGTCCTTCTCTTTACTCAACATCTGAATAAATTTTATATCCTGGCTAATTACCTCTACTATTCAAATGATCACTCTCTCTTCTTGAATACAAAAGTATCTACACCACATCACTGAGCTCACAGTTGTGGGCAGTGTTGATTTTCACCTTAGTATATAAATACTTAATTTTTGCCCTTCTGATGGCTGGAATTCCCTGTAGCTGAATTTACATATTCATGTTCCACATAACAGTGTTGACAATTAATTACATTAACATAATATAAAATTATTGTATAAAATGATAATATAATTTGGGGCTCTCTGCTCACTTTTTAAAGGTTTGTGTTGGAATACAGCCATACTCATTTGTTCAGGTATTTTCTATTGCTGCTTTCATAATACAATGGCAGAGCTGACTTGATGTGACACAGTCGGTCTGGCCTGCAAAGTTCCAAATATTTACTAACTGGCCCATTACAGGTAGAGTTCACCATTCTTTGTATAATACATTTATAAATGTGATCAATACTTTAATAATTATTTCACATACACTTTTATTCTTACAACTAAAAGTTATTTGTGGCAGATATTTCCATTTTGTAATGATTATTACAAATCTTATCATTATTAATTATTAATTAATAGTTATCTTATTCTTGATTATTATTATGAAATATTGATTATTAATAATTAATTATTATGAATTTGTATTCATGCTTGCACAGGCTGCAACTAAGTATTTGTATTTCTCTAAATGTTGCTCCAAATTTAGTGTATATCATAATTCATTAATTATAATAAATGAACTCATTATAACAAAATGTTATGGTAATTTTCTTCAAATATATAAGTTAAATAAAGAAATTTGATATTAGTTCCAAAAGAAAAATGTTGTGAATAATATGCTGATTTCTAATCAGAGATAATGTAATTATCATTCAAAAAAAACCTGACCTTTTAGATGGTAACAAAAATAATATAACCAATATGTAAGTGCATGAGGTGTAGAATCAGGGAGCCCTGGTCTAAAATCCTGGTTCCTTCTTTTTTTAGTTGTGTGGCCTTGATCCACATAGGAATCTTCTTCCTCAGTTTCTTAATTTATAAAATGACTTGATGATTAGACCTATCTTATAATCTGACTTAATTAAGATAATACTTGAAAAAAAGCAGATATTAAATAAATATTTTATCATTTCTGTTATTATAATTTATATTTTTATGGTCTCTATGTACCAGATTCTCTTAACTAGAAGCATTATTACTGAGAAAAAAAATGAAGTGGTTGGTTAAAGATAAAAAAACAAAATAACAAAATGGACCCACACATCATAATCATGCGTCTATTAATAGTGAGAGAAAACCCTTATAGGTAATTTTCTTTGAGTTCATGTTTGCTTTTTTTCTTATTCACCCTTGCAATTTACTACTGCATGCTTTTACTTGTTGTCACTAGTTGTATTATTGTTTTTATCTATGAATTAAGCTTCAAAAAAACTTAAAAATAAGCATCCTATTGTTTCTAAGGAAGCCTGTTAAATCTTTATAAACAAAAGATAAAACAAAGCACAAAGTTACTCATGTCAACTTAAAATGACATCAATTTTTTTCACAAAGAAATTCAATACATATTATTTTTAATACGTATATATAACAGGAATAGCACATCTACCCTTTTCACCAGTGAATGTCTTGATAAAACTTTCAAAACAAGCAAAAAAACAAACAGAAGCCAAATAAAAAAGGGTGTGTACTGGATGTACTGAAGTTGACTGATTAGAGGGTTTTTTTCTTTTTACGTTGTGTCTTTTCAAAATTTCAAATGAGTCATGTCTATGTATTACTTGAAGTTGAAAAACATGAATCACCAAGCCTCTCTCACATTACAATATGTCAAGTTTTAACCTTCTAATCTCTAATCAAAAGAATAGGATTACAATTAAAACCTTATGAACAACAGGGATAAATATTTCAATACCAAATAATTTATTCTCATAGTACTGTTCACAGTTAAAACACATGCCCATCAACTGGGGAATGAGCTCTCTATGCCGTTCCCTTCTTTTCAAGCATTGGAAAATTAATTGATTGGAAACATTGAGGAGATTAATTGGTGAACGTTCCTAGTTCATCATAAAGGCATTTAAATATGGTGATTACGGTGCTTTTGAACTGTGTGTCAATTCGATTTTTAATAGAAATCACTAAATGAGGAATTAGATTAAAATAATCTCAAACCCCAAACTAATCTTTTTCAGTTGTCATGCTTTGGAAAGCATTAATCACAAGTTAACACAGCCGACAAGTAAGGAAACAAAGGAAGTCTTGTTGCACTACACAGGAACAAAGATATCTAAGTTCTAACTACTATGATAAATATAGTGTGTTTGTGTGTGTGTGTGTGTGAGAGAGAGAGAGAGATTGTGTGTGTTTATGACACAGTGAGAGAGAGAAAGGGAAAGTGCCTATATAAGTAATTCATAATTTAATTTATACTCTTCTTATTGTGAAGTAAATTCAAGGCATTTTATTTTCCCTTTACCCTTAGAGTTTGTCTTAATCCATTTGTATTGCTATAACGAAGTTCCTGAGACTGAGTAACTTATAAATAATAGAAATTTATTTCTCACAGTTCTGTAAGCTGGGACATCCAAGATCAAGGTGCCAGCAGGTTTAGTGTCTGATAGGGGCCCTCTTGCTGTGAGGCCCTCCTCTCATGGCAGAAGGCAGAAGGGAAAAAAAGAGGTTTAAACTAATTCTCTGTAGCCCCTTAATGACGCACAATCCAGTACTCTTTAATCGCTTTCTGAAAGGCCTCAACTCTTAACACCACCACATTGAAGATTAAGTTGCAACATGAATTTTGGAGGGAACACATCCAAGCAATAGCAGAGTTGAAACTGCCTTTGCAATAATTATGACAATGAGAAAAATTTGGCATAGAAAAATTACGACAGTGAAAGAAATCTGACTTAATTGACTCCACCTTACTTTTAACTTCCAAGTTGCTCTTGTTCATTCCTGGGTGTAGGCCAAACTAGGTATAGGAGGAATTTAGTGTATAGTTTAATTTTGAAGCAAAGATGGTAACAGTTCTTCACCCCAAAACTGTCACCTTGCCTGGGGACCAGACTGCTTCTCTAAAACTAACAAATTCACCACAAGATTACAAATTATGGCTCAGGAGTCATGCAGCCAGAGCCCACAAGATTCCTCGCCTCCCCAATTGCTTCTATGGATAGCATCACTGTTGTAAAACCAAAGACTGGTGTTCAAGATAATTTTCAGAGTCTGTGTTCTGATGAACTAGCTGGTGCCACCCAGACTGGCAAGCTGGCTCAACTAGTTCTGTGATCCAATCCAGGAATGAAGACAAAAAGAATAACCTGCTTCAATCCCCTGTGATTTTATGGCTGACCTAACCAATCAGCATTCCCCAATCCCTGGCCCATTGCCTGTCCTATTATCCTTAAAAAACCCTAATATCCAAACTTTTTGGGAGACTGATTTGACAAATCAAACTCCATTCTTCCATTTAGCCAGCTTACATTTGCTAAAATCTTTCTCCGTTGCAATAATGCTGTCTCAGTAAATAGTCTATCTGTGCAATGAGCAAGAAGAACCTGTTGGGCAGTTACAGAATTCTTCCAAAGAAAGAAAAAAGCCCTATCTCTCTTCTAAAAGTTGTAAGTAAATTCCTGTTGGGCCATAATTTTGGCAACTTTTATTCCAAGAATTTGAAGGCAAGAGGAAACAAAAATTGTGGACTTTACTGAGGAAGACAGAATTACATGTGCTCACTTCTGTGGCCACTGACATAAATGAATATTATAGCCTTATTTCTGTCAGGCTTCTGGAAAGCATAATGGAAAATAAATTACAGGTTTCTGTACCAATCCAAGCAAGTCTTAAAAACAACGAGAATGGGCAGCTTTCTGTGTTGTATGTTGGGACTGCTATTGCGCAGTCCATAAAACAAAAGTATGTGCCATTCAGTTGAATCAAGAGTTTGTTTTTTCATGTAAATATTTCCTAGAAGTGTAATATTTAAGTTCCTATAAGTTAAGCCCATGTAAGAAGTTCATTGATAGCAAGGCAGAAAAAAGGATGTTTTGAAAGGAATGTGTCATTATAGAATATTAATTAAAGTTTCTATAAAATGTAAGAAAAATGTTTCTCTACAACTAAAGAATATTATGTGATTAAATATATGGTCATGACCTTTGATTTTCTGCATATTTCACTGTGGGTATTTCAAATTCAGCATATCAAGAGAAATAGCTACTTATATAGTGTCTATTTATTAAAATATATACCACAAAGCAACTCCTAAAATTTTATAATAAAAATATCTCACTTTTTACTGAACACTTGGTATGCACTGGGCCATATGCTAAACCATGTATGCAATGTTACTAACCCCTCTTGATAAAACCACGAAATAAACGTCTCTATAGTCACCATTGTCATCATTACCATTTTACAGATGAAGAATCTGACATTAAAAAAAATTAACAATTCATTTAAGATCATACAACAAATTTGTCAAACATATTAGGCAAACTTATAGGTACATATTCTGAAGTCCAATACCTTTAACAATATTAATACTTTAAAGTTTGGACTTTAAAATGCAAACCCTTGAAACTGTGGAGCAATTGTCTGTTTTGTTTTCCCCACTCTTAATACTTGATATTGCACATGGATACAATACGCATTCAACAATAGCCTGTTAATTAATTGTTAGAAATTCATAATCTTATAAAATTTTTAAATCTATGTCAGCCAGTGTGATAGCAGTTGTTTACTCTTTCTGTATTTTTGTATTAGAAGGAAAGCTTTGAGATGTAGTTTACTATTTAAAAATTAAAAATAAAACGTGCTTATTTTCTACTGCAACTGGAATGGGGTACTGGCAACAGTATTTAAGAGAAATATTGGCCAATATATGTCTAAATAAATTGGTATTTCTTCTCTTTTTATATATCATATGGGAATGGTTAACTCACATGTCAATGCATAGCCTGACCCACACAACTGTATATTGGAAACCAGAAGTTATATAGGGTCACTATATGTTCACAAGCATTGAGATGTAGTCATTTTCTCTTTCTCTTGGTTTGATACCAGTATTCAGTAATACTCTGCATCGAAGTTGTGGACTAAAATAGGAGACACAGAAAGACAAAAAAATCAAAAAGCAGCTATAATACTTTATCAAAATACTTTAATAATTACTAAAGCTAAAAATGACATTTAACATAGCTCTTTAATATAAATTTGTTTCAATAAAAGTAATATATTTTATCAAAAGTACCAAATCATATCCTTTGCACCAACATGAATGGAGCTAGAGGCTATAATCCTAAGGAAATCAATGCAAGAACAGAAAACCAAACACCACATGTTCTCACTTACAAGTTGGAGCTAAGCATTGAGCACAGATGGACATAAATACGGGAACAATAGACACTAAGCTACTAGAGTGTCAAAAGGGAGAAGGTGGATTTAAAAAACTACCCTGATGCTGACTACCAGGGAGACAGGATCTATACTCCATCCAGACCTCAACATCACACAACATCCCCACGTAACAAATCTGCACATGGACCACCTGTATCTAAAATAAATTTGAAATAAAAAAATATATATAGATGAATAAAACTAAAATAATAATAACATATTTTATCATTTAAATATTAATCATGTATTCTTCTTTTAACAAGATTTCTTCTTCCTTTCAAAAAGACAATGAAAACAAAATGAATATTTTATATTTTTTCCACTAATTATTGCAATGAAGTCTTTGTCACATAAATATTTTATTGTGAAAAGAATGTTGCTTCTTAATAAATGGGATAATCACAGATAATCTTAAGCAAACTTAAGTCATTTGTGACAGTTCATATTTCAATGTAGTAGATTTTTAAATATATTCAGTCTCATTATATATATTTCAGTCAAAGTTTCTAGGCAGATTCTTCTTACTGACTCCAACCAACATACTATGCATGATTTTGAGTTAGTCCCTTTACAATGTTACATTAAGCCTAAGGACATATTGGGTATTATATGCAGTTGGCATGCCCTGAATACTTGTCTTTCCACTGGTATACTAATGTTCCCACTCCCTTCCCCCTAAACTGGATGTTGTGATGGGGAAATTTTCCACATGATCAGTAATGATGATACATAAGATTGAAATTGTGCAATACCCAGTGTGTACTTATCGTACTTCATTTTTGCAACAACACTGTGACGTTGAATATTATTTTCCCTTTTACTAAAAATAAATACATTTGAAGACACTAGTAAGCAGCAGAGCCTGGATTTGAGCTCAATCAAAATGGTTTCAAAGCCTACGTCAAAACCCTCTGTATCTATGCATTGCAACAAAATTAATGTTAGCATATCCACTAATTTTACCCACTCCCATGGAAATACAATAGATTGGAAAAATGATGACATCACAGAAGGATTTTCAAAACATTCATGGTCAGAACCTAGTGTGTATTCATCTATCTGCTATTTATGTATTTATGTGTATGTGTGTTATTATGTGCATGCAATGTAATTTTTTACCTGTAGTTTCTTTTTTACGTGTGTAATGTCAGTTGTATCTTTTCCAATTAATCATTTTAGCAGTTAGCGATTTTATACTTTGTGATTTTTGCAAAATTTTTTTATAACTGCACTTGAAAATTGTAATGATAATACAAAATAATTATAATATCTACATGTTACAGTATTTATCAACATCTGTCGCTACGTTAAATACAAAGGTTAGATTCATAGATGTCTTTGTGATCTTTCAAAACATTCATAAAAATGCTACAAACTTAAGGACTTAGAGTTAATCTAGAACTCCCTTTTCACCTCTTCTTCTATAACCTCTCATTGTTCTTTTTCACACAGTAATCTGTGTGTGTTCTAGAGAAGCAGTAATAATGGTAATATTTAATGACACACTCACGTATTTAATCAAGAGCACTTACATCATGATTTTATTCTTTTTGTATTACTCTGTGCTTTTTAAAAGCATTTTGAGAAAAATATATTTATTTTATCCAAATTATTATTTTATTTTTAGAAAACAAATTTGTAAATTATTAAGTTACACATTTTTAATCTTAAAAGGTATTCATGGAAATGGATGGTACTTAAATTTTGTATTTATAAGATATTTATCTAGTTTTTCATTTATTTACTGTTGCTGACAAATCAATGAATAGGTGGATGTGTTCAAACCAATATGGGATTTTAAACCAGGGACTTTTGAGTGTATAGTTGCATAGATGATGAAATAAATGACAGGCAACATATTTGGACTTAATGGAAGAAGGTAAAGCTATGTGAGAACACAAAGAAGCACACAGTTGAGAAGGTTTTCTGACGATAGCAGAGGTATCATTTAGTAATATGACTAATTATTTGGTCAGGGGATTTTAAAATATTTACATAAGATGTGAATAAATAGAATAGTTTTTATGAAAAGAGAGACACAGACTATTTGAATTATAGTTTTCTTTTTGTTATATGCCTCTTTGGTGCGCGGACATTATGTTAGATCATAGAATCAAGTAAGAGATGAACAACAAAGTTTCAGTCAGACTACAACCCTACAACCCAGGGCGTCCCCAGGTTCTTGGCTCTTCAAGCATGTCTGCCTTCTTTCTGTCTAGAGTGCTATCATTTATGAGTATTTCAGCATAATTTTAAAGCATATTTATTTTTGTTCACATTTCAAATTACCAGGAGATATAGAATCTGATAGGCTTACTGTTGTTGTTATTATTATTATTATTATTATTGAGGCAGAGTCTTAGTCTGTCGCCCAGACTGGAGTGCTGTGGCACGATCTCGGCTCACTGCAAGCTCCACCTCCTGGGTTCACGGCATTCTCCTGCCTCAGCCTCCCAGGTAGCTGGGACCACAGGCACCCACCACCACGCCTTGCTAATTTATTTTTTATTTTTTTTAATTTTTAGTAGAGACGGAGTTTCACCGTGTTAGTCAAGATGGTCTCGATCTCCTGACCTCGTGATCAGCCTGCCTCGGCCTCCCAAAGTGCTGGGATTGCAGGCGTGAGTCACTGTGCCCGGCCTGATACGCTTATTTTAATATTTAATCCAGGAGGTTTTTTTTTTTATTGTTATCCATCTTTGAGGACTTGACAGGAAACAGTCACTGGAGGAAACACTGTGAGCCAAACAGTCATCTTAAATTGTAATGCACAAAACATTTGTGAAGTAAATACTTGGCTGGCAATACATAAACAGTATGTACGCTTTCAACGTGATGGTGTATAGTATATCAGGAAGGCAAACTCAAAAAATCTGAATTCTAGGGGAATGGCAAAGAATGGAGTCTATCAGGTCAGCTTAACAGTCATCTGCTGAGTACCCCTACAGAAGTACCTAAACTCTATTTTTCCACCTGGAAATTTAAAGTAATAATAGCATCTTGTATTTTAGTCACAGGTTGTGTGCTTTAATGAAATGTCGGTGAGGCCTGTCTGCTCACTGAAATCAAGATATGATTTTCTCAAAAATGCTTACTCTATTACTGAAGAAAAAGGAGAGAGTTCAGGATTAGCATTTCTACCCATTGCTCCATTTTGAAATAGGTGAGCAATGTATTAAAATTCGTCAGAGGAAATGTCAGGAGACTGCAAGCAATTTCTTGAAATCATGATGATTCACATATGCCGATATCTCCTATCTCTGCGTCTATAAAAACTAAAGGGTAGGGGAGACAATTTTTCCTTTCTGTCCTTGTATCTCCCTCATAAGTTTTGGTAAAGATAGTAATTACTTTGGATGCAAGAATATATTTATAAAAATAGTAAGTTACACATGACAGTATAGCAGCATTTAGGTCAATAGTAAGTCTAACAAAATATAATTAGATAGTATAACTAAAGCACAGATGGCTTTTACATAATTCTGACCATGTATATTCGAGCCTTTGCAATTTGAGTCTTGCAAATTATCTCCCAAAACAGTTTGTATGAGCTTGTACCAACATTTCCTATGCAGTAGCGTCCCTTAATTTGCCATCTCCTCCCTTCCTTCATGTATAACTAGCCTGAGAGAATGCGGGCAACTTCCTGCAAGTATTATATTTACCCCCAAAGCAAACACAATCATGGAGACCTAAGAGGATATCAGGTAAGTTTCCTAAAATAGATCTTTTCATTAATCAAGAAATTAACATTTCCTCTGGAAAATGTCTAAACTCTTGGGTGTTATTAAACTTGTGAACCAAAACTATTTTTATGACTGTCATTAATATTTTTTCTCTCTCTTTCTCTCTCTCTCATTCCCTCTCTTCTGTCAAGTTTCAAGCAGTTGGTATTGTTCTGTGAAATGATCAACTACACACTAGAGAGTCTGAGCATATTTTGTTGAGGAACAGAATTCAATTTAGTTCATACTTTAGGGCCCAGAGGCCAATACTTAATACTTCATTCCTGGCTCATCCTCTCCAAACCACAGGAAAAAAGTCTAGAAAAATTTAGAATCGTAATATGTCAGTGAATCAGAGAGCCGCTGGGATAGGGAGAGCACTGGGTATGGGCAGGAGTGGAGAACGCAGCCCTGTATCTAAGAGCACTCCAGGAATTTCCATGCCACAAGACACAAAATTGCCTTGGAGAGCAAGGTCTGCCTCAGTCAACCTGTTCTGTTATCCAGGAGGACAGAAGGGCTGGGTCTTTTCAATTCATTGCCTCTGGCTCTTCAGATGCCCCCATCAGGTGGTGTTGGGAGGCCAGAAGAGGAAGTTTCTGGAACTTTCTACTTTTTTAATCTGAGTTGTTTTTGTCTCTGTATTTAAGTCATAATTACCTGTTTTCCTGTTAGTGACTGGCATTCAGAGTTTCAATACAACATATTCTATAAATATGTCAAAATAAAAATATGTAATGAGGCTTGAGATTCCTTAAAAGGAAACCATATTTTATTTTGGGTTATGAATAAATGAGGCGAAGTAATTTTTTCTCTCCCCCGTAAGAGGATGACGTGTGCCCCACACCAGCCTTCCCAAGGCAACCACTGCTTGTTCCAAGGTGTGATTTTACTGTTGTTTGAAAGGTATCCTTCTCCAAAACTCAGTCAGCTTCTTTAGTCTGCTAATATTCTGAACAATCCCTCTACTTATAGATACATTTGTCCTTTTAGAAAATTCAAACAAACATTATATGTAAAATTAAGATACTAATCCCTCAAAGGCAGGGACCTTGTTCTACACAGCTTGAGACATAGAGAACTAAGAAATGTATTTTGTAATAAATGGAATTATTCAAGCTGGTGTTTCTGTATAAAAACTTTAAGGTCAGTTCATTGGTTAATACTTCTTTTTCCAGAGGACTGCATGAGATTTGCCTGTGCTGGCGAAATAGGAATTAATGAAGGGATAGAAATGGAATGGATTGAATTTGGGAGCCAAGTATTTCAGATTGATGGCAGGGTTCTTTGAATGGTCAAAACATAACATGTAGGGAGGAATAGGGAGGTGGGAGGTATGTGCTTAATCTTTACAATGGGAGATGAGAAAAGCTGGAGAGTGACTGGGGCAAGGAGTCAGGAAGATGGATACTTTTCTTTGTGATTTTACAATACTACCACGCCAGCTGTGCTTTTCTTTATGGTTCTATAGAGCTTTCATACTGGGCCTATGTGGAGTTAGTTTTTGTTGCTTATGTCACCTTATACCTGATACTTCTTCAAACCTGATCCCAAGGTTAAAACATTCTGACGGAAATACTCCCAACAGTGCCTTTAATATAAATTCACAATATGCACTTTAATTGCACCAAGGAGATGTAACACTGTAAACTGATCATTCCTTATTAATCATGCTTTGTGGCAATTGCTGTTGTTATTGTCAACCTTATCCCTAGCCCTGCTTTTCTCTCAAATCTAAGGCTTGTTACAAAAAATATTGTTGGTGGGAAGACCACTCCTTAGTTTGCTAGAAGCAAGCAAGTTAAATTTGTAGTTCCTATTTGAATTTCCAGAACCCCTCTCCCATTTCATGCTGCCTCATGTACTGCATTAAACCTGAGGAACACCACCGGAGCCCTCACATACTTGGGATTTTATCTGCATTAGGTTAATTTTGACCCAACAATAACATGATTCTGTGCATATAGTCAAAGACAAATTCATGATTCTGAATTTTACAAGTTGGGAAGGGAGCAGAAAGATAACTGCTGACAATGTCATTGCATAGTTGAGCATGAGATAGTCATATGGAAGAAACACATGTACAGATTCAGAAATAGACTCTAACCATGTCTCCTTTTTCCTTTGATCCTTTATATTTATCTTGTAAGATGAAAAAAATTACCTAAAAATAGAAGGAAATAATTCTACTTTATTTTTTCTATTGGTCTGCAGAAATTTTAAGGATGCTATTGAAATACTGAAGATATATTTTAAAGACTTTAAATAATCTAAAGAATTATTTATATTCTGCATTAACACTCAAGTATGGAAATAAATGAAATTGTAAATCTACATGCCTTCCGAATTCAAGAGACACAGTATTTCTGAGCTTACAAGCAAATGAAAAATTACTTACTTTACACAAAAAGGTGTCACAGTGTTACTAAAAAGCTGTATCAGAAATCTAAGTTCTACAAATCCAAGTTACACCTGACAAAAAAGCATAGTCAGCTGAAGTCTCATCTTTTTTCTTCAGGCTGCAACAAATAATTAGGAGCACAGTTCATTGTTTTAAAATTAGAATGCCTTGTAGTTTTCTACTTGGCTCGCAACCTTGGGTTGAGACTTCCTTCACTAACCAGAGTATGTCTTAATGCTATTGACCTCCAATCTCTGCTGCCAGACAGGGGCACTCTCAGACTCAAGGGTGCACACCATTGTCCTGTGTAAGTATGAATGGAAAATAATTCATTGTCATTACTTTTGAGGATACAAATGTTAACTCTTTGGTAGATGGTGTATCCGTGTAAAGGTGGGAGAAACTCTTTTTATACTTATTTCTTAAAGGGCATGGTCAAAGTAGGGTTCACATGTAATCTGTCTGCTCAATCTTTGTCCATTGTAGGCATAATATAATGGATGTAAATGCCTCAGGCACAGAAAGCTTCAGCAATTTTTTTTTTCTGCCCAGTGTCTACAGCTCTGCCTGATAAAAATAGATACTTCCAAAGATTTGTTTGGTGGATGAATTAAATCTTAAAGGAATAAAGAAATGTACATAAAAACTCATTTGTATTATTAATTCATTTTTAAGTTGTAGCCTATAACTGAGGGTTTTTTTTAACATAAAATACTCACTTAACATTGTCACTCACAATGACCAAGATTTAACTTTGATATACCAAGAAAGAACTAGTGGTCCCTTGGGGACCTGCACTGTGTGTAGTCTTTACTGAAGATGGGGGAGATCAGTGCCTCTGGATGGAAGGGCTCCATGGAGATACTCAGAAAGGCTGAGTAGCAGAAGAGAGTAGAAAGTTTGTGTTTCCACTTTTCCATCAGCCAGGGAACTACTACTTCTAAGCATTTCTCACATTGGACTTCCCCATAATATTTCATTTAAAGAAACGCTGCTGCATTTAATGTTGTTTTGGACATCATAGGTATGCTCGTTACACTGATTCTAAAATTTTCTAAAATAGGACTAAAGAATGGGAAATACAGTGTGGTCTCAAAAGGAAAACAAAGCTGTGAATGCAGAGTATAGAAATAACACAACAGCAGGGGACTCGCACGGTAAAGAGGAACAGCTCTGCACTGTTGGGTTGTGTTGGTGTTTCAAAGTGTGGCACTCCCACTGCTAAAGAAAGTTCTAGAAATGGCTGAATTTATTCTGTGTCACTATATTTCAAATCAGGCCCTCATGACACATGAGCAGTTCAATCACTTACCAAGATTAAGTAGAGCCTCTGCCATGGAAGTTGGCAGTCTGAAATGAACACGGTGTGATCCAAGACATAAATATATGATGTACCAGGTCTAGCCAGCAAAAGTAGAGAAGAAATAGAAAATCAGGACTTAAGAACCTAGAGCTGAAAGCAAATTGTTTGTAAGATGAACCCCTAATCTCTCTGGTCTTCTCCCTTTAGCACTTAGATGACCTCTTAGGCTGAAGTTCTTAATCTCTCTTCACAGACTTACTTTCTTGAAGTAAAAAGTAATTTAATATTTATAACCAGAAAAGATAAGGACCCATCTTTACACAGACAAGGGCCCCGCAATGCATTCAGATATTGGTGGTTTAGCAGAATCCAGTTTGGGAAAGTATAAATTATGGGAAAGGAACAGGATTTTGGTGAATAAAACCATAAGACTGAGAAGGGAAGAAAGGCAGCTGAGATTAGAATATACCAGCCAGAATCACAGGAATTGAAACATTTTTAATTACATAAGTTACAAAGGATTGTGAGAGATTAGAATATACCAGCCAGAATCACAGGAATTGAAACATTTTTAATTACATAAGTTACAAAGGATTGTGTTCCCACTATAAACGATCTAAACACTGAAAAAGTATCCACAGGAAAACATTCTGATTATAAGGATAGTCTCTGCTGTTATGGGGTAAGAATGAAATGTTCTACGCTCAGGGACACATAGCTCACTTTTTGCTGTGATGTTTCTATCTTCCCTAGGACTGCTCACCATCTGTGACCTCTTCGTGCCTCTTGGACCCCAACACCCATGAGTACTTGACTGTCAGAGAGGCAGGTGTTGCTGCAGTGAGATCTTTAGTGAATCCAAGGTAGAGTGGAGTGTTTAGAAACCCAACAGAGCCTAAGACAGTTCATCTGTTCAGCACTCTGTCAATTGCCCCAGGACTCCCCCTGACCACTTCCTTCTTCCCAGCAGGCCTACCCAGCTTGTAGGCTGCACATATTTCATGGATTTTCTACTCCATTTGTCTGCTCCCATCTGTTTTTTTATCCTTTAGGAATTTCTCAAAAAAAAAAAAAAAAAAGAAAAAGAAAAAGGTGACCCATTGATGGTAATAGTTATTTTCTGGCACCGTTCTCGATATATTTCTTAAAAACATTCTCTGCCATTTCTTTTTTTATTTTTTATTTTTAATTTTACTTTAAATTCTGGGATACATGTGCAGAACATGCAGGTTTGTTATATAGGTATACATGCGCCGTGGTGGTTTGCTGCACCCATCACCCCGTCATCTAGGTTTTAAGCCCCACATGTATTAGGTAATTAGGTATTTGTCTTAATGACCTCCTTCCTCTTGCCCCCATCCCCCAACAGGCCCCGACATGTGATGTTCCCCTCCCTGTTCTCTGCCATTTCTAAAAAATTAAGATAAAGGAAGAGATGACATACATACTAGGCCTGCAGTTTTCATTCAATCTCCCTTCATTCTTTCTTTCAAACACAGCCATCTCAACTTCACTAATAAACTAAAAGACAATCAAAAGTCACGGAGTTTGGGTGTCCAGATAAATAATATCACTGCATTTAACCACAGGTGTGCCATGTCCACTGAAGTGGTAGCCACAGATTTAAATAGATGAGGTTTGCGATTCTTTGGGTTTCTAGAAGACAGAGACTATGCATGCCCAATTTAATATTAGGTTAAAAAGATATCTTAATTCCTATGTTATACATAAATACGTTTTTGAAGAAAAAAGAAAATCTCATCTAGCTTCAACTAGCACTCTGTTTGGACCGAGATATCTCCAGGCCACGTGTACAATTGATATTAACTTCAGCATGAGCTGCCTTCCGGGTCCTAGCCTAATCTTCCTTAAGAGATTTCCCACACTGTTCAAAGTATTCCATGTGCTAGAAAAGAAGGCACAAAAGCAATTAAAATAGGACAAACTGGTCAAAATTATGAGTGTGATAGTGTCTGATGCATCGGTTTATGTGAGATTTTTTAAGAACTAAATCTGAACAACTCTGCACGAAAGTTTCACTTAAATCACTGGATGGAAGAGAAATCCTGTTGTCAAACAGACATCAAGTAGACACTGGCAAACTGTTAAAATGATCATCAATGAAGAACATAAACAAATTGAAATGATGTATTTGTCTTAGTGTTGCTAATTTGGAAAGATCTGTGTATGTTCTAATATACAGAGAAAGAAAACACATTTAAACCCTTACTGTTTAAAACTTTTCCCTAGTAATTTTTATTTTAGGAAATCTATAGGGTTGGTTTCCAACTCTGATTTCCCGGTGTATTATAGCAGTCACAGCTTCTTTTATCTTTTTCTTGAAATTAAAAAAAGCTTGTAGCACACAAAGTATTTCAGAAATGTCTTAAAAAGAAAAGAATTATCCTTGCTGAATGTAACAATGTTACAATATTGGATCTCTGCACAGATTGAAATACTTTTTCTAAATATAGGAGGAATTTTACATTGAAATGCTATTCATATCCATTTTGTTCTCAATTGTTTTATGTCAGCACTTTAGATTATAAAATATGTTTCCCTCATTGCCAGAATATTATCAGTAATTGCCTAATTAACCCACAATTCGATTGATATAATACTTGTTGCTGGTGTAGGTCTTTAGAAATTAGAGTGACAGAGTTCTGAGCCTGTGGCGCTTTGGGACATAAATCTCTTTCCAGTGTTAGATTTACTTAAGAGTCAGGACAAATGTGTGCTTAGAACATTTACAAAATGGAGCCATGAAAACAAAATGAAAGTATTTGCTAATTCAAAAAGAAGCACTGATGGAGGTCAAAACGGAACAGAAAAAAAAATGTGCTAGGTATTTCCTTGCATTACTATAGCTTAAGATTAAGTATTGTTTTTATTTTGAATAACCAACATTCCTACCTATCTCATCATGTTCTTTGAGCAATAATCTCTTCAGTGTTTTGGACCTCTAAACGTGATCATTCAATCCTGCCTCACAGATGCGTGAGCTCAGTTCTTTCTATCCCAAGAGACAGGGACATGATCAGAAGAGAAAATATTTTATTGGCTGAACAAGGTAACTCCTCCAGTAAGCAATGAGATCGAAGTTCTAAAAAGAAACTGGAAATTATTTTTACCTTTCAAGGGAAGGGTGCCGCTTCAGCAGATAGGAGAAAGGACTAGAAGAAGCCTGAGAAGCAGGAATATCTGGTGATATGAATCTAGAAAAAGAAGTTCTCAGAACTCAGAAGTAATCTGTTATAAAATGAGATGTGTAGATTGTTGACAGCAAGACAGTTTTACGTAAAAATTAAAAGCATAGACTCACAAACTAAATTGCCTAAATCCAAATTGTAGCTCTGCAATGCATTTGTTGTGAGAACAAATTATTTAGTCTTTTTGAGCTTCATTTCTTCATCTGTAAAATGAGAAATTTATTATGCCCACTTTATGAAGTTTTAGGAAAGATTGAGTGAGTTAATAACTACAGTAAAAACTTTATCGTGTCCCAGCACTTTGGGAGTTCGAGGCTGGTGGATCACTCAAACCAAGTAGTTCGAGACTAGCCTGGGTAACATAGTGAAACTTTGTCTCTATGATAAATAAAAAAAAAAAAATTAACAGGGTGTGGGGGGTCATGCCTATAGTCCAGCTACTTGGCAGGCTGAGTGGGAGGATTTCTTGAGCTAGGAAAGTCAAGCCTATGGTGAGCCATGGTTGTGCCACTGCACTCACGCACAGCGACAGAGAGAGACCCTGTCTCCCCCACAGAAAATAATAACAATAGAAACCAGCAACAACAAAAGTTTATTGTGGTTTAAAATATATCCACAAAATCTTCAGACGTGAAAAAAGTGGAATGAACATACATTCACTTCCCAAGTGTGTGGGCTAGATTTTAACTCATTTCTAAGAAATAGAGCAAAGCAAAAGTGGTGAGTCTGACTTTGGAGATTAGGTCACCAAAGGCATGTAGCTTCCTTTTGTTTCTCTACCTAGGATCACTCACTCTGGAGAAAGTCAGCTATGCTGCACAGAGGATTCAACCAGCCTTACTGAGAAACCCACCTGACAAGGAAACGAGGCATTCTGCCAAAAACCAGTGAGAAACCAAGGACTGAGAGACCCACACGACAAGGAAACGAGGCATTCTGCTAACAACCAGTGAGACACCAAGGTCCTTGGTCAACGTGAGCGAGCCCTCTTGGTAGGGGATCCTTCATCTCTAGTCAAGCCTTCACATGACAACCACTTTGGACTTTATTTTATCTGCCACCTCTTGAGAAACTGTAAGTAAAAGCCCACTCATGAGTGTCTCACTTGAACTCTTCACATGCAGATGAAAAACTAAAGACTCCAGAAGTAAGACTCTCCACACTTTACTTTACATCATGTATATTGTACTTCTTTCTTTTCTGTGTCTATTCCCATTGAATTATATAATTTCTTTCATAGCTTTAATGCGGAAAACGCACACACATACACACACACACACACACACACACACAGACCAGTCAAATGGGAAAAGCAAAGGGTATTAATTCATAGCTTATTGTGGCAAGGGAGTCATCCACCTTCACTTACATTTTTCCCAAAACTCAAATGCAGGCATAGAAATGATAAACATTCACACTGGAAAAAGGAAAGGATTTATTTATGCACTGATTGATGGTTGTTGACATGGGAAGGCTGTAGGTGAACTAACTAGAGGTGAGACACCTTATGTAATCAGTTAGGAGTGTTTATCTTACTTTCTCTGATTCTTCCCAAGTTGGAAGCAGAAACAAAAATTAAGGAAACTTTCAATTATTAATAATGCTTGTGACTATTTTGAGATGATTGTTATAGAGGTTACTGTTTAGTCTATTGTCACTACAGACAGCAATCTGGCTTCCTGCAAGTCTGATTTATAGTAGGCTGGCTTTCTGGATTGTTTTCATAGTAAGGGGTTGGTTTCCTCGGCAGATTTCTGGAGGCTGTGAGTTAAAGCTCTATTTATATATATTATCTGGCCATTGTCCATTTGTATATTCATTTCACATCAACCATACTCTATATTTTACACTAATGTACTGATTGTAATTCGTGCTTCTTTGTTCCAAGTTTCTAGCACTATTCAATTCCATTTCCATATCAAAGTGTTGCTAGCATTTCTATAAATATCTGGTTTTATGAAGTACTGAAATCAAATTTTCTGGACGTGAATAATAAAATAATCAAGAGGATTATATCTTGGCAGAAAGATACTTTCTGCTGTAACAACAGACCTAAACAGAGAAAAATAAAACAAAACAATAAACAGAAACACAGTTTAAAAGTCAACACATTTCCAGTAAAAACAGAGAATGGGAGTGAAAAAAAATGATCAAACTGATGGATGAACCAACATAATCATATTTTTCTTGCTTCTACTGGATTGTTTCATATGTGGTATTTGGTGCTATTTCTAATAGTATCTTTTGTACAAGTATATAAATGATAAGAGAATGCATTTTCAATATAGCCTTTTATTTTTCACATTACAATTATTTTAGAGTAAATGTTAGCTATTGTTTGACTGGCAACATTGAGTCAATAAGAAGTCGATTAGTATAAATTGTTTTGGGTTGGAACAAAAAGAAAGAATCATTAGCATTATTGAATGTGAAAGGCAGAAAATAGTTTCAGTTATATTTCATCAGTTCTTAAATTCCATTTTTCTTGCAATGACCCTGTGAAGTCATCAGGTTGTTTACTCTCTATTGGTAATACATAAGCTGAGTTGTAATGAACCTAAACAGTACATCCTTGATGGAGATCCAAAAATCCAAATGCTTACTATGGTGTAGGCAGTTAATTAAAAGTACATAGGAAGTATAAATTTATTCATTAATTTGATACATATTTATTTAAATACAATTTTTCATTCATTAAATGCATATTTATTGAAATGTAATGTCGGGAGCTGTTCTAGGTACTGAAATAAATTTTGTACCAATTTTCTTGACATTTATATACCCCTTTATCTATATTTAGTGTTTATACATTTGATAGAAGCATGATTATTGATAAATATTTTCTTTGTATTTTACAACAATACTGATGATAAATGATTATTGGCCCTATACTGCTTTCAGGAATTTAATAGAAAGTGGTAAGCATTTTAGTCCACTGTATTTTCTAATGGCAATAGTCACTTGTTTACATGCAGAAAGACCAAAAGGTTGTCAAACCATCTTGTATTATTTTCAATTTTTTTATAAGACAGAACTACAGATTTCTTTTTCATAGGAACCCACCAAATTTTCTTTATATTGTCTATTTAAAAAAATAGTGCAGATCGTATGACACATGCCAATCTATTTTGTTACCGAACAGTTTGGAACATTTGATTTCAATAGAATTAACTCAATTATGCTTAAGAAATTAAATATTAATGTAGATCATAAGTTATTTAATTAGTCTAAGGCTATTAGTAGCATTGCCAGTGATGGTAACTATGATAGATGAATCAAAACATAATCTTGGATATATAGACATGGCCATAAATGCTTTGGTCTGTTTATTTCCTCTCTGGGTGCTCTGTTTCATTGGTGGATTGTTTCCCTGATCTAATTCCTTCAATTAGATGTTTTCCAACATTTTATTTTTAATCATTTGCACTTTTTAAATCATATGATCTACATTCCTTACTTCTATAAGGTACTCTATACATTGCCTCTCAAGGCATCCTAAAGCAGAAGATATTCTACTTATTAAAGCTTTCATTCCTTTGATTTATGCAGCAAACAAAATGCAAAGTTGTCCAAAGTGTTTAATCATCCAAACCAAATCAGATTTTCCTAACTTTTCTTGTGTTAAACTCTCTTCCACTTGTGCAACCTCTTTAATTGTCTGTAACTGATCAAGTAAGCATGTCCTGTGCTTTTTCATTCTATCTTTGCTTGAACAAAACCTTCCCCTCCAAGACACTCTTCTAAGGTATTTGCCAACACTGACTCTGTTCTCACAGGTCACTTTCAGTTTTATAATTACACAATTTTTTTTTCTATGTTCCCTAGTTTAAGTAAAACCTGTCTACTATTTTCTGTGTGCAAGCTGTTAGGAAAATTAGTCTCATATTTAAGTTCTTTGAGAACAATATTTCTCTCTAGATATGGTTCAAGCTCCTGGTGACCTCTATGTGTGGGTTGTTGTATAAATAATAACTAGCACTGCTCTGTCTCCATAATAGGCATTTGGTTTCTGTTTGTTAAATTGAATTTTAATTAATTAAGTCCCAGATGTTGAAATGAATGCTCTTTTATTAAGGCACATCATTTTGAAAAAGGATTTGTGACATGAACATTGAGAGAAAAATCTAGGCTGAGAGAAATAGTAGAGAAAATGGTTGTAATTGTGCATGAAATAGCACATTTGTTGCTTCCTCTTCTATATTGTCACAATTAATTTTATAGTACCCTTTTAAAACTTATCTCAATATAATTATGTATTTATATATCTGTATCATCACTAGACCACAAATTCAATAATAATGAATTATATTTTATTTGATTTTGTATTTAAATATCTTGCACAGTGCTTGACCCATTGTTTATACTATAAATGCTTATTATATGCTGAAAGAATAAATGTACAAACAAAAGACTCAAATCTGGAGACACTCACATCTCTCAAAGGAAACCTAGGAATATTGTATTGCTGTTTAAATCTGTGGCTTGAAAATGTATAATTGTTTTATTCTCATTATTCTTTTGATATTGAAAAAAGGGAATAATAACCAGAGTAATTGTCTACATTTTCCTGAATTTTGTCTTCACTTACTAAGAGACCTCTAAATCTTTGTTCCATAAATTACTTTTCTTCCAATTATTCTAGGACTAAGAGAATTCCCTTTTCCAAATGAGCAAATCTTTCAGCGAACATGTGAATGTTATATTGTCTTTTTTTTTTTACCAATAGTCACACTGCTCTTTAGCTCAGTGTGCTGCTGACATCTCGATGTCTGCAAAGCTGGGTGAAGGTGCCTTATCCATTTGTCTGCCCACAGTTTAGTCCATAACAGACCTGCCAGGAAAACCGATCCTAGGGAAATAAACATTGAAAGATAATTTTCTTTTTAATTTTTTTTCAATTATTGTGGGTACATAATAGTTGTATATGTTAATGTGGTACATGGATGTTTGGAAACAGGCATGCAATGTGTAATAATCCAATCAGGGTAATTGGAGTATCCATCATCTCAAGCATAACTATTTGAAAATATTCAACAAATTATTGTTAACTATAATCACTTATACTGTGCTGCCAAATACCAGATCTTATTCATTCTATCTGTAATTTTGTATCCATTAGCCATTTCTATTTTATCCCCCACTCCCCACTACCCTTCCCAGCCTCTAGTAACCATCAATCTACTCTCTATCTCCATTAATTCAATTATTTTAGCTCCCATATATGAGTAAGAACATGTGATACTTGTCTTTCTATGCCTGACTTATTTCACTTAAGTTAATGAGAATTTTCTTAGGTCAAGTCAAGAGAATAGACCTCCTCTTTTGGAACAATGAAACATCTCAGGAGCTCATTTAACCCAATGTGGGTAGACTTCTAATGGACAAGTTTCTTACATTCTCTGGACTTCAACAATTTCAGTGATAGACGCGTTTATTGTTCAAGTTGGAGCGCGCGCGCACACACACACACATGCTCACATATACACCAAACTTGTGATTTTAACTACTAAGAAATTAAACAACCTCTAATGTTCTCTCAACTGAGAGACTATACTACACACTCTTTCAGGCGTTCACTGATTCATTCAATAAATACTATAAATTCATTCAAATAATACTATACTATAGAAATTCATTCAATAAATACATTCATCCATTCATTCAATAAAGAAGATCTTAGATAAGTATGAAGGCTAAGTCCAAAAATGCAACAAATACAAAAAAATGTTGGAGAAGTGAATCACCACTTCAGTTTATATCCTCACTTTGCAGCATATCATTTAATATTTTAACAATTTATTTAACCGTTTTGACTTACAATAACCTTATAAGAAGTATAGTAACAGTAGTTGTAAACTTATAAGAAGAAAAGCCGGTAAATAAAAATAAAAATAAATGGCCTATGGGGTAGGATAAAAATCAAGAGTCATGGGTTATGGGAGCAAAGGGAGAAGATAATTTATGTATTTCTCAGATGTCAGAGAATAAAACAAGCATGTTGAGTAGGATAAAAGCCACATCAAAGAGAAACTGGGAGACGAAGAAATCAATCAGTCCCATTATTTATTTGACAAAAGTCGTGGATTTAATTTATGTGATATTTGTTTACCTTTTTTGCTCTAGGTGCTGTGGTAGGTGTTGGCAATATAAGGACTAATGTAAAATAGTTTCTGTTTGACTAATGTTAAATAATTTCTAGCTTAAAGAAACTACTTGAACTTTCTTTTTTAACTTTTAGGTTCAGGGAAACGTGCAGTTTTCAATACAGGACAATGTGTCACAGGGGTTTTGTGTACAGATAATCTCATCACGCGGTACTAAACTTAGTATCCGATAGTTATTTTTTCTGATTGTCTCCCTACTCCCACCTTCCACCTTCAAGGAGTCCCCAGTGTTTGTTATTTCCTTTTTTTTTCCTCACTATTTAGCTTCCACTTATAAGTGAGAACATATAGTGTGGTGTTCTGTTCTGGCCTTAGTTTGATAGGGATAATAGCTTCCAGCTCCATCTATGAAGATACTACAGGAACTTTAGAAGGCATTAGAGTCACCAGTGCTGCTTCTTAACATTCTCCATGTCCCCTCCCACAAAGTTTTTGATTTAAAGTAAATTATTGCCCAGAAAAAAACAATTTTATAAAAATAAGTGCATGATTATGAGTAGGTGATTGAAGGAGCATTGTGCAATAAGACAGCTTCAGTGATTATACAAAGAATTCACTTCAAGATTAATAGTTGCAAAAGGAGCTTTAAATATAAAATTGTTTCTTATTTGATCTTAAAATTTTCTTTCAGAATTTGAATCAAAAAGTTAAATAGGTTCTAATTTATTTCATTTATCATCTTGTATTCCATTTTATTATCTAAGCTTCTGAAAACCAAAATTGTAACATGGTGTTTGGAAAATATTTAAGGAACTATTTTTTTAGCCTAAAAAATTAGAGATAAAGTTGAATAGCTACAGTATTACACATAAACACTATTTTATGAAGATATACACTAAAATTATATAGGATTTCAACATAATTTGTGAAAAAAAGGTTGGGGATTTAAGATTTAAAAGTGAATTTTTGGTTATAAAGATAACCAAAAATAAGTACAAATTATGAATATCAGCTGGATAAATTCTGCTCATGTGTGTGATGCAGGTAGAAGAAATAACTATCTACCGTTATTAATTTAGGCATTGCCCATGTGATTCTAATGTAATTAATACATACAGAATTCCAAGAGTGTTCCCAAATATGATCTTTATACTTCCAACAAGAGGAAGAAAACACCTAAATACACGGTTCCATGATTCTGACCCCTTTTACCTCAATTTGTATAGGTTAAATGGTCTCAGCTGGATTCCTTGGGTTCAGCTAGGTCTAAGCAAGTTTTGTCAGCTCAGTTAGCAGAGTCAAAATTTGCATGAGGGTTTGTTAAAACAGGTGGAACAAAACACACACACGTAAGAAAACAAAAACAAGGTAAGAACAACCAATGGTAAGTATCTGGTATATTCAGCCCTTAACCTGAATTCCTTGATTTCTGATGAATCTCCAAGCAAATGAGATGGGATGTCTGGAAGAGCTATATTTATCAGAACTCTAGTGATAGATTGAGAACCTGAGCAATATTGCTTTTTTAGTTACATAAGAAAGTAGTCACAAAGTGAAGGAGAGGATCAGTCTCCTCAGTAAGGCATGCCTTTGATTGACAGAAGACTACTGTGCATACAGGAGTTCTATTGAGAGCTTTAGCCCATTGACAGTAGTTGTCAGAATATCATTCACACACAGGCAGGAGAGACCTCCCGTGCACATTACACTGTGTAGGTCCTCAAGAATTCAGCACTGACCATGACTAGGGTAGATGAAGGAATGTCACTGGACATGGAGAAAACGTATACAACATTATCTGTGAACTCCCTGAAATTATAGAGTAAGATAAAATAGGATGGCCGCAATCCCCTATTAGTATCTAAGGAAAAGATAAGCAGAGAAGCATCAATTACATACTGCACTTTGAAAACAAGAGTCTCACCTTAAAATAAATGGTGATCTATGTACATAAGATCTGAGCATATGTGTATGTGTATAAAAAATAATTGTCTGCAAGGATAGTGCCTGTCCTTCGACTGTATTAAGCAATACATTACTTAGAAAAATGGTATGAAATCCAGTGTGGAATTCTTGTTCTTATATGATTAAGTTTTCTTTAGTTTACAGTGTAATTATTTCAAAGAGCAGGTCCGAAATTATTGTCATCAACTGGATACACTGAACATATCAGTCAGTATCACCAAAGCAAACAAAATTCACAGGTGGTTCAAATGTTAGGAATTTTAAACAGAGGCATGGACAAAGTTAAGGGAGCATGTAAGAGATGCTGAGGATCTCAGACATCATCAGCACTGGGGAAGCATTACTTCTACCAGGACTGAAATTATGTTACCAGAGATTAATGATACTGGGAGCTAAAGGAAAGGCCATCTTGTGGTGCTGTGAAGGAATGCAATTATTGTCAAACATGAGGGTGGGCACCGTAGCTCCTGCCTGTAATCCTAACATTCTGGGAAGCCGAGGCAGGCGGATTGACTGAATTCAGGAGTTTGAGGCCAGCCTGGGCGACATGGTGAAACCCCGTCTCTACTAAAATACAAAAAATTAGCCAGGCATGGTAGTGCACGCCTGTAATCTCAGCTACTGGGCAGGCTGGGACACAAGAATTACTTGAGTCCAAGAAGGGGAGGTTGCAGTGAGCAGAGATAGTACCACTGTACTCCAGCCTGGGTGACAGAGCAAGACCCCTGCTCAAAAGAAAAAAAAAGTTAATGTTGAAATCCAACTGGTTAGGGAACCTGGTAATGTAACATATTGGATCAGTCACCCTTCATCGCCACCTCAGAGAAGGGCAGAGGATTGAGAATAGATTTTTGAAGTGGAGACTGGAGATAACCCACAGAGTTTACTCTTATAGGTAATTGTAGTTTAGACAGATAGTTCACAACCTTTGTTCACAATTGCTGGGTAATTTCTAGAGTATTCCTTTTTTTCAGACTATAGCAAGGGTCGAATTTTAATGCAGCCAAACTAGATATACTTATGCTTTGCCTGTGCAATACCATATAACTGAAAATTTAGTTATTGTACATTGAACTGACTCACTTGTACATTACATGTTCTTTGTAGAATTGATTAATGAGACAAGTGTTTATGTGTTAGAATATCATTTAAGAGTTAATATAATTTAAGTAGCTGAAAGAAAAAAGAAATTAAAAAATTTCAGGCAAGTGTTGTATTATATAATATCCTTTTATTCAAAACCTATTTTAAATACATCTCTGTTCATATCCTAAGTGTAGACACTGTATTTTGCATGTACAATGTCTTGATCTGTGCTAGGCACAAATGCCATGGTTGAATTTACATCCACCTACCTTGCTCAATTAGTGTATTTTTAAATAGCTAAGTAAAGCTTTTTTTTTTTTTTAATCCAAAATAGCATCCTGTGAAATGCTTGGGTCCAAAATAGAATCTATGTGAAATCCAAAAAACCAAAATAGAATTCCTACAACTCTTGAAATCTAAAACACTTGAAAATAGCTTCAGTGGGTGTGACATATCCATCACTTTCTTATTGACTTAGGGTCACCTCTTAGGACTTCTTTGTAGATTACTTAAAAATAAAAACACAAACAAATACACAACAAAAACCTCCTGCTGTAATTCCAAATACATAGAATTTATTTCTGGATTTCAGTTATCACTAGCTTGCACCCCAGGAATGAAGTTTCGTAGATGAAGCATGGTGTGTGTGTATGTGTGTGTGAGAGAGAGAGCTTGATTATGTAAATAGCTAGTAGATACCAGTTTAGTTAACCGATATTTTTACCAATGTAAATCTTCCTTCAGATTGTATTTCTAATATTGACAACAAGATGCAGTGTACTGAGCTCTGTGTGATCAAAAATCACTTAGGGTACTGACTTCTAAGCAGACACACCTTTCCTTTTTTCTTTTATAAGGCTATATAGTACACATGTCACTTGTCATTTCTAAGGGTCATCAAAAACACATTAAGGTCACAGAGCCTATGTTAAAAATTTGTTCAGCAGAGATAGAAAGTGAATACAGAAAGAGGAAATATATTCAAGGAAAGGAAATGAAGGAAGATTAATCTAATGCTAGTAGTTGTCACTTACTAAATTATTATATACTAATCCCTTCCCCATCTCCCAAAAGCTTCACTGTTGGTGGTTTCAATTCATGCTAGGAAAACAACAACAACAACAACAACAACAACAACTGTGTGTGTGTGTTGGGAGGGGGTGTGGGGATATGTGTGCGTGTGTGTGTATGTGTGATATTCCCATCTCTATCATCTATTAACCGTGTGGCTTTGATCAAGTTATTAAAACTTCTAAGACTTAGCTTCATTTAGAAAGTGCTGCATAGAGATTGGCTATTTTTTATTACAAATCAAGCATTTTGCACTTACAATATCTAATCATCAGAGTTATACTTCAAGTCAGATATCTTTTTCAATTTTAGAGATATTGATATGGAGGCTCAGAGAAGAGTTGAGAACACTGCGCAGGATATGTAGGTACAAAGTGACAGAGCTGGAAGTTGAACCACAGTTCTTACTGTTTTATTCTCCATTGCATGTGCTTATATCCAAGAAGTGGCCAGGGACAAGCACAGGGAAGCCTCAAGTAGATTATACTAATAATTTTGGCCTTTATTCTAAGAAAACAAAGATGGCATTGTCAAGATTTAAAACAGAAGACTAATGGATCTGATCATTTCTGATTTTGTTTTAAAGATTGCATTCTATGTGTAGAATAAAGAATAGATGATAGAGGGGTATGAGTGTATCTGAGGAGTTCAGTGTCTCCTTGGTGGAACTGAAAAAGAAAACATAGACAAATCTGAGAAATATTTATCAGGACAAAGTCACCATTTAGAATATATATTTGGAAGAGAGAACAGAGTTAGGAAAATACAACTCCAAATAAGACACAAAATACTTCATCAAAGTGGCATCTTCCTTTTGATTCTCTCTTTAAAAAGGATCTACCCATTGCTGGTGTAGTGTGCAGGAAGTAACTATTTAGTATTTATGACTCTAAATATATTGTGCTTTTGTTTCCACTACTTTCACATTAATTTATTTCCTAGATTACAGTTTTTATTTTACTATCCTTTATGGTTGTTTTCAATAAGATCCCTTTTTTGAACACTTATGATGTACATCTTGGTACTCTAATGTGGCTCTATTTTCTGATAGATGATATGTCATTTTTGTCTCATCTCAAGTTATGTATAGTATTTGACAGGATTGCCTTAAATAGCTGGAATTTTGTTAGTGGCACTTCCTTTCCATTATTTTTCTTTCGTTATATACCGGGATAAATCCTTTCCTTGCTTCTGTCCTTGATCTATGTATTGGTCGTAGTTTCTGCTTTGCATATGAGCTACAAATTAGCCATGGATTGCCAAATCTAACATTAAATTGATGGGTGCTTTCCATTTTCAAACTGAAGAATATTATTTCCAATGGAATTGAAATGAAAGAAAGTATAAAGACTGTTTTTGTTTCACTTTTAGAATTTGCTTATTGTTACATTTCATCAGTAGTTTTATGAGTATGGGAGTTTTACAGACATTATAAATGATTCTCCCTGAGCACCAGCTAATCTTGCTGGTAAATAATTACAGATTTTGGTTCAGTTTTGGTTTTGACTAACCAAGTAACAGATAGCATATTTACACATTCACATTTTTTAGATGACTCTATAATGTCACTCAAATAAACTGTAAATCTATATTCAGCCTTCTTCAGATGGACTTCAATATGTCAATTCATTTTTCAACAGGATACTTGTCAAATATATATGAAATATTTAAAACATTACATGAATTTCCCATGAATGTTTTTAGTCATAAAATAGAATTATATACTTTTAAGTATACTGTTTTCTAACAAACTTCTTTCAAACTATGCACATAATTGGAGATGAAGATCTCACAGTCTATATTGTAGCATGATGTGCTGAGTGTAACACTGTAAACAAATGGGCTTCTTCAATTGTGTCATACACATATAGATGGAGGAAAAATTCTGAACTTTGGTCAGGTGTTCTACAATACGACAGACAGTCTTTATTTAAAAATCTAAATTAATTTAATTTTTTTATACTTATTTTAGGTTCAGGGCGTACATGTGTAGGTTTGTCACATGAGTAAATTGCATGTAAAACTGCCAAAATTTCAAATAGTTGTATTTCTTAATTACATCTTGATGGAAGACAAAAGAATTTTGTAAACAATTAGTCCCCTGTTACATTGTGTATCAGATAACATGTTACATTTCTCTTGTTCTGCTGACTTGAACTTATCAAGACTTGAGTGTACCTTTTTTATTTTTTTCCTGAAGCTCTGCTACACAACAGATGGGATGTCTAACATCCTTTTCTATTTAAAACATGCAAGTTCTAATCAACAGGAGGGTTTTAGAATGTTAAACCAGCCAGCCATAAGAAATGTGTCATGCAGTTTCCTGTCATTCTAATTAATTAGATAGCATTATTTGTTGTCCCCAATGAACCTAAATGAGCTCAATGCCAGGATAATAGCTTCATTCTTATCAAAGGTTTGTTTTCATATTAGCCGCTTGGATTGAAACAAAAAAATAAAATATTTCAAGATTATCCCCAATTTATAAGGACTATGATTTATATATGAAACCTACATATTTAAACTTAGTACTACAAGCAACCTATTATTGCATGCTATTCTTGTTCTAAAACTACTGATGAAAAGAAATGCTGTGTAAATTATTAGTGTGCAAACTATAAATAAAATATAACATATGAAAATTTAGCCTTAGTTATTGAGAAACAAATGAACATAAAATTAAATGTCAAATGAAAATCAGGAGACAAATTAGAAGACAAACTGACTTAAAATATTTAATCTTAAGTGGAAGGCCATCCTGTGAGATTTTAAAGTGAAGAAAACATGCTAAGTAAAATAATAATGACAATAGGTAATTAAGCAAAAGTGAAAAATACTAGTTTCACTACATGATTCCAGCAAGTATGTTTAGACCATTGCACCATTATAAATATTTACCTATTATTGGCATCCTTAAAAATGTCTACTTACTCAAAACATCTCACTAATTATATATTTCCTTTCTTTCTCTCCAATAGTTGTGCTTTGATATTTTCTGCAAATTTATGTAGTTTATTTAAATATATTTCACGTAGATTTCAAAAGTCCAAACATAAATTTACCAACACAAACTCTTATTTTTGTATATAAAAATTTAAATGCTGATGCCAATAATTGATGTAATCTCTAATAATAAATAAGACCTAGTGTGTATTTGATGTAGCTTCTTTTCTCTTTTTCTTTTTTTTTTGAGATGCAGTCTCTCTCTGTCACCCAGGCTGGAGTGCAGTGGTGCGATTTCAGTTCACTGCAACCTCCACTTTCTGGTTCAAGGGATTCTCCTGCCCCAGCCTCCTGAGTAGCTGGAATTACAGGCGCCCGCCACCACGCCCAGTTAATTTTTGTATTTTTAGTAGAGACTGGGTTTATGTCATGCTGGTCAGGCTGATCTCAAACTCCTGACTTCATGATTCGCTCGCCTTGGAATCCCAAAGTGCTGGCATTACAGGCATGAGTCACCGTGCCTGGCTTGATGTGGCTTCTAAGAAGATATTCGTGTAATCACATTGACATCATCTACAAATAACTGGCAACCAAAATAGATCTTAAAAGTTGCCATGACACTCCTATTATTGCTTTGGAAAAGTCTTCCACCACTGCTATGTCATAATTAAGTATTAATTGATAGAAATATGTGCTTTATCTTTGGTAGTACTTCAAAACTGTCAGTAACCAGTACATTCTCTTCAGCTCATTTATTTCACTTGAAAGCCTACTGGTTTTCTAGCATCCACATAAATTGTGCTCATAAAATTGTCCTCCATTTACATAATTGCAATTAAACACTCTCTTCCTTAAAATTTTCAAGCGCAGTTTCACATTTTCCTTGCTTTTATATTTCAGTGTCTATAATACCTACAAAGTCACGAGTTGACAAACTTTTTCTGTAAAGGGTCAAATAGTAAACATATTAGACTTGGCAGGCCATTCAGTCTCTGACACAACTGTTCCAACTGTGTCATTGTGGTGTTGGCAAACAGCCATAGGAAATGTGTAATTAAATGGTCATGGGTGCACTGCAATAAAAATTAATTTACCAAAGTAGGCAGTGTGTTTATTTGGCCCACAGACTTTAGTTGGCCCACCCTCATGTTCCATAGTTGGCCCACCCTCATGTTCCATATTTGGCCCACCCTCATGTTAGACTGTAGGCTTCTTCAGAGAAGAGACCATACCTTATTCATCTTCACCACACAGTGTCTGTCACAGGAATTTACGCATTTTAGGACCTTCAAACTTCACTGAATTACTGGGAGACATGTGACCATAGTATAATGTACTGTACAGTCAATTGTATAAGTTATGAGGAGTACATCAAGTAAAACAAACAAAAAAGGGAAGTGATGCAGAGAAAACAGGAGTAAAATGAAAATAATCTATGTACTCATTTTAAACTATTTTCCTTATTTAGAAATTATGTTACAAGAAAAAATGAAATCAATAATAATTTATGGTGTATTTCACTGTGTTTGTGAGAATTCAAAGTCCCTTTCCATGAGGAGCACATAATAGACCTAGGTAGAAAGACAGTATCCCAAATGCCTTAATAAAGGGGTGAGCACAGATCCATTGTTACACAAGAACATATGAGGACTTCCAGAAAGAATTCACATGTGCTTCAGACATGAGAAGAGTTTCTGAAGGTTCAAAATAGTGTTTGAGACTATAGAAAGTTGGTTACCTACTCAAAAACAAAATGAAATACTGAAATAACTGTTGCTTTGAATCTTACTCTCTGAATTTGTTTAACAAATGAAAGAGAGGTGCACACTACAAATAAAAGAAGTCCTTTCATTTTCCCAAAATATTGCTGCTAGGTATGCCATCATATTTCTTCAGACCTGGATTCCAGAGTTGAACTTGTGACCAAAATTTCTGCTTTAAATAAGTCAAAAATGTGACTTGCTTTGTGTAATGCAAACAAACTTGCCACTGTGAGGTGCTTATTTATTCACAGTGATGCAACAAGTTCCATAAAATGTGAGTATATAGTTTAAAAAGTTTCAGTGATACACATCATGAGCTTGAGGAAATGGAAAAGCAAATATATGGAGATATTGTAGGGACAGAAGAAAATATTGGTCTGAAAGTTATATGTGAGGTCAGGGCTAAAAATACTGATTTGGGAGTCGTGGATCAACAGATCTCTTGGAGAAGGAGTTTTGACTTTTCTGAAGTTGGAATGATGGAGTAGAAAATCCACTGTACACACATTAAATAGTATGAGGCCCACATTTGTGGTTGGTTGGTTGAGTCTATGGACTTATTTCCCTGTCTTTAAGAGAGATGTCTTAGAAGACCTGCAGATTCTTTTCAACTGTAAAATTATTCATTTACGCATGAGGCCTCCTTCAATTTAAATGAATGCGTATGTCACATTAAATGTCATAATTGAGCTTATATTCATATTTCTACCACAATAAACCACAGCAGAATATTTAATTAAGGCTTATTGTGTTTCTCGTTTAGAATTCATATGGGCTTCATGAGGTTTCAAATCCCTTAAGAAAGATGTTAAGTTTATTTTGTTTTCTTCATTTGTGTTTCCTATAAGTAAACTTGTTCCAAGACATCTATTTGAGATGCTTCCGATTGAAATTTTTGCAATAATTACAATATGAATATTGGTATTAATGGTGATACTGCTAGTTTGTCTACTGGAAAGCAGATTTGCTCATGACTCATTATCAATCACATAATTTCTCATAAGAAATTGAAATGTAATATGATTTTCATACAAATCTATGTATATTTGCATATTAATAACAATTTTAATTTAGTTGTTATCCTTAAGTGTAAGATATTTCAACTTAATCTTCCTTAGTTCTTACAGAGTGGTTAAGCTCTTGTACCACAGTAGATATTAGCTGTTTAGTCAGAATCTGTATGCAAGTAAAAATAAAATGTTTAGAAAATATGCCATAGCAAAACTATTAATTAGACAAGCCATTCCTACTAATCTGTTTGAAAATAAAATTTAACCAGATTTTGCCAAAATAAAGATGTCTCATACTCTGATGATAATTAGATATGTTTCCTAATTTTCTTAAAATTAAAGAACAAATATAGACAGATGATGTGGAAAGAAATTTGGAAAGCCCTAAATTAGAAGACAAAGGTAAATTTAGATCATTCCCTAAGGGTAGCACAGATATTTCTGGAATGACTGACAGACAAAATGAGATCTTTCTATAGTGTTGGTGCCAATAAAGAGATTGTTAAATTCTTACCATAGGATTAAATAGAAGAAATAGAGGTAGAAACAGAAATGTTGAAAAAAAATGATACCTGGCTTCAAAATATGTAAAACATATATTTACGAAAATAATTATGTTTTATTACTCTTGACTATCTTTGAAACCAACTGTGAATTAATTCACACTGACAATAAAACAATCCAAACTGATTTCTGTAGCTTTAGAGCCTTTCATCAGCAGCAGTATGTAGAAATACAAGGTGCATACCATTCCCTCATATAAAGGCAGAAAACATAGGGGATGCACTAATTTTCTATTTCTGCATAATAAGTTTCCACAAACTAAACAACATCCATGTCTTAGATCAAAATTCTAGAGGTCAGAATTCTGGTATGATATGGCTTAGTTCTCTGCTCAGGTTTATCACAAGCTTGAAATCAAGACGTTGCTCAGGCTGTTTTTGTCTGGAAGTTCTGGGGAAAAATCTGTTTCTAGGTTCATTTCTGTGGTTAGTAGAAGTCTGTTTCCTGGTGTTGCCATTATCCGCCCCCACCTCTTTTCCCTCACTGCTGTTGGTTAAAGACTGCTTTTAGCTGTTAGAGTCTGTCTCTCTCCATTGGCAATTCAGAAGAGTCGATGTCTGATTTGTTCCAGCCTGAATACAGTTCATCTCTGTGACTTCTGTTCTGTGATCACCTAGAAAAGAATCTCTGCTTTTAAAAGGTTCGTGTGATTAGAAAAGACACGCCCAAACTGTCTTCCTATTTGAAGTCAACTGTGCTATATAACAAACCAAATCAAAATAGTAATATTTATCAAATGCACAGTTCTATGTCTGGAATTGGTGGGTTCTGGGTCTCACTGACTTCCAGAATGCAACCGTGGACCCTCGCAGTGGGTGTTACAATTCTTAAAGATGGTGTGTCCGGAGTTTGTTCCTTCAGATGTTCACATATGGCCACAGTTTCTTCCTTCTGGTGGGTTCGTGGTCTCGCTGGCTTCAGGAATGAAGCTGCAGACCTTCCTGGTGAGTGCTACAGCTCATAAAGGCACCGTGGATCCAAAGTGCTAGCAGCAGCAAGATTTATTGCGAAGAGTGAAAGAACAAACCTTCCACAGCCTGGAAGGGTACCCGAATGGGTTGCCCCTGGCTTGCTGGGGTAGCCTGCTTTTATTCCCTTATCTGGCCCCACCTACATCCTGCTGGTTGGTCCATTTTACAGAGAGTTGTTTGGTCCACTTTACAGAGAGCTGATTGGTCCATTTTGACAGAGTGTTGATTGGTGCATTTACAAACCTTGAGCTAGACACAGAGTACTGATTGGTGTATTTACAAACCCTGAGCTAGATATAGAGTGCTGATTGGTGCATTTACAATCCTTGAGCTAGACACAGAGTCACAGAGTGCTGATTGGTGCACATACAATCCTCCAGCTAGATATAAAAGTTCTCCAAGTCCCCATGCAGTTCAGGAGCTCAGCTGGCTTCACCCAGTGGATCTCGCCCGGCTGCAGGGGGAGCTGCCTGCCCCCAGTCCCCAGCCGCGCCTGCACTGCTCAGCCCTTAGGCTGTAGATGGGACCAGGCACCACAGAGCAGGGGGCAGGGCCCCTGGGGAGGCTCAGGCCACAGGGGAGCCCACCACAGTGGGGGAGCTCGGACATGGGGCTGCAGGTTCCTAGCCCTGTCCCGGGGGGAAGCAGCTAAGGCCCTGGGAGAATTTGAGTGCAGTGCTGTCTGGTGGGCACTGCTGGGGGACCCGGCACAACCTCCACAGCTGCTGGCTCGGGTGCTAAGCCCCTAACTGCCCTGGGTCTGCGGTGCCTGCAGGCCACTCAGCCCGTGCCCATGCCTGCCAGAACTCACACCGGCCGGCAAGTGCAGTCCCGGTTCCTTCCCTTGCTTCTCCCTCCACACCTCCCTGCAAGCAGAGGGAGGAGGCTCCGGCCTCAGCCAGCCCAGAGAGGGGCTCCCACTGTGCCCAGGCAGGCTGAAGGGCTTCTCAAGTGCCACCAGAATGGCTGCCAGCACATTGTCACCTCTCAGTTCCAAGGGTTATACAGGGTGCCATTGTAGAATTCTGCTTATCACTGGACTCTGGAACCTGAGGACCTGTCTTTACATCTTGGTTCTGCTGATTTCTAGTTGTGTGATCATGAGAAATCTTATGATTTATTTCTTCCTCAGACTTATTTGTAAAATTGACATAATACTATTGTGAGAAGTTACTGATATTAACTCCTGAATTCATGTTAGTTAGCTATTATCATTAATTTACAAGACTATATAATATAGACAATGGGGAGAAGAAACAGTATGAACAAATAGTTCAAATTGAGCCTGTCCTTGAAATAAAGATGAAATGAAGTACATCTGTTTGTCATTCTTTTAGTGCATTTCAGTTTCTATGACCCTCCCATGATGAAAGCATCTTGCAATGCTAAAGTTCTAGAATTAAAAATATGAATTTTGGGTACAATTTCACAACAAAATATGACCAAAGCAACCCCTTCATCTGCTATACCTGGAGAAAACGATGATCTTATATAGTATTGGGGGGTAAACTGGTTAATAGACTTAGAAAGACTGCATCCGTCACCAAAGGTCAAAAAATAAATAAAAAGGAATTTTCAAGGTAACAGTGCATTTACCTGAAATTTAATTTATGCAATGAATTTATATAATCACCCCTGAAGGAGACATGACTTCACTTGTAAATTCAAATGGATCCAACTACAGAAGGCAAAATTAAACAATTTTACAGTCCTGTTATTTTGACTATGTAAAATGCATTTTCATAAAATGACTACTGCAGTTATTGTCTATCTTTCCCTCCCTTTCAGAATCATCATTAACGATTTTATAAAGGTAGCTGCTGGCCTAACTAAAACGTGTACATCTTTTGGTGTCTTAATATCAGCTACCTTCATGAAAAACGTCTCCACTCTGCACTGAAGTTCTGCCTTATTCTCTGTGATACATGCCCCCTACCATGGTTATGACTTTGAGGGTATTTAAAGAGCCCGAGATTTACAATCAGAAATGCGATGGGTTTGAAGCCTGTTGCATTCAAATTCTATGTCCACGTTTTACTCCCAGCATTAGAGCCTGACTTGATTAACTGGTCAACCATCCTAGGAGCTGGAAACTTGTTGCCTTTCTGAGAATCAACTTTGATGTTGATTCATGAAATCTGTGGGTTTGTTGATTAAAAAAAAAAAAAAAAAAAAAACAAACAAACAAAAAAACTTGAATAAGAAATAATAACTATGTTTGGAGCTCTTGCTGCTAAACTCTGTTCATCTGTTAGGGTGTCTCTTTTCTATCTAGGGTCACTTCAAATTTTCTAGGGTGCCGGTTTCTCAGGGTTGGATTAAATTTTGTCTAAGCTGCTTTAGCCAATTGCCTTGCCCTATCCCAGTTGATGATTCTCTTTCTTCTGTCAGCCCTGGTAGATTCTGTAGCCCCATTGTTCTTAATCAGGTTTTGCCTATCTTTGGAGAAGTGTTAATAAATGTGGCCTAACTGCACAGTACTAAATCATAGAGAAGCAATACCAGCATAAGGACAGATAAAACTGTGCTCTGTATTTCTCTAATACAACGGTGAATACTAAGACATATTTTTGTTTGTTAAGGAGCTGTTAATGCTTTCAATATAATCAATGACAGCCTGTCATTGAATGCTGTTAAAATGGACTAGAACACTGCACAGATTACATTTTCAACACTGTTGTGTCTTTCCCTACAGTTATGCCTAAAGCAAGCATCAGCTACTGGTTGATGGTTTATATTAAAATCAAGAGAATCTCTATTTAGGCACAGGGATTTTTGCCTCTATTTATTGAGATGTTATTTATAGACCACCTGTGGTAATAAATACCTAGAATTTTTGTATTTATTAAGTTGATTTATTTTATTTGTTTAATGCAAATTGTCTGATCCCATTACATTTATAGTGAATCAATATTTGGATTCAGCCAGCTCACCAGGTGATTTCTTTATCTATTGCCTAGGACAATGCTGGCAAGAATTAACAGCCCTATAATAAAATATAAAAATTCTAACATATACTTCTGCCGGACTCCAAGTCTATTCATTTGGCACTATATGTTATAGAAAAAATATAAAGTGCAAATTACAGTAATTAAACTTATTCTGAATTTTCAAGACATTCTGCTTCATTTGGAACAGTTACTTTTGTGGGTTTTTTATGTCAGTTACACAAAATAGGAGATTATTATATAGATGCTGTGAAAAGGTCATGTCATAGAACTTTCCGGGATCAACAAAGTTCAAATAATCATATCCCCTGAAAAATGACTAACATCAGCCTTCAGTCTCACCCTGTGATTTTATTTTTGTTAATTTTGAAACCATACATTAGTGTATGCCCCAATGCCTAGACAAGGGATGATTCTATGAGAATTAAGCCTCTTTAGCTATAAGCAGAACTGTGATGTGAGGGTAGTATTTTATTGAAGGATTCAGAACGGCAGGTTAGGAATGTACAGAATCATTATAAGTTAGTTTGCACAAAGGCATAAAAATACATACACAGAAAAACTGTGTAACTTGAGCAGTTACATAAATCATGCTGATCTAACAAGCTTCAAACAAGTGGAAGTCAGGCCCTTGTCTTGTCTCTAAAGACATTCTTGGTCTTTTGGTTGAACCCCTCTCTTCCAAAGCAGAGTTGACCTCAGACTTCTCTCTAACATTAATCTCCAATAGCTAGGTAACAAAGGTAAATTCAGTAAAGGCATTACTGTCATCCTGGGAAATTGGAGGGTGAGCTACAATGCCTATGCAGCAAAGCTGAGTAAACCAGAAATAAGAAAGATAAACAATCACTGGACACATTCCTCTCCCACAAACGCATTCTCATCAAGTTGCTACAGTCACACCGTCCCAAAGGAGGAACTGGCAAGAAAAACACAAATGAAAAAATAAAACCTATTCACAATTTCAGTGTTTGTTGAGACAAAGTAATTACAGAACTATCAGGCCCAATTACAAAGCACACAGAGTCAATGGGCATAAAGTATTTAGAAAGCCAAGTAGAGAAGCTATTTGACCAGCATCCTTCCATTCAGTGCAACCCAGCTCAGGGGCCTCTTGCTCCTGGTTTGTAAGTCAGGAAACTACAATGTATAATTGCATTGCTTGTTCACTCTGCCCTTAAACATTTACCACAGATAATTAATTTCTCCACGAGATCTTCTCTTGCAACTTAGAAAATGCTGAATATTTGCTCCATTCCCATTGCAGGGATTTCCTTCTTTTTCATAAATTCTCTCCTCTCCTTCTCTTAATATTTTGATTTATGCAATGCACATGTCAATCTAATGTTTCATAAAGATTTTGCATCAATATTGTTTTCAAAACGTATATTCTATACATATTTTGAAATATTGTGTACATTCAGAAGTCGAGTAATATTAGAAGATTAATTTTAAAACTCCAACTCCATCTCCATTTCTAAAATATGTACAAACATAGGCCATGATCCCAGAGATATATTGCACGGGATGTCAGATTTTTCAGTTTCCGTCTATGTTAGCATCTAAGCTCTAAGTAACTTGGCAAAGATTAAAAAAATACAATAAAATATTGCTTGCAGTAATTTTATTTACAACAGAAAAATAATGGCAATTGACATCTGGGACTGCGATAAATATATGTTACAAAAACCTCTACATATGTTATTTCATGTGATTCTTTGATTCCTGTAACTTTTTTTTTTTTTTTTTGAAGTCTTGGACAGTATGATTTTCGTCTCAGATGAAGACACAGGAGATAAATTAA
>NW_012104809.1:3307148-3308331 GCF_000951045.1 Mandrillus leucophaeus
TAGTACACACACTGTGCTACACCTCGAGTTTTTTACTTAACAATATATAACAGAAACTCTTTTGTATCCAAGTATTACAAAGGTGCCCCATTACTTTTTGCAGATTGTATAACATAATCTGTTATCTCACTGAATTATATTATATATATTTGTATAATTATATGTATTCTATATTACAGAGAGAATATTCTGTGTATTTTATATAATTATAGTTTATGTAATCTATTCTCTTTATTTTCAAACTTTATTTGCCATTATATTTTGAGTTTTTTTTGGTAACAGCACATAATTATTTTGCTTTTTTCTAGAGTCTAATCTAGAGCCACTTTTTAGAAAGGAAAAAGTATAATCTAAATACAGGCATATATTCTTATATTACACTTTGCTTTATAGCATTTTGGAGATATTGTGTGTTTTACAAAGTGAAGGTTTGTGACAACTCTGTATCAAGAAAGTCTATTGGCACCATTTTCCAATAGAACATACTCACTTCGTGTCTCTGTGTCACATTTTTTAATTGTCAAAATCTTTTGAACATTTTTCTCATTATTATGTCTGCTATGGTTTTCTGTGATTACTGAGCTTTGATTTCATTATCATAATTGTTTTGGGGTGCCACAAATTACACCCAAATAAAACTGAACTGAAATAAATGCTGAGTGTGTTCTGAGTGCTCCACCTACTGGGCATTGCCCCATCTCTCCCCCTCTTCTCTGGTCTCCCTATTCCTGAGACACAATATTGAAATCAGGCCAATTAATAACCTTACAATGGCCTCTAAATGTTCAAGTGAAAGGAAGCATTACATCTCTCTCACACTAAATCAAATGCTGGACATGACTATGCTTAGTGGGGAAAGCATCCCAAAAGCCAAGATAGGCCAAAAGTTAGGTCTCTTGTGCCAAACAGCCCATCTGTGAATGCAAACGAAATGTTCTTGAAGAAAATTCAAACAGAGGTTGGTTCATGAGGATTAAGAAAAGAAGCTCTCTCTGTAACATGAAAGTACAAGGTGAATTAGCAAGTGCTGATGTGGAAACTGTAGCAAGTTATCCAGAAGATCTAGCTAAGATCATTGAGTAAGGTAGCTACATTAAACAATAGATTTTCAATGTAAACAAAACAACCATTTTATCGAAAGAGGATGCCATCTGAGCCAGGCGCAGTGGCTCATGCCTGTAAT
>NW_012104809.1:3311321-3312856 GCF_000951045.1 Mandrillus leucophaeus
TCTTTTTCATCTATAAATTAGGTAGATGTTAGTTTATTTCTGAGTGGACTTTCTTATTTCTTGAAAGAGTAAGACATTTTAAAATCAAATTTGCTGCACTATTGTCATAGGATGTGGCATATTTGATATTGATTATTTGGAATATATTTACTACTTCCTTCAAGGATTATTATGCTATTATTTCTTGCAAAAGTTTTATGTATTTTTGAAAACAATATGCACTAATTTGGGGAATAATGTTACTCTATATATCTGTTACATCAGTTTTAATGCTAGCATTATGAATGTTTACTGTATCTTGTATCTTTTAAGTTGTTTGGTCTTTCTATTACTGAGAAAAGCATATCAGAAGATTTATTTACTCAGTCATTCTTCTATACATTTGGTTACTATTCACTGAGCAACTTCAATGTGTCATAGGGAGGATATTGGTAGGAAATCTATTCTTTCAATTGCTCATGCCCAGAAAGCTTGAAATCTTTTGTAGTACACATGTACGATCTATCAGAAAACGCCAAAATTCTTACGGTGACCTACCAAGGCTACACCTGCCTGGAATGCAGAACTATTGCAGAGTTTGGAGTAGACAAACACAATGAACTGATTTTAATTTGAAAATATAAGTCTCAGCTTTCATGGAAATCATTTAGAACGCTGTTGCAGTCATTCAGAAGAGAGATGATGGTGGCTTGGTTCCAGGTAATAGTAGGAGAATGTTGAGAAATGATGATACTCTGTATGTATTTCGAAGTAGTGCTAACCATGTTTTCAGTTAGATTAGATATGTGCATCAATGGTATCTCCAATTTTTTGTGTGCCGAGGCAACCGGAAGGGTGGATTTGCCACAAATTATATTCTATAATTGAGTACTTTAGAACATTTTCTCTCAATATAGTTAACTGTTTTATATATTTACACTATTTTTTTAGATTTACTTTGGTTCAAGCTTAAAATATCTTTCCTCAAATTCTTTCCTTTATCCTAAAGAAAAAAAAAAACAAAAACAAAAACAAAAAAAACCCTCTTAGTTTGTTCTGAGTTATTACTGCTTTACCAATTTGTCTCATATTCCTTTGGCCATTCCTGTACTTTTTTTGTTGGCTCATAAAATACTGTAAATTTTAAAAATGTATTGACTGCATGTACAAGACATAAAAATTAAAACTTGCCAATGGATAGTACTTCTCTTTTTCACTCCTAACTTCAACCACACAGTTTCTTCTCCAGGGGTAGCCTGTGTTGCCAGTTTCCTATCCATCATTCTAGGATGGTCTATGTGTATATAAGTACACATTTACAAACAAATACACGTTAATTTTTAACACAAATGATACCATAGTATACACACTGTGCTACACCTCGAGTTTTTTACTTAACAATATATAACAGAAACTCTTTTGTATCCAAGTATTACAAAGGTGCCCCATTACTTTTTGCAGATTGTATAACATAATCTGTTATCTCACTGAATTATATTATATATATTTGTATAATTATATGTATTCTATATTACAGAGAGAATATTCTGTGTATT
>NW_012104809.1:3314026-3315651 GCF_000951045.1 Mandrillus leucophaeus
ACTCCAGCCTGGACAACAAGAGCAAAACTCCATCTCAAAGAAAAAGAAAACAAAAGAAAGATGTCATCTATAATTTTGAGGGCTGGAGGGGAAAAGTCAATACGTGGTTTCAAAACTTCAAAGGACAGGCTCATTCTCTTGTTAGAGGTTAATTCAACTGTTGACTTTAAGTAGAAGCTAATGTTCATTTACCATTCCAAAAATCCTTGGACCCTTAAGAATGATGCTAAATCTATTCTGCCAGTGCTCTATTCATAGAACAACAAAACCTGGATAACAGTACATCTGTTTCCAGCATGGTTTACTGAATATTCTAAGCCCAATTTTGAGACCTACTCCTGAGAGAAAAAGACTCCTTTCAAACTAGTACTGCTCATTAACAATGTACCAGGTCACCCAATAGCTCTGATGGAGATGTACAAGGAGATTCATGTTGTTTTCATACTTGTGAACACAATATCCATTTTTAACCAATGGATCAGGGGATAATTTCAACTTTCAAGTCTTATTAGTTAAGAAATACATTTTGTAAGTTTATAGCTGTCATAGATAGTGGTTCCTCTGGTGGATCTGGGCAAAGTAAATTGAAAACTTTCTGAAAAGAAGTCATCATTCTAGATGCCATTATGTAAATTTATGATTCATGTAAGGATGTCAAAATATCATTACCAGAAGTTTGGAAGAAGTTGATTCCAACCTTCATGGATGACTTTGAGGGGTTCAAGACATGATTTATGGAGGAAATAAATACAGATGGAAATGGCAGGTGAAAATAGCAAGAGGCTAGAATTAGAAGTGTAGTCTGAAGATGTGCCTGAATTGCTGTAATCTCATGATAAAACTTGAATCGATGAAGAGTTGATTCTTATGGATGAGCAAAGAAAGTGGTTTCTTGAGACAGAATCCACTCCTGGTAAAAACACTATGAACATTGTCAAAATGACAACAAAGGATTTAGAATATTATACGAAAACTTAATTTATAAAGCATTTGCAGTGTTTGACAGGATTAATTCTAATTTTGGAAGACGTTCTAGTGGGTAAAATGCTATCAAGCAACATCACATGCTAGAGAGAAATCTTTCCTGAAAGGAGGAGTTAAATAATGGGGCAAAGTGTATTGTCTTATTTTAAGAAATTGTCACAACCACCTTAACTTCCAGCAACCACCACCCTGATCAGTTGGCAGTCACCAACATCAAGGCAAGGCCCTCCACCAGCAAAAAGATTATGGCTCGCTGAAATCTAAGCTAACTATTAGTCCTTTTTAGCAACAAAGTATTTTTGAACTAAAATATGTACTTTTTTGGACATAATGCCGTTGCACACTCAACGGACTAGAGTATAGTATAAACAGTATAGAATAAACATTTTATATGCAGTGGAAACCCCGAAATTCATGTGCTTCATTCTTACTTTATTATTTTTGCTTTATTATGGTCTGAAACTGAACCTACAATATTTCTGAGGTATGCTTGTACATATATTTTAGTTTCTATTGCATTTGGGATTATTTCTGTTTTGCATACTATTTTTTGCTTGTTTCCATCTTCTCCATGACTTACAATCTATCAACCATTGTGTCTTATTTTTTCCCTCTCCTAGATGGGTATTATATTGTCTAAT
>NW_012104809.1:3316516-3318113 GCF_000951045.1 Mandrillus leucophaeus
GTTTTGTTTTAAATTATGAAATACTTCAATCCTATAGAAAACTGGAGTAGAACAATAAATATACACCTAGGCACCCAACATCTATATTTTAAAAATTAACATATGGTTCTACTGGTTTCATTTTGTTTAAAAAAGTAGCATTTTAATTATGCATTTGATGTCCCCACACCCATCCCACCTTCAAGGTCTCATTTACTTTTCTTCTTGCCTAAATGTCACTAGTGTTCTGGTAACTATATATCTTTCTCATGTATGCTTTAAAAAGTAAAGGTGTACATCTACAAATACTAGTACTTCTCTGTGTTTCAATTTACCTTTTTAAATGTATCCAAATGTTGAATGCAGATTTCATTCAGCCATGTTGGCTGCCTTATCCCTACTGGTATAAGTATCATTATTTATTCCTCATTTTTTGTGGACATTTCATTTACATTATTGCTTTTACAGAAAATATTTCACTCACTATATTATTTAGATTTTGATAAACTTATCTTGATATTAAGTAGGTTGATTTCTTCCTATTTCTTTCTTCTTCTTAAAGCATTTTCTTCACTGTTTTTGAGCTGTGTTTACAATTCTAGGTAATATTTTTTGTTTTAATATTTAGGACACATCACTGACTAGATTTCAACTAAAATTACTTAGAATTTATACACTTATTATATAACTAATTAGGGAGAAATTTATTTATCATCATTAATAAACACAATAAATTATCAACATTAACTCAGGTCTCGTTTTATAACCAGAAATATAAAATATATTTTACTCATATTTTTTGGTTTTGACATATTCTTATTTTTAATAGACATTGCTAAGTAAAGTTTGTTAATAATTTAATAATTTTTCATGAAATGTTCATAGGAGAAATTGACTAATAATTTTTTTTCTTAAACAGTTCTTGTCCCATTTTGGTATAAAAGTGTTAATAGTATCATAAAATTGTTTTGTGTGTTTATAACAGAAGACTCATCATTTGTTTGAAGGTTTGATAAATTTTGCCATCAACATAACCTGAAACAGTAAGTTTATGTGGGCAAATTTCTACTGTTTCTGCTATTTGAATTAATATTGATTAATCAGATTTAATATTTCTTCTTGAGCCAAAATTACTGCTTTGTTTTTGTTTTAAAAACTGTGCGTTTCATTTAAGCTTTTATTTTGCCATGCATTTTCATCATACTGTTGTTTTATGATATTTAAAAGCTTATGCTTTATCTTGCACTGTTTGCATTTTGTCTTTCCTAATAAAGAACGTCTGTGTGCATTTGTGTTCTCAGTTTTGTTTGTGGTGAGTTTGTCAGACATTTGTTCATTTTATTCATCTTTATTTCAGAATGAGATATTCATTAAATATATGACTTTTATTAAATTCATTCTTCTTTTTATATTTTACTTTCTTTTGCTGTATTTAGTTTCTAATCTCTAGTTCTAGCTTATATTTCTGGTAGATTTTTGAAAAATAATGTAAATAATATATGTGTATATAATTATTTTTAAGAAGTCCTTTGGGCATATCTTACAATTTTTAATACCTAGCGTTTGTTATTCACCTCAAAATTTAGCAATTTATTTTATAATTATGTTATAATATTAT
>NW_012104809.1:3318163-3353473 GCF_000951045.1 Mandrillus leucophaeus
TTTTCTCATTTTATTTTATTCCAAAGAATGTGTTTTCCCTTTTCAGGAGGAACAACACTAACATGTTCTCTCATAAGTCTCCCTATAATAGCTATAGCAGAACTTGAACATTAATCCTAAAATGCTTAAATTGTGAATTATCGCCAAAGAGGTTTTTAAAATTCTGTCTCCTGCACAGAGGATTGTTGGTGCTTACAGAATAGAACCACCAAAACAAACACAAATTTAGACACTGAGTTCTCCGATTAGAAAGAAAGTACTGGAGACTCAGGCATGACTATAGCGTTTTGGAGGAAATTAAGCATTTCTTAGAAATCAATAAATGCTCTGTTATTAACTATTATTTGACTAAGTGTATAAACAAAACTAAAATAGGGTCATTGAAGTGCTGAAGCAATAAGCTCATAAAAAAATTCAGGCCACAAGATGTGGAAAATAAGGAAAATAATATCAATTTGATTTGAACTATTTCCTTAGCTGTGACAGTTATCCCTAAATACTTTGTGAGAGAAAAATCAGTGTCTGAAATTAGCACCTTGATATTTTGTGTATACAAAAAGTATTTGAACTTAACTTGACATAGTTCCTCTTAGAAATGTCAGTGCAATCATTCCTTTAGCAGTCTTTGAAAGTTCTGAATAGGAAAAGGAAAAAAAAAAAAAAAGCCTTATAACTTAGCATTGTATCTACGTAGCTAACTATCTGTTTCAACCTGGATGGGGTGGACGCCACATGACATTACAGTCAAGGTTCTGCTGCCTCTGGAGCAGACAAAAGCAGGAGAGCAGTGAAATAACCTTGAAGAATTATCTTAAGCAACTTTGTCTTACCTTTCTTTCTGTGTAATAATTACATTGGCACAGAACAAATTCTAAATGTAACTAAGATTCTTTCGATTACCAATTGAAAGAGGGTACTTGGTTTACCTTTATTCATGACCAGCAGTCACTCTCTGCACTGCAGCATCCATATCTCTAACATTGAGATTTTGATGACATCGACTCAGAGAGGATTTGCTAAAAATAAATGAATATAAAAGGAAATTGATCACATTCATTGTGAAGCATTTTTCTAAATTAAGGATAACATTAAAAATGCACATGATAAATCTAACATGCTTTTCTAATGGCAGACTTATTGGCACACTTAGGTTTCAAATCACACATGCCAAAGTTTATTATTGATAATAGCCTATGATTTTCTTTTGTAAATTTGGATTTTTCTATTTTTTTTATTTCCCTATTTTTTGTCTCTCTTTCTTAACTTTGTTACATTCTTCTCAAGGACTGAAACGGTAGCAGGTGAATGTTCTATCTTGGTTTAACTAGTCCCTAAGGGGTACTTCAGAAGTAGAAAAAAGAAGCCTAAGATTCAGTGAAGGACAAAGGGAAAAAGAAATACAGGTGGTAAAAATCAACTTATGATCCCTGGTCCCTTGTGACACATTACACCATACCTTACTGAAGACTAATAGGAAATGTTCCCAAAGTTTCAATCTCTAAATTCCTACTAAACCAATATTCCGTTCTTAAAGATATTGGTAATATGCCCTGTAGAAAACACACACTCCCTTCACAATTCTGATACTTCTAAATATGTGTTTTATTGCTTTCTGCTAATCAAAATCTAGTTTGTGTCTTTGCAGTGGGCCATGTTTTAAAATTTTGTGAAGGAGTGATAGATATAAACTTGCAGTAGCAGTTTTGTTAAAAAATAATTTAGGCAACTATGTGAGGGAATTTTTTTAAGTCAATATGGAATTTAATTAGAAATTCCCACTATTACCTGTGGACAGATAATAATATTTAGCAAATATATCTAAATTCATTGAAATGCATTCATTTACTAAATATTTGCAAGCCTACTATGTATTATATTATGAGTGTAAAATTAGTTTATTTTATTTAGTTCCATAATTTTTATCTCTCTCTCCCAGGCTGTTTCACTTTCACACTCCCACTCTAGTAAAATAATTTTTCAAAGTCAAAGGTAAAATGTTCCTCAAGAAAGTTTTACTATAATTTGAAGCAGATAATCTCAAGTTGAAGGGCCAAAGTCTTTAATGAGGAAGGGACCCTTGATTTCTAGTAGAGCTTGAGGGACGATTAAAGCAAATGTTTTGCAACCTTTTAAGCAAGCACAGCAGGAGCGATTCCTCTGTTTCAGGGATTAAAAAATAAACCATGGTGGTTTTTTTTTGTTTGTTTGTTTGTTATAATTAATACACTATTTATAAAATATTTCCTGTATAAAATATTTAAGCAGGTTAAAATGATAATGAGGGTCATTTTGTATAGCAACTGCAAAATGATCACTGGTTTCAATGGCTACATCATCTCCAGTTTCAATTCACTATGATTTATTTTTATGTCTGTTAATCAGTCTAAGTGAGTTTTCTATCAGAGGAGAGAAATGTCAGTCATAGGTGCTTTCAACTACTTGCTTCAAGTTCAAAACCAACTAATAAAAATGTACATGGCATTTTAACTAGGTGAGTACATTAATGACATGGGATCTTGGAATCTTAAATTAGGTTCGACCTTGAAACAAACTTCTCTGAATGCATGGATAATAACATACAAGTAGATCAAGATTGTCTCATGATAGGCCCTCAAAAGCATGTTTCCCAAATCCCAGCTTATTATGATTTTCAGTAAGTAATTCAACCACCACAAGGAAAAAAAAAATCATTTTCCAAATGTATCTCTGCTGATTATCTTAAAAGAGATACAAATTATGGTGCAAACTAATAGTTTTTTACATCACATTTTCATTGTAGCTGAAAAATGTTTTAATTCCTTCTTGCTTATCTTTCTGGTTTCATCTCTTTTTATTCTTTTTCAAACTCTCGCCAACCAGGGTTAATTCCTATTTTCCTGGGTGCATTACAAACTTTATATCTGTGTTTTCCCTGAAAGGATTCTTATGCATAGGAAGTCTTTGTCTTTCTTGAATAATAGTCCTCATCATTACAGCTAAAGTTTATCAAGGACAACACTATAAGATAGGGTCAATTGCTAGCACAGTTTTCTAGATGAGGAAACCGGCAAAGAGCAAAACAAAGAACAAAGAAAGCAGGAAGGCAAAAGAGCTACTATGTAGCAGAATCCATACTCTCAGTGGTATATCTTATTTGGATATTGCTTCAGTATCATTTCCTTCTCATTCTAAACTTTAAGCTTATTCACTCATGGTTTTCCCATAGTGTTTAGGATTTATCTCTAGTAACCTCTCTATATTGCATTTGTGTAATGTGTCTAATTTACCCTTTAAACTCTCAACAACTTAAAGTTATGGAATACATCTTTTTATGTACCAACTAAATCAACTGATTCTTTAACTAAATAAATATTCTCTTCTTCAAAGTAGGGTTTCTCTGGGGAGTGAACAAAAAAGATGCAAGGTTTTGCACTAGAGAAGATATGAAGAAAGGTAACATTCAACTTATCTACAAAAATTTGAGAAAAGAAGTTACACAGTGAATGGTAGAAATTTTTCCTGACCATATATGTTTTAGAGTAGAATACTAAATAAACACTTTCAAAAACTTTGCACAAACAAAGCAACGTTCAGAAATGGAAGCTTGTCCTGCTTTGTGTTTATATATAACAGGAACATAAGGCAGACTAGACACGTTAACTGGGAGGAACGGGTTAATTATTTGGAAGTATTTGTAATCAAAGTAGAAACCATCTCATCTCAGAAGTCAAGTCAGTCAAATGAAGGGCTAATTTTTGGAGCCGGAGAGGGTTCTGAGGAAAAGAAAAGTCAGGATACAGCAATGAGGAGTAGTGCCCTGATGAGGGGGCCACTCTAAATGAAAACTAACGACAAGCAGGGTGAGGATCCGCAAAACCTAGAGTCATTTGATTGACGTGAAAGAACATGTTCCACTAAAGCATAACATCCAGCTCAATTACATGGGTAATATACCAGAGACGTAGTTGGAAATCTAAATCAGAAATTCCATAAACGGAAAAGGATAAGGCAACTAGAAATTGGAAGGAAGGGTGCAGTTGCTAGAAGTATATATAAGTGAGCACGTTCAGTCTTTAACATACAGGTTTAGCTATTGATATGAGAGAGAGCGAGAGAAGTGCTGGGAAGGGAAGGGTGTGGTCTGCGGCTAGGGCTCCACCCCTGGGCCTGTGCTCATGGACCTAGGTGAGGAAAGGCCTTTCTGGTTTCCTGTCAAATGATTGCATTTTCCAAGACCACCCTGACCCGCCACACCGCAATCCTGTGCCTATAAAAACCCCGAGAACCCAGCAGGCATGCACACGAGGGTTGGACGTCGAGAGGAACGCACGGGCATAAGAGCACACCGACACGCACTGGCAGACGCTGGCAGGACATCAACTAGCAGAATGAAGCGGAGGAGTTTCTCCGGGGCGGCCGGAGTAGAGTCCCGCGGCTGAGCAGCCGGACTCCAGGGGAAATCCACGTTCCCATTCCCTTTCTGGTTCCCCATCCATCTGCTGAGAGTTACCTCCACCTTTCAATAAAACTTCGCACTCATTTTCCAAGCCCGTGTGTGATCTCATTTTTCCTATACACCAAGGCAAGAACCCAGGACAGAAAGTCCGCTATCCTTACAATAAGGCAGAAGGTCTAATTGAGTGGATAAACACAAGCCACCTACAGATGGCAAAACTAAAGAGCACAGGGTAACACATACCCACTGGAGCTTCAGGAGCTGCAAAAACATTCACCTCTAGACGCTGCCGTGGGGTCGGAGCTCACACTCCCCAGGACCTGCCCATCTGCCTGCTCTCCCTAGGGGTTTTGAGCAGCAGGAACTGAAGAAGCGAGCCACACCCCTGACACAGGTCTTGCAAGGGGGACAAAGGAACTTTTCCTGTTTCAGTATTAGGTGTGGACTTACCTCTTAGCTGTGTGGAACTTGACAAGCTATCTAACTTTTCTTGAGCCATGATTGTCTCTTCTGTAAAATAGAGAAAATCATGGCTGCTCCATGATTAAGAATTAATTAAAACATGTCCTTAAAATTCTTAACATAGTGCCTGATAAGAGTCAGTCATCAATAAACGGCCATTCTTATTGTAGTTGCTGCTGCTCCTGTTTGCTCTTCCCCAGTGATCTGTTTATTTGTTGTGAATATCAGATAACATTTTCTTTGTGCAGAAAATATTTTAAGTGGAGGATCTTGAATGTACTGAATGTATTTGAATTGCTCCTTCAACACTTGCCATGAAAAAAAGGAACACTTTTTTCTGACTTTTTAAAATAAAATTATTTCATAATCTCCTCTCACTATTTCCAAAGTCAAAGAAATTAGAAGCAACAGAGTAAAACTAATTAAGTGCTTTGAATTCTTTCTGTGATTACCATGGAGAACTCAGATCTTTTGCCAGATCTTGCAGACATGAAGATTTGTGTGCCCTGGCAACTTTAATATTAAATAACTACGAAATCAGGAGATACCATAACTGCATATCCATCTATGGATATGTAGTAAAAATCATAATGTTATGTTTCATGATATTCTTCTGCATGTGCATTCAGAAATCATTTAGAAGAGTCAGATTGAAAATTTAAAATGTCACAAAGACTAAATCGTAAAAATAAAGGAATGATAACCATACAACAATTTAAGAGAATACAATAAATCATGATTTTTTTTTTTTCCCAATGTTGGAAGAAATTTCCTCTATATATCTGCAGGACTATTATTAAAGTAACATTAGATTGGGCATGGTGACTCACACCTGTAATCCAAGCACTTTGGGAGACTGGGACCAGTGGATCATTTGAGGCCAGGAGTTTCAGACCTGCCTGGCCAACATGGAGAAACCCCATCTTTACCAAAAATTACAAAAATTAGACGGATGTGGTGGCACACACCTGTAATCCCAGCTACTGGGGAGGTTGAGGCATGAGAATTGCTTTAACATGGGAGGTGGAGGTGGCAGTGAGCCGAGATTGTGCCACTACACTCCAGCCTGGGTGACAGAGTGAAACTCTGTATCAATCAATCAATCAATCAATCGATCAATGAAAAGTAACATTAAAACTCTGAACTCTCTGCCCAACAGCTATTTTCCTTTAAACCATTACAACAGAAGAGCCCTGCCTTTTAAACTACAACATTGGTATTTAAATTTAACAACACAACTGCAGCATCTCTAATTTCAGTATATTGTTGCTATGTACTTACAATTTACAAAGAAAGTGTGAGTATAGACATTCACACATCAAGATAATTCATGCTTAGGAAACTGCTAGTTAACTAGAAGAGATAGGAGAAAAAGAATAGTAAGAGAGAGAAGACAGAACCTGAAGTGCTTTGAAAATTATTGAAGACTTTCACTTACTTTAATTAATAAAGTTTGTTTATAATCTATTTCCATGCAAATATTAATCATGAAGCAGCAAGTGGCTAAGCAAATATAATTTTTATGAGCTAAATCATAATCGTGTATTACTGAAGGTGGAGAGTAAATATGAATGTGTACACTAAAATCTAAATTTAGCTTCATGTGAGTACATTCTAGTGGTAACAAAATGTGTTTTACTTTATATGCACTGAATTTCAATAATTTTTCTCATTACCTGCTGATTAATTATTTAAAATCTCCGTTTATCTTTTAAAATTTTGACACACATATATTGGCTAAATTTAGTGTGCATTGGAAGACTTCCAGCTATTTTAGTTTTTGCTACAAATTTATAGTGTGTATTAGTTTATTTTCACACTGCTGATAAAGACATGCCCAAGACTGGGAAGAAAAAGAGATTTAATTGGACTTACAGTTCCACAGGTCTGGGGAGGCCTCAGAATCATGGCTGAAGGCAAAGGCTCTATCTTACATGGCAGTGGAAAGAGAAAACAAGGATGCAAAAGCAAAAATCCCTGATGAACCCATCAGATCTCGTGAGGCTTACTACCAGGAAAACAGTATGGGGGAAGCCCCGATGATTTAAATTATCTCCCACCCGGTCCCTCCCATAATATATGGAAATTATGAGAGTAATATTTAAGCTGAGATTTGGGTGGAGACACAGAGCCTTATGATTCCACCCTGGCCCCTCCTAAATCTCAAGTCCTCACATTTCAAAACCAATCATGCCTTCCCAACAGTACCACAAAGTCTTAACTCATTTCACCATTAACCCAAAAGTCCACAGATCCAAAGTCTCATCTGAGACAAAGCAAATCTCTTCCACCTATCAGCTTGAAAAATCACAAGTAAGCTAGTTACTTCCTAGACACAATGCGGGTACGGGCACTGCGTAAATACAGTCATTCCAAAGGGGAGAAATAGGCCCAAATAAAGGGGTTGCAGGGCCCATGCAAGTCTGAAATCCAACAGGGCAGTCAAATTTTAAGGCTCTAAATTGATCTCTTTTAAGGCTCTAAATTGATCTCCTTTGACTCCATGTCTCACATCCAGGTCACACTGATGCAAGAGGTGTATTCCCGCGGTCTTGGGCAGCGCGGCCCCTATGGCTTTGCAAGGTTGCTTTCACGGACTCCTGGATACTTTCACAGACTGGCGTTGTGTGTCTGTAGCTATTCCAGGTGCACGGGGCAAGTTGTCAGTGGATCTACTATCCTGGGGCCTTGACGACCGTGACCCCCTTCTCGCAATGTTATGCCCAGACCGTTTATTCCCCGAAGAAGACCACCAGAGTCCAGAGTCAAAGCTAAGCAGCAAGGATCTTTATTACAGGTTCGAACCTGGAACTCTCCCTCGCTCGCGAAACCAGACGGGCAGGAGAGCTCCCCCACTGAGCTCCGAGCAGTGTTATATAGTCTAAGAAAAGTGGGCGTAGAGTTATTATACAAATCAGATATATGATTGGCTAGTGTTTGAACAAGGCGATTTGGCTAACTATGATTGGTTCCCGCCATTTCTGATATTTCGGTTCAACCTTTGAGGCGGGAGAGCAGGTTTATGGCAGCAAGAGTTTATCTTACTTAAACACGTCTTGTGACCTTGCCTCAGAACTTACAAAATCTCTGGTATGTGCAAAACAAAATCTCTGGTACATGCAGAAAAACAGGTGCTCACAGAACTTAGGAAATCTCTGGTATGTGCAAAGATTAGAGAGCAGAACAGAGGTGGGGGGGGGGCGGGTACACATCTATCTTTGTGTCCTTTCAGCAACTCCACTAGGCAGTGTCCCAGTGGGGACTCTGTGAGTGGGCCCTGACCCCACATTTCCCTTCTGAACTGCCCTAGCAGAGGTTCTCCATGAAGACCCTGCTCCTGCAGCAAACTTCTGCCTGGGCATACAGGCATTTCAATACATTTTCTGAAATCTAGGCAGAAGTTGCCAAACCTCAATTTTTGACTTCTGTGCACCCGCAGGCTCAATGCCACATGGAAACTGTCAAGGCTTGGGGCTTGCATCCTCTGAAGCAACAGCCTGAGCTGTCCTTTGGCCCCTTTCAGTCATGACTGGAGCCGCTGGGACATAGGACTCCAAGTCCCTAGACTTCACAGAGCACTGCGTCCTGGGCCCTGCTCAGGAAACCATTTTCTCCTAGGCCTCTGGGCCTGTGATGGGAGGGGCTGTCTTGAAGACCTCTGACACACCCTGGAGATATTTTGCCCATTGTCTTGGGATTTAACATTTGGCTGCTTGTTACTTATGCAAATTTCTACAGCTGGCTTGAATTTCTGCAGAGAAAATGAGTTTTTCTTTTCTATCACATTGTCAGGCTGCAAATTTTCCAACATTTTAGGCTCTGCTTTCCTTATAAAATTGAATGCCTTTAACAACACCCAAGTCACCTCTTGAAAGCTTTGCTGCTTAGAAATTTCTTCTACCAGATAGCCCAAATCATCTCTCTAGAGTTTGAAATTCCACAAGTCTCTAGGGCAGGGGAGAAATGCCACCAGTCTCTTTGCTACAACATAAGAAGAGTCACCTTTGATCCAGTTCCCAACAAGTTCTTCAACTCCATCTGAGACCACCTCAGCCTGGATCTTATTGTCCATATTGCTATCTTCATTTTGGGAAAAAACATTCAACAAATCTCTAGTAAGTTCCACATCCCCACATCTTCCTGTCTTCTTCTGAGTCCCCAAATTGTTTCAACCTCTGCCTGTTTCCATTTCCAAAGTCGCTTCCGCGTTTTCAGGTATCTTTTGAGAAGCACCTCCCTCTACTGGTACCAATTTACTGTATTAGTTCATTTTCATGTGGCTGATAAAGACATACTTAAGACTGGGAAGAAAAAGAGGTTTAATTGAACTTACAGTTCCACATATCTCAGGGGGCCTCAGAATTATGGCAGGAGGTGAAAGTCACTTATTACATGGCAGCGGCAAGAGAAAATGAGAAGTATGTGTAAGTGGAAACCTCTGATAAAACCATCAGATCTCGTGAGACTTATTCACTACAAGGAGAACAGTATGGGGGAAACTGCCCCCATGATTCAAATTGCCTCCCACTGGGTTCATCCCACAACATGTGGGAATTATGGGTGCAGAATTTAAGATGAGATTTGAGTGGGAACACAGAGCCAAACCATATCACAGGGCCTAGGACGAATAAAAATGGAAGAAATGTGATTTATTTTTCTGTATCATGGGATGCTTTCAATCATGATCATGATCTTATGTACATGGAAAAATGTTCACAATATATTTCTTAGCAAGTAAACCTGCTATAGAGGATGGAATGAAAATACAATGATTTGATTTTGGAATCCAATGATTTGATTTTGGAATCCAATGATTCCAAAATGGAATCATTGATAAATTTCAAATATAAAAAATGTTGGTGACTGAATATTCTCAGTTGTGGTTTCTATGTGTCTTTCAGTTTTGTTCCTTGGTATTACAATGATAAATAGAAAAATATAATGAACTTATCAATTAAATTTTTGGCGTATGTTTGAAAAGTACTTCTTTAGTTCATTACATTTATTTTTTAATTCAGTGATTTAAAAAATATGTATTCATTTATTAGAAACAACTCTAAACTGTGGCATTTAATATGAAAACTTGGATACATTTCTTTAGTTAAGGTTTGTTTTGTACAGGATACTAGTGTAGGTAATGCAACAAAAACACAGATGACTAGTATTCTGCATGTGAATCCTCATATAAAGACTTTAAATCTAGAAAAAAACGGTCAACGAGTATGATTAAAAATGCAAATAAATATTTTTAGGTTGAAAGAAAGCATACACACACACACACATACACACATTCCTTTGGAGTTTAGAACACCAGCATAACGGTCACATTAAGTATTCCTAAAGAAGCTAGGTCTTTCTATTTTCCTTGGAGTTTTATCACTACCTGCCATTATCTACCTATTCATTTGCTTGCATCCCGGATCAGGAAGGTAAGCTCCATAGCATAATTGTCCTTTTGACTGGTTCATTAAAATGTCTATATTGCATTCCAGCTTCAGGTCAGTATATATAACATAATAAGTGTCCAATAAATATTTATTGAATTAATAAATCAGTTGTTTCAAGTATTAAAAAAAACCCATGTAAAGCTTTTAGCACAGTGTTGTATACATGCGAATCACTTCTAATATGAACTATGTATTGTTATTGGCATTATTTTTTTTGAAATAATTCACAATAATATAATCAGGGTAAGTTTAAATGCAAAAGTGGTGCCTGAGCTATTTTTTTAAAGATAAATAATTTAGTACATAGAGTGGGGGAATTCAAGGAAACAGAAATACCAGAAAGAATTAGCAGGCAGAGCGCAGGGCAGACTTTCTGCAATGCAGATGATCAGTGTAAGTAAGCATGTTGATGCTAAAATTTAAGTAATGGAGGCTTGCATAAATATAAGTGAAGCAATTTGGATGTGTTCTTAGAAAAGCACCAAGCTACTAACTTGTACATTCCTTGAACGAAATCACTTCTCATTCTTAGTAGCAAACACTAAGACTTAATTCTGCACCACAAATGACAGACTGAACAAATGATTAAACTAATGAACACATTATTGAAAAACACTATCCAGAATAGTTATATAATATCAAAATTATATCAAGAATATAAATCTGGTGGTAATATTTAAGACTCGGTTTGTGGGAAGAGATCAAAGTCTTGGAAATTATATTAGAGGGTTGTTTGAACAATTTAGGCATGACATAAAAAGACCTTACCTCAAAAAATGTCATTGTGATTGAAATGAAAGTATATGAGAAATATCCTGATGAAAGTATGAACATATAAGTACAAATTCATGTGGTTTAAATATATAATGTCAGAGCCTTCATCACAATATCTCCAGTGCTTTATCAGTTTTTGGTTAGTTTCTAGCCATTTATTTTTACAGCTAAGCACACTGTGATAGTTTTCTTTGTTGTTTTGTTATTTGTAGATATGTAAAAAGTGCATCCCTTTATAAATGCATGGATGTGTATATATACACACACACCCCTACATGTGTGTGAATGGGTTCCCTCTTCTTGATGCTACATTTCAATACAGTGAATATGACTCAAAGCCTAAATACATGTGACCCATATATATGTTTATAGAATTATCTGAAATTATTGAGTCATATTCACTGTATTGAAGTGTAGCATCACAAAGAGAGAAACCTGATCAGAGAGTGAAAAAATGGATGTTTTTAAAGGCAATAAAATACAACGTTGCTCTTCAGAATAACATTTATTCATGTGTACAAAACAAAGGACCTAAGAAAGTTAAAAAGCCATTAGAGATCTATCCAAAAATTGACTGCATTCATCTAAAGAATAATACACTGCCTGCAATTAAGGAGTAACCGCCCAGCTGCAAGAGTTTCCCGGTCATCATAGAGTATAATGTGAGATGAGCTGACTTGATCTGAACAGGAGGTCACCCACAGAAAGACAAGGGAAATTATACAGTCAAGGCCCCTTGCTGTTAGAAAAAGCTATCATTATAATAAAGTAGAATAGCACATTCTTAAAATACCCAAAGGCCTTTCTCATACCAAGGGTTAGTGAATCTCCTCATTATTCTCCAGATCAAAAAAGCCTTCAAAATGTAATGTGAGGAACTGAGACTAAGGACAGGGGCTGGAATGAATTATGAAGTCTTTGGTAGAGTTTTTTACTCTTTAAAATTTCATTTTCTTTCTCTACCTCTCCTTCTATCTATCCTTTCCCCACCACACCCACTAACTTGATTTGAATGTTTCTCTCTATAAAAACAGGAGGAATTTTAAACTATTAGACTAAGGTAATCAAATCACACTGCCTGTGCCCATTATACATTCATTCTCTTCCTTCTGCAGCTTTCTACTAATCTTTACACACTATTTCACCTCCTACTCATGGTACCTGTTTCCCAAATATTTTTTGAAATCCCTAGGCCTTCAACTTCATCCTACTCCATTACTTTCTAGATGCATCAAGTGTCTCATATTCACATTGCCTTTCCTAGTGCCTGGAGCAAAGTACACATTTGTTTGTTGAATGAACCAGTCTTGCTGACCTTTAAAAATATTTCATTGTAAACTCCATTAATTATTTTTTCTTTCTGCTTTAAAGTTTCTATCTCTTCTCAGTTTCCCTTTATTGCAGAGAAAAAGACGACTTACTCATATTCTGCAAAAGCCACCATCTAATCATGCCCTTGAAGTTATCACCTCTTGTTTCTTTAAAGACCAACTCAATATCCCTTATCATGATTTTTCTTATTCATTTATCTGCACCACTGCATTTGTCCTACAACTTCGAGCCTGGCATAATTCTAAAAACTTTTACATATATCATTCCCTTGTATCTTCATTACAAACTTTTGAAATTGGTACTATTATAGGTAATCTATATGTTGAAAATGGAGACAAAGAGTTAGTCTCTTATTCTAAAATTTCACTTTCAGTTGAAATTCTGCTGAATTCTGACCAAAGTCTGATTCACAGCCCCACAGGCTGACCTGTGTACCAATATTAACATTCAGTTGCACCCCGCATCTGCTGTTTAATGCCTTTTAATCTGTTTTTAAATGAACACTCTTTAGAAAATAAACTTTTAAAAGTTACTAGTAAATGTCCCAAAGATAAATTCAATGGAATTATCCTATTGTTCGTCCTAGCTCGACTTTTTATTTCTTTATCAAGTTTTTCTTCTCAGTATTATGTGTCTCTGATGATTCTTCTAATATTAAGTATGCTAATACTAAGTTTTCCATATAATAAGTATTTTCTTTTCTCTCAGATTTCTTTTTTTCTTTTTTACACTCTTCTCTTTTTTAGGCAACACTTACATATGACCCCAATCTTTCTCTACATATTCTAGTTGGTGATTTCATTGCATTGATTATTTCAAAATTAACTATATGCTGATAATTCTCAAATCTATTTATTCAGCTCTTCTATATTTTCTGAGCCGTAATTTATTATTGAGCATTGTCAAACATCTGTATCAAAAAGGAGGTCTGAGAGTTTATTAAATGTACCAAGCTCACTCTTGCCTATGTGCTTTTTCCTTGGCTTCAATTATACTTCCCTTCAACTCTTCTTGACCTGGTTAATTTCAAGTTAGTTTCAAGATCCAAGTTTAAAACAGTCTCTTCCACTTGGGGTTCTCTTATACCTAATCCTCTGTATCAAGAGTTCCTCTGCCCACAGTATCTTCCCTTGATCCTCACTAATAAAATCTTGATTTTTCTATGTGTAAACAGATACCTAGAATAAAGAGTGTATTTTCCAATCTCTTTTCAAGTCAGGGGAGGTCATGCAATGGACATTCAACTCAAATATATGTAAGCAGATGTCTCATATGAGTTCATCAAAGTTTTTATTTATTCATTTATTCTTTTACAATTTAATTATTGCCACAAACCTTTGAATTTAGACAGGCTCCCTTACTTCTTTCCTTTTTCTTGTTGGCTGGAAGGCAGACATGAAGGCACGAGGCTGAGCAGCCTTATCTTATCACAAGGCTGCAACCAAACGTGGCAGAAAAGCAAATGTTTCACTGTATTATTTCTACCCTCTTATGTGCTTTATCTCTTTAATATTTGACATCATCTAACACTATATCAGTCACGGTTGTGTATTCTTTCAGTTATCTATCTTACTTTTTCTCATCAAATTCAAATTAAAACTACACACATGCAGATAATTTATTTTGTTTTATTCGGTATTGTACCTCCATGGTCTACAAAAGCGCATAGTAGGTGCTTAAGAGATGTTTGTTAAGTTTTTTTAAAATTTGTATTTATTTTTTAATTTATTTTATTTTATATATTTATATATTAATACACTGTCTGGATTTTGTCAATAGTCATGACACCTGTGTACTAGAATTTAGGTGAAATAGTTTCCAGTATAAGAGTGTTAAGAAAGTAGATGAACTAATGAAAGACATTTTAGCATTTTAGATTTAGAGATGTTTTCATGTTGTGTCCTCCCTTTTGGATGATGCGTTCTGTAACCAGTCCTCTCCTTTAGAACATCTTAAATAATCTTTCACAACATTAAAATCCAGGTGCTTTGATATATCCATTACATACAGCCTTTTAAATTGCCTTATAACCCTCTGGAAACACACTCTAATTGAATGAAAAATGTTTCCTTGTATTCTTAATTTATACTTTCCAGAAAAAATGTTCAGACATTACACTGCTAATGCTTTGTTTCCCAGAATTGCTATTATTATTTATTATTAGACTAGACCTTCAGTAATTTACACTAATAACTGAGAGACTCACTAGAGATTACTGAATTTCGAAGATTAGTTAGTGAACAAATAAATATGAAAACGTCAACACTGCTGTACCACAAAATGTGCTTTATTCATTATTTTGATAAGTATAGTTTAATTATAATCATCTATGGTAATGTTTCACAGTATGCTAATAAACACAGTGCCATGTTTTGTGAAGTTAATGCAATTTTAGTTAAAAGAAAAACTGTTTGCTAAATTTGTTCCACTTTTTGGAGAAAAATATAAATCTATGATTTAGTATGATTTGCATTACTTTTGTTCCAGAAAAATAGGTCCTACATTATATGTTATTTTAATAATTTCTATTGTTTATTGCCTATATCTCCCACTAGAAAATACAGTTCATGGGAACAGATTTGCTTCCTAGCACATATATTGTACATATTATGCAGAGATATGTATTTAAGTACCCATTGTGCAGGTATATAATACTTTGTAAATGGAAAGACTTTCAATATAAATTTGTAATTCGTATTACATTTAAATATACATTTTGGTCTGTGTCCGTTGTATTCTATGCTTTTAGAGGCACTACTGGGATAAATTATTTATTCTTAGCTTTAATAATCTCTAAGCAATTTTAATGAGAAGATAACATATCTAAAATCATTGCTAAATTATGAAAAGAAGGATCAAGATGACAAAAAAGTTATTGCTTATTTTGTTTTATTGTTTTGTTTCTCTGTGGAGTAGAGTATTAAACAGGTACTAATAGCTTTCAGTCATACTTGATAATTTCTAAATTAAAAAGAGATAATTGAATCTTACCAAACTAGATTTATTGATTTCTTCATTCATTCATTTAAACAATAAATATGTAAGAAATTAGCCATTAAGTTCTTGTTCATTGTGATAAGAAAACAGCAGAAAAGTAAGTAAATAAAAATTTTTGCTTTCATGGATATCTTGTTTTCTAGCTGGAGAGACAGAAAATAAATGACATCTGTAGCTAAAACAAGTATAGGTTACAGCATAATATGAGATTAGGATAAAAACAAACCAGGCAAGGACAGAAGTTGTGCCCCACTCAAATCTCATCTCAGATTGTAATCGTTATAATCCCCACATATCAAGGGCAGAAACAGGTGGAGGTAATTGTATCATGGAGGTGTTTTCCCTCATGCTGTTCTTGTGACAGTGAGTGAGTTCTCATGAGATTTGACGGTTTAAAAAGGACTCTTTCCTCTTCACTCAGCACTTCCTCCTGCTGCCTTGTGAAGAAGGTGCCTTGCTTCCCCTTCACCTTCCACCATGATTGTAAGTTTCCTGAGGCCTTCCCAGCCACGTAAAACGATGAGTCAATTAAGCCTCTTTCCTTTATAGATTACCCAGTCTTGGGCAGTTCTTTATAGCAGTACGAAAACAGACTAATACAGTCAGTGAAGGCAGTGTTTAAGAAAAGACCTAAAGGGGTTGACGGAGTAAATTGTGCTTCAATCTAACAGAGGAGCTTTCCAGCCAGAATCAAGCAAGGGCAGAGATCTTAAGGCAGAAACTATTGGTGTGTTTGAGGAAGAAAGTGGCCAGTGTTAGATTGGATGCTTACACAACCGAAAATGACAGTAACATTTATGTGAAGTACTAACTACTTACATTCAAAGCAGCACTCATTTTTTAAGAACACATATAAGTAAAAAGGAGGAACATGGAGGTGAGACATAGTGCTAGAAAATAATTTTTTAAATGTGATTCTTTTAAAAAAACCTCTGCATCCTTACAGTCTACCTAAAAAGATGATTAATTTATGAAATGACAGCCAAACTAGCAATACATATTAACAAATTTGTCTGAGTCAGAGAGCTCATTGTAATGTTTTGCTTTTGCATGTACAGATGTCTGTGCACAGGCAAACAACTTACTGTTTAATGAAGTTTCAGTATGTTAAAGAAAATCACCTTAGTGTCATAGAGCAAATATATTACATTCATAACAATATAATCACAATTTTATAAGCAAGATTTACTGAAAGTATTTCAAAATTGATAAATGCAAGCTACCAGAATCTTATAGCAAATATAACCCTTGTGTGATTTAAAATCAGGTCATCCCAAGAACAGATAAAAAGGCCTCCTATTGTGACTCCTTTTTACAATATTACTAGTAATCATATTTAATGCAAAAGACAAGAAACAAATAAGAGAAATATTATTGTTAATTACAGACGCTTTCTATTTCAGTGGATACCTAGGGAATTCAATTAATCACTCATCTCATTGCGTGAGTTCTGAAAACACTGAGAAACAAACAGAAGCATACCAGATGAGGAAGAAATACATTACCTTCCAGTACTGAAAAATGGTGGTTATAATTGCAACAAATGTCTTTCTTATAATAGAAACTCAGAAATAGAATGACACACTTTATCAAAAGTTATGCTGGATGCCACCACAAGGCTTCCTCATGGACTAGGCCTACATCTCATTTAACGAATAGTCAAATTCTATTAAGGGGAGATGCTCATTGTATTTTTTTTTTCCCTCCCAGGAGAACAAGGCTTATTTGTGATTCACGTTTTCTTTCCCTTATAAATAAGTGAATGTGAGGCCAGAGGAAGTCCAGGAGTGTTATTCTTGGAGAGCTACTTCTAAATCTAAGGGCATATTCTTAGTGAAAAAAAAAAGAAAAAAAAAAGACATCTTCCCTAATAATAGTCTTTCTATTAAAAATATCCAAAATATACAGCTGGAATTTTATTGGAAAAATTGAAAATATGGATGTATTTTCATGTAAATTAAAGATACAGAAAAATAAGAATCTTAATTTCATACCAGCCATCAGTTAAACCTGTTAATTAATAGATACAGCATTTGTGCTACTATAAAGAGGCTCTTTTATTTCTATTACAAGTTTGGGCCAGAAATACATAAAATTTTATTGAGTCTATAAAGTAAATCAAATGATATCATCCCATTTTCTTTTGCAAGAAAATTCCGTATTGTGAAGATGTCAATTATCTCCAAACTAGTCTATATTTAAATGCAATTCCCAAGCTATTTCCAACAGATTTCTCATGTAAAATTTGACAGCTGCTTCTACATAGCCAGTGTATCAGTAGTTGTTCTGAGACTGGAAACTTGGGCAGAATTTGATGCTGCAGTATTGAAGTAGCATGTTTCTGTCTCTGGAAAACCTCAGTTTATGCTCCCAAAATCTCCAACTGACTGAATGAGGCCCACCTACATCATTGAGCATAATCCCCTTTACTTAAAGTCAGTTAATTGTAGATGTCAACTACATCTGCCAAATAACTTTACAGCAACACTGAGATTCCTCTTTGGTTAAGTAACTGGGTAATATAGGCTAGGCAAATTGACACATATAATTAACCATTACATCTTATAAAGAGAAAATTACCCAGAATAGGCATAGATATTTTGAGGAAAGAATAAAAATATAGTGGTACCTTTTTCATCCAGTCTAAATTTATATTGAATATAATACCATTCTTGTAGGTATAATAGACAAATAACCTAGTGGGAGGTTAGAATTAACATATATGAGGTTTCAGTACACGACCATTTCAAAAAACTGAATCTCTTATCCAATTTTTTGAAATGGTCGTATATTGACCATATAGTTGTTCATGATTTAATAGATCATGTTGGACTAATTCAATATATATAAAATGATATATATATACACACACACACACAAAATATTATTTATAAAATAGGCTTTACATAATATCCTATATAACAATAAAGGTATAAAGTCCGAAATGAAAATGGATTCGAAGTGAAAATTGAAATGTGTATGGGCAAGCTGTATTTCATAATTGTAATTTTTCCTTTCCTACCTGCCCTTGCCCTGATTCTAGCGTTGGGAGGATGCAATTACTTCTCTATATCATTTGGGCTGGAACACTTGTCTCAATCTGCCCAGTGCAAAAAGAGTAGGTAAAATGTGTGTAGGAACTTTACATGTGGTTGTGCAATTTTGGCTTGTTTTTATGCTTCTGCCATCCACCAATGGCAAGGACTTCTCTGGAGTGCCATTGACGTCAGAAAAAAAAAAAAAAAAAAAAAAAAAAAAACTTTAGAACGTTTTTGACCCCAATCTACAACCTGGAATGAAACCAGTGAATCACAGTTTAGTCTAGCAGAATGCCAGCTGATTTACAGCCCTATGAGCAGGAAAAATAAACGTGTGTTTAATGTACCTGAGATTTGGACCTTTTTTTGCAACAGAGCTTTATTATCGTGACTGTGATTTAATATATTATAGGAAATATTAGAGAAATGTGTGAGTATTTTATTTACAGAGTGAAGAATGCTTTTCTAGGCCAAAAAATTTAATAAAAAAAAAAAATAGAAAAACATGAAAAAATTGCCTTTGTAATGTAAAGTATTAATGAAGTAAAATAAATATCAAATAAAAATAATATGATAACCTATGAAAAACTATGCTATATGAAAAGATTGATATTGATATTATAAAATTCAAAAAACTCCTGCATTATTGAAAATAACAACATAGGAAAATGGCTAAAAATAAATACGTAGAAATATTAGGAGAAAAATACATTGAAGATGATTATCTCTTAGTAATATTTGTATCATGAGAAATAAAATAGTTATTTTGTTCTTTAAAGGGTAAAAATAAAACAATGAAAATAACAAGTGGTTTCAAGGATAAAGATAGATGGAACTATTTTCTGTTTGGGAAATGTTAAGTTTAGAATAATTTGAATTATTACCTGTATTTTAGTTGTACGTAACTTCCATCTAGCAATTCTACTTCTAATAAATAATTCTATCAGCATTGTAATATTTATGCTTAGAAATGCTTATACGAAAGTATATATATTTACATTGCATATTAGAGCAAAAAATGAAAACAATCTAAATGTGCATCATTGAACACATTTTTATTTGTAATATACACAACATCACAATGTCTGATGCATAGTGCATGTTAAATAAGAATCAGTAATACTTATCAATCAATAAAACATGCTCCAATTAAGTCTAATTCAGATTGTTAAAATATTTAGTTTACTCTTCAGAAACATACATTTAGGTGAAACTTAAAGTCTTATTTTTGCCCTTAAAAATGCCTAAATTGGTTTATATGTTAAATGCAATCACAAACAAAATTCTTCAAGGTATTTTTGTAAAAATTGACAAGCCAATTCTATAATTAGTGTAGAAATGTAAATGACTTTCCAAAAGATGATCAGTGTTGAAGGACTTACATCTTCTAATTTTAACACTTATTATAAAACCACAGTACTGGAGCATAAACATAGACAAGTGGAGAGGGATAGAGCCCAAAAATAGACTCATGCATCACTAATCAGTATGTTATTAAACTAATAACATATTATTTTATAATTAATCAGTTAATATTAAATTAAACAATTAATTTGTCCACTAATTTTTGATAAAAGGGTAAAGACAACTGAATGGAGATGTCTTCAAAATATGATGCTAAAACAATTGTATAGTCATATCCAATAAAAAGATCCTCAATCCATACCTTGTACCATATAAACATCAAAAGCTACCCTGTACCATACAAATATCAATAGCCAGAGTATTCCCCAATTAATTTAGGGCAATATTGTTATCATGGACCTAAAGTGAAAGCTTTACTTATGAGTTTGTTATTGTGATGTTATAACTGGTACAAGAGAAAAAAAAAAAGCAAAACACCCACCCAATTTTAATTTTTTAAAAAATAAATTCAGAGAGAAGCAAAAGTTTCAGAAATTGAAAGCGGTACCTTGATCATTCCAACACTGGCATGCAGGATAAATAGCTTCTACTGTATGAGCCATACCAATGATTATTAAGGGGGTCCTTGAAGCTGTAAAAGTGATTAAGCTTGAATATCACAAGCTATTCTCAATTATAACTAAGATAGTGTAAGGAACAGAGTCGATGATTAGATTCCCCATATAGGGAATTCTTTTTTAAAAGCTTCTGAAAGGTGCAGCTTAATTACAAAAGGCAATCACATTCAAAAATTTGAGAAAAAATACACTTTCTGATAAAAATACTAATCAGCAGTTTGAATTCAAACTATACATGAAATGGAAACTGCAAACTACTCTGAAACAGCGAGCTATCTACACAGGTGTAATGCGTGTGTTGTAAGCCTCTAGTTCTACCTTGGTAAACATATTTCTTTGAGGACTTGTAGTTTTATTGCAGGGATTGCTTTTTCCTGGAAGAGGTTGCAGGTGCCATCTTAGTTGAATAAAAAGACTTTAGACTGTTATTTCTGAAAAATAAATCTAGGGAAGTGTACTACAAAGGTTCCTTACTCCCAGCATCCAGTCTGTCTAGATTTTGAAAGAGAAAAATATATATCTTGTGACGACTTTTTAAAATTAGTCTCTATAGATGTTGAATCTATAGCATAAATTTTATAAGATATAACATATTGATTTATTTTCTGTTGACTGAGTAAATATAAGGAACTACTACTCATGTATCAATACTTGAAAATCAGGTTTATTTTGTACTTCAGTACTCTTTAGATGTCAAATAATCTAGGACAACCTAACATTTTTGTATTCCCAAATACCTTAAGCACTCAGAAAGTACCTCTTTTTGATTCACATTTTGCCACTGTGTTCATGAACATTTGCAGTAATAGCATCATTTCAGCTTCTTAGTGTTGCCATTCTTAAAATAATATTCACCATAACATATTTATTGTGTTTTGGCAAAACATAATAAAAATAATACTACTACTAATAATAAGCACACAAAACAAAGCAAACTTTAATTTTTTACTAAAGTTTTCAATCTCAGACATAAAATAATATGTATTTCATTGCCAATTTTGTTTAAATACTTTTAAATTTAAAAACTACAGGAATAGGATAAATATCACTTTGAGGTTAAACAACATTTGACAACGTCACCCCCATCATTTCTTGCCATTGTCTTCTACCAACTGGCATGTTCAATTTTATGTTTACCTAAAATTCTTTGATATCTGCCTTCAGGTTTTCCTTATAACCTCAATTCTTACCATAATCCTGGACAGCATTCAGGATTTTTTTAATTGTTATTTTCTTAATCTATATTTATCTATTTTCCTATATTTTCTATATATTTTCTATTTTCCTATATTTTCTATGTAATCTATATTTATCTATTAAAAAATTTAAATGTAAGCATTGACATCAGTGATGACAATCTTCCATTTTCTTCTTATGTGTTATTCCTATAACACATTCCTGTAATGGATAATAGTTGGAGCTTGGATTTGAACTCCCAATGTCATAATCTGAAATGCCCCTTTCAGCAGAAAAGAACTTGCTCCCTTCTTTACTGAGAGTGGAGAATCTATTAGATGATAAGTGCCTTCTTTTCTGTATTTCCATTATAAATGCATTTTCTTTCCTCTGTTTCTCATTTTCTCTTGATATTGTCAAAATTCTACATGAGCACTGATATGGTTTGGCTGTGTCCCCACCAAAATATCGTCTTGAATTCCCATATGTTGTGGGAGGAACTCAGTGGGAGGTAGTTGAATCATGGGGGCAGTTCTTTCCTGTGGTTTTCCTGTGATAGTGAGTAAGTCTCCTGAGATCTGATGTTTATTATAGGGGGACATTTTCCTGCACAAGCTCTCTCTTTGCCTGCTGCCATCCATGTAAGACACTACTTGCTCCTCCTTGCCTCCTGCCATGATTGTGAAGCTTCCTGAGCCATGTAGAACTGTAAGTTCAGTTAAACTGCTTTCCTTTGTAAATTGCCCAGTCTTTATTAGAAGCATGAAAATGGACAAATACAAACACCTAATATATTATCCTCTTATGACTACACAAATTATTTTCTTTTATATAACCCACTTTCTCTTTATAGCTTCAGTTTCCCCTTCCTTGGATCTTCTCCAATTATTGTTTTCAAATAACAATAATAATATTAACAATAATAAACTCCCATCTTTACAAATAAATGCAAAAATTATCACTCTCTACATTTTACTCTAGGTTTCTGATCCTTACATTGTGAAGAATTTAAGAGTAGTTTATAATCAATAAAGAGTAGTTTATAATCAATATCCTCATTTGTAGAGGACTATGTGCTCGCAAACGAGATGTTCCTGATAAGTCCTGCTCTTGCAAACGAAGCAGGGCATTCCTGATAAGTCCTGCTCTTGCAAACAAAGCAGGGCGTTCCTGATAAGTCCTGCTCTTGCAAACAAAGCAGGGCGTTCCTGATAAGTCCTGCTCTTGCAAACAAAGCAGGGCGTTGGGGGCTTATTTATGTGTAAACATCTTGAAAATCTAGAGAGTCAGGGAAAGGTCAGAAAAACAACAATGTGTCTTGTGACTTGGCAACATTCCACAAAGGACTGTATAAAATAAAGCAGAGCGTGCCATTCGGGGTGGCCGCCATGTTTGTCTTGTCTTGTGTTGTCTTGTGTGTTCATTCCTTTGTTTAGGAAACACGCGGACCCCAACACTCATTCTTTCTCTCCCTTTTTCTGTTTTATATACTAAAATATCAGTTCTGCCCACCTTTCCAATGAAACTGCTTCCACTGGTATCACCAAAAAATGTGTTAGTCAATCCATTATAATCTTTTAGTTTCATATTTTTTCAGTATTTGGAAATATCCCTGTGCTGATTTTATACTGCTGCATAACACACTACCAAAAATTTAGTTACATACATTTATCATCTTTAAACAACATCAATTTATTATCTTACAGTTCTGTAGGTCATGGCATCTCTAGGTTATTTGCTGAGAGTTTTACACAGCTGAAATCAAAGTGTTGGCTGTGTTGCACTCCCATCTGGAAATCAGATCCTTTTCCAAGATCATTCAGGTTGCTGGTTGAATTAAGAACATTATGGTTGGAGGAGAGAGGTAACTGTTTTGTTTGTTTGTTTGTTTGTTTGTTTGTTTGTTTCTTGCTATAACACAGAGATCTTTGTCTTCTTCTGGGAGATACGTCTTAGCTATAAGGGCTTATTCATAACATAGTAGCTTTCTTCTTCAAAGTCAACAAGACAATTGCCCTTCAGTTTGTTATGGTAAAATTTTAAATAATAATAATCGTAAAAAGAGTGAGTATACCATTATGTTTGCCATATAAAGTAATCGAATCAGGGGAGACGTCATTTATCATATTAACAGGTCCTGCCTACACTCAAGGGAAGGAGATCGAAGGACATTTCCACCACTGATTAGGAATCTTGGAGGCCGTATTAGAATTCTTCCTACCACAGTTTCCTTTTTGGCATCTTCTAATTCTTTGGCTCCTGTGATACCACATTTTTATACTTTTCTTCCTTCCCCTTCAAATACGTCTTCAAGACACTTCTTTTTATGACCTGCCCTTAAAATATTTAATATCAATCATTCTTGAAGCCTACTGTCTCATCTATAACTTGATGCATCTAAAATCTATGTCTCTATTCTTGTATGCTCTTGTGTTACAAATTTATGAATCTAACCGCTTACTCTCCTTTGCCATATCCACTTGAATGAGCAAAGGAATATCAACATATGAAATGAACTCATCACTTCTTTCTCATACCTAACACACATGCACGTGTGCATGCTTGCATGCACACACATAATCTCTTCTTCAGTGGTCAGTGTTTTCAGTGAATGAAATAAAAACACCATTCAAATACTAGCCAGTGCCAGAGGTCTGTGCTGCCCCTTGATTTCTCTTCTACCACTTACACAGCATGTCCAACCAATCATGAAACACTTTTACTTTTACCTCTTTAATAACTCTGATTTACCCAAACGGAGTTACCAACATACTTGAGTTAATTAGATAAAAGTCTTCTAAACTACTTTTGTCTCCATAGATTGATTCTAGAAGCAAATACTTGTTTATACTTTTTATCCTAAAACTCTTCAATACTCTGTCTTTGAGCTCAGGGTAAAATGCAAACTTTTTGGAATGGCATTTAAAGACCCTCAACAATAGGATCTTGATTATATCTCCAGTTTCGTCATTAGGCGTTTCTCATCCGAACTCAGAAATTTTGCCACAAGTCTACTAAACCACTTGCAGATCCAGTTACATCTGTTTGTTTGTTTGTTTTCTCTAGACTACAGACCATGCCTTTGAACATGCTATTCCTTGTGATTTACTGGAACATCCGTTTCTCCTTTTTACCTGACTGACTTCTATTCATGCTTGTAGTCACAATTTCATTCTTGGTGAGGGCCTTTTCTTACCATTCTACACTAAACATGGTTTGAAGATTGTTTTATGTGCTTTTCCTGGATAAAGCACTTAGGTTATTATTTAAATTGCATTTTTTCTATATTGTCTTTTAATAGAAATAAGCAGGTTTCTGCAGTGCTATAAATTAAATGGATATATCTTAAAGGATGTATAAGTTATAATCAAGAGAAAGGAAGGTAAAAGAAGTATATGTAGAGAAATGTAATGACATTATTAAAGTCACAAATACAGTGTGCTTGGGATGTCTAAGTAGTTCAGTAATTTGAGAGTATAAGATATAAAGGTCAAGGAGTAATTTGGAATGCCGAACTGAATCCACAATGAGCAGGACCATTAATGCTTCAACTTATTCTGGTAGTCAGAGAGAAGCCACTAAAAATTCATAAACATTAACATGACGTAGCTCTCCTTTCCTTTTAAATCTATCACATAAATGACTAGGTAAAAGATAGATTAATGGTAGCAATCTTCTAAGAAGACAGATTAGAAGATTATCAATACAACTGAGGTGAGAAATAATTAGGTCATGGAAAAATCAAGCTGGAGATACAAACACAGACTTGAAGAATAGAAGATTAAAGGTAAAATGTTAAAAGGAAGTTGTTTAACTTATCCTATGATTTAACCAAATACATGTATATATACACACACACATATATCTATATATATTCAGATATCTCTGCTATTTCTTGAAGGCGTATCTTATTCTTTGAACAAATATATATGTATTTCAAAGAACAATATATAAGTACTTATATATTATAATATTGTACATATAATATGTGCATTATATACATATCTAATATATAAATACATATATAGAGAGAAAAAGAATAGAATACACAGACTGAAAAAATAGCACAGTTATAGTCTGCATATTTCTCCAATACTTCCCCAATAAGGTTGAAACTACTTGATGAAGAGAACCATTATTTTTAAAAATTGTATAACATCTACTGTGAACCTTGAATTTTTATAACACATATACACCCAAACACCCACAGACACAAAGGCCTCTGAATAATTCTGCTTCAAATAGTACAATAAATGTTTTTAATTACTTTGACTATTAAATGAATTCATACTCTTTTATGTGTTGTGCATATTGCAAGTTCAGTTTTTGAAAGCTATGCCCAGAGAATGCATTTGAGGTTCCTAACATGAGCCGTACCTTATGCACCATCAGAATTCCTCTTTGAGGCTATCTGCTTGTCTTAGTGTTCCCATTGTCTAAGCCAGCACTACTTGATAGAAATTTCTGTAATGATGGATATGTTTTATATCTATGCTATTTAAATATAGTATCCACTAACTATGTGTAGCTATTGAGCCCTTGAAATTTGGTTAGTGTGACTGAAGAATTGAATTTTTAATTTTATTTGATTTTAATTAACAAGATTAAACAGCCACTCATCCCTAGTAGCTATATAGTGGACACACACATCTCGATTTTTAAGCACCGGACTTCTGACAGTTGGAAATTACTGGAATTTGAGTTGCTGGGATTTGATTCAACTAAATTAAAACTAAAAACGCATTTCTCAAACCTCCTTTGCATGCTTAAACTTATGCTTACAGCTGTAGAACAAAGGTGCAAAGAATTGAAAACTTCAGATTCTACCTTCGAAGAAGTCCATTGTCAGTTTTACGGACTAAAGCGGGCCAAATACAATCTGTCACCTGATTGTGGAAATACAATCTTTTTGGAACACAGCCATGCCCTTCCGTATATATAGTCTCTGGCTACTTTTATGGTACAGAACAGGTGTGAGTGGCTACAACTCAGGCTACACAGACCTGAAAGCCTAAAATATTTACTATCTGGCTCTATACAGAGAACGTTTGCTAGCCCTGGTCTAGTGGGTCAAAGCTGTGAAAACAAATAATTACAATGAAGTACAACAAAGCTACTATAGAAATGGGGATAAAGTACAGAGAGGCATTAGGGCAGGGCCTGATTGACTCTGGCTGAGTTGTCCGGGAAAAGAATCAAAGAGAAGTGATGTCTGAGATAATTCTGAATGATGAATAAGAGTTTGCCAGAACACAATTAAAGGGAGGGTTTGATGAGTCTCTCTGTATTTAGTGAATGGAAAATAAGTGGAAAATAAAATAATCTCACCTTTTATAAATACATGCACACACACACACACACACATATATATATATACACACTTGTGTGTGTTTTTAATGCATATATACTATATACATATTTGTGGAATATGCATATATAACACTAGTGAGAAAATATTCATTTTTCTTAATGAATGAATGAGAAAAATGAATATTTTCTCACTACTGTTAATAAATTTAACACTAAAGGGAACTTATTAGAAAGTCTATATTGAAAAGGTCTTAAATCTTTATGACTATTTACCAATAGTTACTAATATTAAACGAAATAACATGTTTTATATTAATTTACATGTTTTCTGGAGTTACAATTGAATATTAATTTTTTAAAGCCATTAACCTTCAAAAGGAAGACTTTCTAATGGCATGCTGTCATTGTTTTTTTATGATGTGTGAAGGAATACAGGAATTTAGTCACATCATAGACAATGTATTTTTCATGTCATTGGCTAAAATTTGAAGATGACCTACAAGAAGATATTTATGACTGAACAAGAAAAGGGTATTATAATGTCTAGAACTCAGGCTACACAGAACTTTGTGGCTCAAAACAGACATATTGAGTTGAAATTTGAAGCATGAGGAAATCTGAAGTCAATATTAGAATAGATATTTTAATATCAACATGATTTACACTCCATGTAATTCATTTTTTAAAGAAAATAAAAATTCAGCTAATCCGAGCCATTCGTCTTTATTATTATTATTATTATTTTATCTTTACTAGATATTTGCTTTGCTTTGCTGCAGTTATTTCACACTTCTACCTTTGGGCTAGTTCCCCTGTGATTTGAGTGGCGTGAAGGGGACAAGTGCTTTCCTCTGGCTATTGTTATTGGTTCAGGTAATTTAAATATAAGCTTATTTGCATGTGACATTATCTAAAGGTAAGTATTCCTGAAGGATGGTTCAATCAATAGATATATCAGCACAATTAATGGTTGTGACAGAACAGGGACACCGTATCTTCCTATGGGTATGAACAAAGCATGACATTACCTTCATAGTGCTGCAACCATTTGGTGACCCTGAGAGAAGACAGTCTAAGAGTGAAGTCAACATATGGAAGAGGGCAGAGAAGAAAATACAGAAAGCTAAGCCTGAACCCTACTGATCATTACCTCAAGCCCACTCTATTCCCAGGTTTTTAAGTGAGCCCATCAATCCTGTATTGCTCGAGTCAATTTAGTTATATTTATATTACTGTTATATTACTTAAAGACATCTTGATGCAAAGATGTACAATATATGAGTAGCTTTCAAATAAAGTTGCATATCAAACAAAACTCTATGTTTAATTTTGAAATTACAATCTAAATGACTATAGAATCTGTTTTAGTTTTATTTTTTGGGAATAATAGCATTTGCTCATGTACAACCATTTTTATCCCCTACGGTCTCCTTGGAGATGCATAAACTTTCCACTTTATAATTATGTTGGATTAAAATTTTGTATGCCTTACTAAAATGTAAATGCTACCTTCATTTTAAGGAAATTATTAAGGAAGGGAAAAAAATTGCCAGGTGATTTTAATGAGAAAATAGAATTCAAAAATATTTGAAATAGTGTGTTCAAGAACAATGTGGGGTGGAGAGATGATGTTAAACTGTAACACTAAGTAGGTAAGAGGAAATACAAGGCCAACTGGAGAATGTGCATGTGTGTGTGTATTCACATGTATGTGTGTTTCCTCATGTTGGTTGTTGTAGGGAAGGTAATGATAGAGAAATGTGATACTAAAATTTAAAAAAAAGTCCTTAAATCACAAAAGTTGATTAATTCAATGTCTTATATAAGAAAAGGTTAATGATTGCAGACAAAGGCTGTAATTCTAGGGGCAAATAAATATTTAATAACTGTTTACAATTGGAATTTCAAGAGTACCATATTTTTAAGAGGAATTTAGAATTACGGAACTTACCGCGAAAGTCAAATATGTTTTAAAATGACTTTTTTTTCAAACCTACCAATACTTTTTTACATATATGCATCAAAATTTGCTTTTGCAATGTTATGCTTTTAAAACATATCATTATTAGTATCATCATCATCATTTATTTTACTTTGCAATGCATTGTAACTGGATAAATGATGGAATTGCATTCATAACATAAGGTGAAAATGAAATATAAAGTTATCAAATAGCAGGTATATAGCTAAGGAAATGTAATGTAACATTTATCTTTGAATTTTTCAATCTGTATTTAGAATGCCAGTGTGTTATTAAAAAGGCCCCATATATTGACAGCATTAGCACCTTATTTTTTGAATAGTAGTTAAATATAAAAAATTCCACATTCTTGAAAGTTATAAAAAGAAATACTATATTAACAGCTATTAAGATGGAAATTGTGAGAGAAAGTCTATCTGTGCACCATGAAGAACTCGTATATGTACTGTTATTACATTTTGCATTTTTTTACATAGTTTGATTTAGGTTAATTACATCTATATTTACATATAATGTTGGTTATAAACATATGTTTCAAAATGACTTTTGTGAATTGCTGATCATGCAAAATTCTCTGCACCGTGATTGGTGTTCTGAATTTTTTTAAAAAGATACATATATTCTGTTCTTGGATTCTACAATACACTTTGACATATTAAAGGTTCTGATAAGCTCAACAGTAAAGAAACTAATTAAACATCATTTAATAAAACATTGCTTAAACTTATTTGTCAAGAAAATATTTTCCCCCTAAATAACACTAACATCTATCATTTGGAATGCTCAATTCACCAAATAGACCATTAAATCTTTCATTTTGAATAAAAAGATTTTCAATTTCCTTGTCTGGTTTTGCTTCTGAGATACATTGGCTCAGATAGATAGTTTCACCATAAATAGTGATTTTTGCAACTTGTTTTAACCTCAATAGTAGATCTCGTTCTTTTGGCTTAAGATAAGCACTACTTCTATATGTATCACATCATATTGGCTTCCTTTTGTTAAGGTAATATGCATGCTCTAAATTCCAAGATAGGTATTAAAAGTGTATAATTTTAAAAGGTACACCAAGGACATTGGATAGATTCTTTTGATTTTTTAAATATTTGTACATGGATATTTGCCTAAGAGTGTTTTCCTGTATAGTAAAACTTGCCCTTTGATGTTAAAGAAAGATATGTGGTATGTGTGTGTGTGTGCACGTCTGTATTAATATTTCGGGGTTTCTCCAACCAATGCCATCAACATAAATTTCTTACATGATCATTATTTGTTTTTCTTAATTCAATCTCATTCAGATCAGTATAATACAAACGTTAGATAGGGAGGAGCAAATCTGTCTAAGTCACGCTGAATAGATTTAAAGAATTTGAGGATTTAATGCTGAATGTCAGAGTCAGATTACACAAAAATCTTGAAATTCCAAAGCAAGATTTCTTCCGTAAGATAGTGTCAATGTAAAGAATATCATATTATGGACTTCATTCCATAGCTACACATACAAAACATTTTCATTCAGAAAATGTCATGCACATTTAAAAGGAAGATTGATAAAAGACATCATATGAAGTCTTTCTTGGAAAACAAGGCTGAGGAGCTGTCTGGATCCTCACTGAAAAGTGAAATGTCCTTTTTGTTCGGAATATAAACAAAACAATAATACACTATCATGCTCTAACTGAAAATACATATGACTAAATAACTAATCATATAAATATTATAGTTCTTCTCAAAAATCACTAATAAAAATAATACATATTTCTTTCTTCCACTCATATTTATTCATTGCTTATGTATTCTACTTCATAGAGTAAATGAATGTGTACAATGATAAAGAAACAGGGGAGAAGTAAACCATCAAATAAATAATTTTTTTGGAGAAAATTAGCAATGTCACACATATAATATGCTCGAGGGGTAATTCTTATTAGTTATTTATAGTTATGCCAATTATTACATATAAAATGATCAATTAAATTATTCAATTTGAATGGTGCATTAAAGGATCGATAGTTGTACTTTTTAGCGGTACAGTTGTAGTACAAAACATTGGTGTTTGAAAGTCAAAGATATCTGAGTTGGAGTTCTTGCTCTACGTCTTATTTAGAATTACTAAGTGTTCTGTGTTTCAATATTTGAGTCAAAATAAAGGGAATAACTTCAGACCTTTTAGCTCTTGTGATAATTTTCTTAAAATGTTAATACATTAAGGTTGCTTCTAATGCTAGCTCATTTTCTTACTCTCCTTCTCTTTTTAGCCATTGGTCCCTCCAAATCATCCTGGAGTTTTTTGTTTTGTTTGTCTAATTTTTACATTGCCAACACAAGCTTATGGAGTATGAGTGTAGTTGTGTTACATGGATATATTGCACAGTGGTGAACTTTGGGCTTTTACTGTAACCATCGCACGATTAGTGTATGTTGTGCTGATTTCGTGATTACTCATCCTTCATCCCCCTCTCAGCCTTCCACCCTACTGAGTCTCCAGTGAGTGTTATTCCACACTCTAACTTGGAATTTCATTTCCATTTCATTCCTCTCTTTTTCTTTCCTTAATTACTTTGCTGCAGAGTGAAACACACTGCTTGGTCTACTAATTTTTTATAATAAAAGTATAAATGGAGTTCGGGAGTTTTTTTGGGCTGTGTGTCAAATGTTGCTAAATATTTAATGAGGCTATATGAAATTCATTTTTGTCCAGACTGAAGTTCCAAGGGCTGCATGTTTTCAATATATGTATCACATGTCTTATATCTTTAATGTATTCCCAACATATTCTTTTTTTTTAAAATCCCATTGTCTTCACCTAGAGTCTGAGCTGATATTTTCTCTTAACCAGGTGATCTTTTTCACATATGAGTTGATTTTTTATTTTTAACACTTGTAACTGTGAAATGTTAGGTTTTATCAAATGTAACTGTGATGCCAGTTACCACCCTAACAGATCATAAGTGTTTTTATTAAAATGTTTATGGAATAATTTATCTATATAGAGTTTGATGCGTGATTTTTGAAATTCCACAATGTTACTTTCAAAATCACTTGAGCTTAAGGAAAAATACACAAAACTTCAATTAAGAGATGTAATTCATTATATCATACATGTGCTATTAGTTACTATTGCAATAGTAGCTATGAATTTATATTAATACTATTACACAATATTAGCAGCAAGTCGGTATCATTTAATTTTTTTAGCTTTTAGTTTTGGGCTATTTGGAAAGAGGGTCTGAATAACTTGTCTGCCCAATATTTCTGGATCTTTCTTCATTTCAAGTCTTTTAACGAACAATTAAAAATTTACACAACTGTACCCTATAATGTATAGTGATTTTATTCATTCTCCTTCCAGAGTGGCAGCCCTTCATCTGATAAATATTTTAGTCTTAATTTGATATCAACTAAATTACTGAAATGCGTTGAGCTGATTCTTTTGAAGTATTAATTGATACTTGAAATGCAATTCATTATCTAAAGGAAATTTGACTCAGTCCAGTGAGACATTAGAAATAAAAAGCACTTCAATATATCTAACAAACTCCTTGTTTTACTAACTAAGCAACAGAGACTTTAAGGAGTTATCTCCTCTTTTTTTTTTCTCTAATTGCAATTTAATATGTCTTTCCTGTATAATTATTTAATACTAATAATTTATATTTTTGAAGGTTTCAAATTACTGGCCAGTACCTTTTTTCATGATGAATGAATCCTCTAAGAAGACAAAGTTATTTAAAACTGTATGCCAAGCAACAATATTGCAAAAATCTCTGAATTCCCTTAAAAATGATGACTCATTCAGAAAACATGATTGTTCATATTTATTCCTGATGCCACATTGAAATTGTTGAATGCTGATGGCGACTGATGTAAACAAGAAAAAATATTTTTTAAATGCAGTGCAATTTACTTAAAAATATTTTGCATTTCTCTTTCTTACATATTTACAATATTGAAAGACCTTTTATTTTTAATTTTGTGAAAGAAATAACCAGAAACTTTGAGAAAGCCCAACCTTATATGGAAGAACATTTCTAGATATGTGAAGGAATTGTGTAGAATGTATTTTTTCGTATCTATTTGAAAAGAATAGAAATAACGCTTTGTCTTTTATTATCACTAGGTAAATAACAGGTCTGAGAGTTGAGATATGGAGTAAAAAACAAAGTGAAAGAAAAATGCAGGTAAAACTAACAATCATATGTTTCCCACTTATTTGACCTGGATAGTATCCTTGGGCCTAGTTTTACTATTAGTAAAATGGAAACAATTATTTCTGCTACATAGATATGCACTTTAAATGTAATAGTCATTATGGAAATGTGTTTTTCACAGTCATGCAAATGATCATTTTCAATATTAAGTGATATTAAACTTTTTACAACTCCTGGAGATATTATCTAGCACTTCAGTCTATGATCTACTCTCTTTGTTTTGAATCATTAATTATCAATAACTATTTTCCAGTGTGGCATAATTGATCCATGAGGTAATTCAGTTGATACATTTCACTAACTGTCTGTTTGGATATTATCTATATTAGCAACCCATGGAATAAGTCATTAGTTAGGATTTTAATAAATCTTACTTATATAACCAAAACTTTAATACATATTTCCATCATAGCTCCCTTTTAAAAAAATCTGACTTTCTTCACAAGATTATGATATTGGTGTTTAAAGATCATGCATTACTTGTCTTTGTATTTCCTAAAACATTCTAGAGCCTGCCAAAAAAATGGGTGCCAAATACAGACTTGTAAAATTAAATAATAACTTCATGAACTATTCACAGGACATGATATATATTATCACATACAATGCTAGCAATAATCGAATTGTTTTTCTTTTAAGGAAGTCTAATAAAATGTTCCAAGACTTCATTGATCTATGCTAAAGGACAAGCTTAAAAGATAATATTTACATTATGGGACCAGTTACAAATTCTTTCTCACCCTTCAGGTCTAAGATGACTTGTGCTACACTGAATTGCAAGCTTCAATGTGGTGTGATACAGAAAGAAACCTGGATTTCATAGCTTTCAAATAATACTTTCATAAATTTGTAACCAATTATCTTTAGTGGTCATCTGCAAAATTTCAGAATGTCAAAGCTCATCAGCAAGCTCATATTTACTCTCTATAGTGTCATAGCAATGTTGTAAAGACATTACAATTTTAAAACTTTGCATGGTAATTATAATAATAAATGAAAAAGTAATCATTTAAAAATACAGGGAAGAGGAGAATGGACAATAATAAGCTTAAATGTTTTGAACATAATATATAGCATACATCCTATTTTTTATGCTGGGATACACTGCTTCTGTTGTGAAATAAAATTTGTAGTTTGCTTAGCAGAGCAGAAAGCAATTCAACATGAATTGATAGAATATTGTAAAAAGCATTCTAGCTGGCTAAAACTTCAAGAACAACATATTACCCAAACTGGTATATGACCAAAACACTAGGATTTAATGGCTGTATATCATTTTTGTGTTTGTTTTGTGAAAATTGCCTGGGGTTCTGTGGTTATTCCTATTCCACTTTGAAATATGTCTCCATTCTCCATCAGAAAAAGCAAAAGATGCAGAATTATGTAATGAACCATGTAGTAAAAGGAAAAAGGACCCATTTTTGAGATTTAATAAAAATGCTCTTATCTATATAAATTATTTTCCTGAAAGTGATATGAAAACATGAAGACCCAGTGAGTCTCACTCAATTTTCCTAAACAAAATGGGACAGTTTTCATAATTTTCTAAGCAAAAAAACTATGACCCTTACTTTATTTTAATCTACCTTTCTTTTCCTTCCTTCCTTTTCCTTCATTCCCTTCCTTCCCTTCCTTTCCTTCCTTCCCTTCCTTTTCCCTTCCTTCCCTTCCTTCTTTTTCTAAAGCTTTCTTTTATTTATTTAGTAAGGAGTAAATTCTACTCTAAAAGATTACACTCTGAGTTACTAAATATAGTACCAGTTTTGCTTCAGTGATGTCAGAATCACCACGTAAATCAGATATTTTTAAAAGTACATACACATACACACCCCTACACCCACACACACTCAGAGTCTTATGAAGGTAAATACTGCCGAGAAAGATGAGCCTTAGTGTTGCTCGGAGCCAGATGTCTACAGTTCATGGGCTCAATTCCCATTATATTTACATTACATTTAAGAATATGCTGGGTGTGGTGGCTTACATCTATAATCCTAGCACTTTGGGAGGCCAAGGTAGATGGATTACTTGAGGTTGGGACTTCAAGACCAGCCTGGCCAAGATGGTGGTGTAGCCATAAGTAGAAAGCTGAAACTGGATCCTTTCCTTACTCCATATACAAAAATTAATTCAAGATGGATTAGAGACTTAAATGTTAGACCTAA
>NW_012104809.1:3354126-3368337 GCF_000951045.1 Mandrillus leucophaeus
GGCACTATTCACAATAGCAAAGACTTGGAATCAACCCAAATGTCCATCAGTGACAGACTGGATTAAGAAAATGTGGCACATATACACCATGGAATACTATGCAGCTATATAAAAGGATGAGTTTGTGTCCTTTGTAGGGACATGGATGCAGCTGGAAACCATCATTCTCAGCAAACTAGTGCAAGAACAGAAAACCAAATACCACATGTTCTCACTCATAGGTGGGAACTAAACAATGAGATCACTTGGACTCTGGAAGGGGAACATCACACACGGGGTCCTATTGTTGGGGTAGGGGGGATGGAGAGCATTAGGATATATACCTAATGTAAATGATGAGTTAATGGGTGTAGCACACCAATATGGCACATGTATACATATGTAATAAATCTGCATATTGTGCACATGTACCATAGAAGTTAAAGTATTAAAAAAAATAAAAAATAAAAAGATGGTGGTGTACTATGGTTTTGTATTTTTAGTCTCTACTAAAAATTTTTAGTACAGACTAAAAATACAAACAAACAACAAAAAAATAGCCAGGTGCAGTGGCACATGCCTTTAATCCCAGCTACTTGAGAGCCTGAGGCAGGAGAATCTCTTGAACCCTGGAGGCAGAGGTCGCAATGAGCCAAGATCACACCACTGCACTGCACTCCAGCCTGGGCTACAGAGTGAGACTTCATCTCAAAAAAAAAAAAAAAAAAGGAAGAATCATTCTGAATGATATGGTTTGGCTGTGTTCCCACCCGAATCTCCTCTTGAATTGTAAGTCCCACAATTCCCACATGTGGTGGGAAGAACCTGGTTGGAGGTGATTGAATTATGGGGCGGGTCTTTCCTGCACTGTTCTCGTGATAGTGAATGACTCTCATGAGTGCTGATGGTTTTAATAATAGGAGTTTCCCTGTACGAGTTCTCTTTTTGCCTGCTGCCATCCATGTAAGACGTGACTTGATACTCCTTGCCTTCCACCGTGATTCTGAGGCCTCCCCAGCCATGTGGAACTGTGAGTCCAATTAAACCTCTTTCTTTTGTAAATTGTCCAGTCTCAGGTATGTCTTTATCAGCAGCATGAAAATGAGCTAATGTAGCTCTCTGTAAGGAATTTTACTTGAAAATTGGGAATCTAGGTTGATTATTAAGAGATTATGACTCCAGAATAAGAATAGTGGGTTTGTGTGACAGAAAGGCATGGGATTCAAGATAATCCTGTTTATTCTAAAGTAGGGTTGTGAGTACCACAAATGATGATTGTATCTTTGAGTAAGGAAAGATGCACAGGCTGATTGTTTAAAACTATTTCTTTTTCCTCTTTTAAATATAATAGTTAATTTAAATAAAAAATATTTAATGCTTATGCCAAACAAATACAAGCAAAAAGGAAGAGAGAAAAAAAGAAGAGATCATAGAATCTGTACAATGAAGCAGGAAAAGCTATATATATATATACACACACACACACACATATACGTGTGTATATATATATATATTCATTTTTATTATATCATGAATTACATTGAGAAAATCCCAGATTTATGCATTGTCAAGGAGGAAAAAGAGTGGTGTCTACTTCCAGCATAATGAGGAACATAAGTCACTGGACCAAACGTAATGCTATAAAAAAATTGAATTATAAACTAAAGGCTAAATCTTGCTTATCTCTGGTTCACTGATTTGTACAAGATTAGAGGACTCTATCTGGACCTATAGGCTTTCTTTTCCTTCCTTTGTGTAAATAACATTCCTGAAGCATTTTAGCAGCCCATTAGACACAGTATGACTGACTTGTAAGCCACTTTTCTTCAGTTCATCTTTACTGAACATCTTCAATATCACAATGTTGTTCAGAGTGCCTCCTGGCCGGGTGCATTGGCTCACGCCTGTAATCCCAGCACTTTGGGAGGCCAAGGCGGGTGGATCATGAGGTCAGGAGTTTGAGACTAGCCTGGCCAACATGGTGCAACTCCAGCTTTACTAAAGATACAAAATTTAGCCAGGTGTGGTGGCACATGCCTGTAATCCCAGCTACTCAGGAGGCTGAGGCAGGAGAATCACTTGAACTCAGGAGATGGATGTTGCAGTGAGCTGGGATCATGCCATTGCACTCCATCTGGGCAACAAGAACAAAACCCAGTCTCCAAAAAAAAAAAAAAAAAAAAAAGAGTGCCTCCTATAGTCTAGGTTAAGATGAATATCATTTGAACTTTTACCTTGGATTTATGTATTCACTGGCTGTATTATCTTAGCAAGATATCTAATTACTTCTACCAAAAAATGACTACTTTAGTATGTGTCCTGGATTTGGAAATGACGCTAACTTCCTTAGCAGGGCCACTGTTAGTACAAATTGTCAATAAGCTTCAATCATAATGATTGTTGTTTTTATTTTCATTCCTTCATTTATTTTCCCTAGCTCAAAAGGTTTGTTGAAACATTGTTCAGAAGCAAAGGTCTTTCTGATCAGGTCTTTCACGCTGAAATATTATTACTGAGGGACTTAAAATTTGCTCTGCAACCTATGATAACTCTTTTATAACCACAATATTTTTTCTACATTAGCTTCATGTGAATCCATAGCCTGGTTTCTTGCTGAGGTAGAAACCAACCCATTCACAATCAAAATTTTCTTCAAAATAATCAGTTTATCCTGACTTAAAAGGAAGGACAACATCTAATGAATCTCCACACTGTTTTCTGGAACACTCCATAGTCTGATTAGCTTTGGCCTTCCATACCATTTTACAGATTAGGATCATAACTAAGGTGAATTAACAGGCAATAAGTCAGTAATAATAAACTTCCTTAAATCCTAGTAGAAGAATATAAAAGAAATTCAAGATCTAAAATATAATCCAGAATATTATTTTACAGTAATATCACTGAAGCTATTAAACCTTGTATTAATGTACCCATTAATGTTTTTAATATAATAAATATTAAGTGGCATTTACTTTTTGTCTTTATAACTCATTTTAAGATAATGTTTTACTTTCTATTATTTAATATATTGCCTTGACTGCTTGATCCTTTTGTGAATGTAGGAGGTGTATGTATGTCTCTCTGTGTGTATGTGTGTGTGTGTCCAAGAGTAGACCTATTATTATCAAAAGGCCAGCAGCACTAAAGGCTTGAATCGGTGACCCGAAGGTTAAATTCCACAGCGGTAATCACTAAGCTGTTCTCCATTATAGTTGTAATAAAAAGACTGGGACTGCTGACATCTGGTACCTCCTCATCTAAAACCTTTTAAACTGTTTGTGAAAAAAAAAGCTTTTATTCAAGTGAAAAAAAAAAAAATCCTCTAGGTGTGTGTTACTTAAAGATCTGGAAATTTCCTGTAAGATACACTGTCAAAGATGGTCAGAACACATCTGTACTAAAGTAAAATGTTAAACCACACTTTTTCAACTTTACACTTTTTCTTGACCTATATAAAGAGCATAATGAGGACACATGCAGAACAATGCAGTATCACACTTTTTAATATTCCCTCATAAAATGAACATATTTTGCTGATTATCAATATGCTAATTCAAAATGACTAAAAGATGATAAGTAAAAATATATTAATTAAATTATTATGAACCATAAGTTATAAGCAATGACTGTTTTTCTTATATATTTAAACAGCTTAAGTAAACTATTCCTTGTATCCTTATGTACTTAATTTCAAAAACACTTTAATAAGAATAAATTTGCCAAGTGGATTTACATATACTAGATATTGTCGGCAAACAATAAACAATGGAAATTACAGTGCATTTCTCAGTTGTAGATTTGCAAGTATTTATTAAAATGAATTATTTTTACTATTAATATGCTATAAGGATTTGCTACCTTTAGAAAATTTTCCAAAAAATTAAAGATGTATAATAATACAATTAATAATCAAAAAGTAAACTTTCTCTAAAAAGATACATAATTGTATGGATTTTAAGGACTATTCTTTCCTTTTCCCAAGGGAGACTGATGATTTACACACACTCTCACTGGGTGTTTTCGAGTAACAGCACAGATGCCAAAATAAATAAATAAACACCAACAAAAAAAACTATTAATTGCCCTTGAAGAATACATTAGAATTTGAGGGGCAAAAAATATACACGCTCAAATTACTTAGGACCACTAACAGAAGCAAATAATGAACAAGCACCAAATAGAGTATGGTCCAACAGAGGAAATAATTTAACTCTTTGCTGTTTGTGGAATACATACTCAAATGATGTCTGCAGTTTGGATACTATTTATTCCTTTAAATGTTTAACTTTATTATTGCATAAAGATTATATAGCTATTTGGACATAATATCAATCTTGTCCACAGAGAACTGTCATCAAAGAATTATAGAAAGTTTACTTAATTTGATACTAAAAGATCAGAGTTCACTTTTTGGTTTTACTCATTACTAATTTTGATATCTAAGCGAATTGAATAATTCTTTGACTTAGTATTAAAACAATTACTGTTAATATAATTAAATTTAAAAATAGTACTAAAAACTAAAAATGACCCTTTCCTCACGGGGTCATTGTAGATAGAGAATGAGATTTATATAAAAGCTTCTTGTAAACTGAGGCAGTCTGTTTACTTAACAGCTATTATGAGCTTGTGTTTAAATACTTACATTAGAAAGTAAGACATGCTTCAAATGGGTCATAGTAAAAATATAATGTAGAGATAATCAGGGAGGCAAACACTTTCCTATCAAAGAAGAAAAGTAAATGCTCCATGGAGAAGGAGCGTTTGAACTGTGCCCTGAAGGATTTCTATGTACATTTAGCTTCAGAGAATGATCACCATTAGGAAGATTATTCTAGGAGAAAGTTATTCAAAAGGCATTTTGAATGAGATAAAGAATTATGGCTTATTTCATATGGTAGGACAAAATTAGATTTGAAATAATATCATGTTCAAAGGGTCGAGAGAGGAACTAGTAAGTACTGGGTGGTGAATTGCATACGAATTTGCATGGCTGAATATAAAGAGGCTTATATTTCTTTAGAAATAGATTGAGACTGAAAAACTATAAGCATTTAAGAGGAATTTTTTCTGTTTTTCTTTTTTGAGCAACTTGACAAACATTCACCAAATCAAGGGTAATCATAAAGTAAAATATAATATTCATCATTTGCCTTATTAGAGATATTCAGAAGTCTCACCATACTTGGGAAATATATTGTATAGGTGTAATTAATAAACACATGAATTCTCTGCAATGTTTATGATAAAGATCAGAACAAAATGTTTGAGTAGGAGTAAAGAAATGGGTACCATTTAAATGTATGTTTTAAAGACTATTTTATCTGGAGTCAATAGATGATCCTAGCGTTACCTGTCCCATTTGGTCAGTTCATAGCCCTCCTCCCTCATGCTACATTCTCATTAAATTTACTATAAGGTTTGCCCTGAAAGGCATTAGGTACTTACTTCCCTAGCCACAATTAGGCAATCGTATACATTTCAATATTATTCTTGTATTAATACTCCTCTCACTCACATTCAGTTATTTGCTTACAATGGCCACTTCCTCATTAGAAGGTTACATTGTAGGCCATAGTAGGTCTGTTTTACCTCCAGTTCTTCTTTGCAGCATTCATTAAGATAAGCAGCCCAATATCCTTTCAAGAGAGAACTTGTCAATCAGCCAGGAGGAGTGCAGTTAGCTGACACTGTCTACCTGTTGGCCTTCAAGATATAACAAAGTATTTGAACTGAGGCCACACATGCTTTTTCCAGGTAGCCTGTAGAAAATGGCGGACCACAATTGAGACACTGGAGCCTGGCCATTTCTGCCCACTGTGACACCTCTATGGGTGCTCCTTTTGCTGAAGCTCCCCTTTGGGCTTGTGGAGAATCTCTCAGAGCTGCATCCCAGAATGAGGCTCTTTCTGCCAATCTGTCTTTCTTCTTTTTCTGTTCACATGGGTGTCAACTGTGACATGATCTGAAGGTCTTTTCTGTCCTGCCAACTCTTTCTCCCTCTCCTGTCTTCCATAAGTATTTCCCTCAATAAGTCTATTGCAATTCTAATTCCATATTGGCATCTGAAGAACAAATTGACACAATGTCAGAATTCCTAATAATCAGAAGTTTCCCAAAACTATCTGTGGAATAAATGGATGGATGGATAGTGCATGGATGAGGAGAACTGCTAGAAATAAGAGTGAAGTTTTAAATCTAAGAAGCAAAAAGACAAACTTTATTCACTTTCTAATTTTTTATAATAATGCAATCCATTAAAAATAAACAGTCCCTGTCATCACTAATGTTCTACCATGTTTTTGAAGGAAGGATGGGAAAATAATTGGTAACATGAAATATTATAATATATATATATATATAAAACATGTATTATATGTAATTTCCCAATACTTCTTGCAAATAATAGCATACATATATATGTGTCACATATATATATGAAATATAATTTAATTTTCACAGCAAATCAGGAAGGACATTAAAACTCAGAATGTTTAATTAACTAAGTGAGTAGCTAGCAAGTGAAAATGATGGAATTTTATCTTTTCTTTGCTCCCAAAGATTCAAGGGCTAGCCTCTTAGTGGAGCATTTTGATGCTTTATGCTTTAAGTTAAGAATTAACTATAACAAAGAGAATATTAGGTTATAATTATGTCTATAGGAGTCAACTTTCATTCACCTGACTACATGGATTTTTCTCTACTAAAACAAGTTGCTGTGAAAAGTGATCTTATTTTCCTGTTTTGCAGCTAAAAATGTTGAGGCATTTCATTTAGTGCTTGTGTATTTCTGGAACTTTACTTCCTACTTACAATGTTTCTATAACGGAATAAATGTTGATTTTATCATATTTCCGCTTTGAATACATATATATATATTTACAAACACCCAGCATTTATTTTGGAATACTACATCTCCAACACAAACACTGTGGAATTAAAGGACAAAGTGATGGATGGTGGTTGTCTCTAAGTAAAAGAGTCTTACAGTTAATGTGATTACGCAAATGTTCATTTTATTACATCTTGTATATACTGAATTTTTGAACAGATGCAATAAACAGTCAATTACTTCAGTGATGGGTAATACCAAGTAGTAACTACAACTAAATCTGAACTGTATTCCCCAAAACAGACTTTCAAAAGTAAAGCTGTGTTTTGTCTAGCTACCATTTTTCAATTAATCGTATACTAATTGACTTAGTAAGAAATGTGTTGGTTGTCTAACTCATTTAGAATTATCTTGCCGGAGCTTCCAGGAAAACCAATGTGCTCTTCCCTGTGACACAAGTGCTTGCTAAATCAGTAACTCAGTAAATGTAAGTTTGCTGATGACAAAAATGTGTCAATTTTTTCCATGTTGTTTTAGACAAACACTTAAAATATGGAGAGATAAATTGGTATTAAAATGCTAGAGACTGGTGCATTCATTTTCAAAAGCAATTCCTTTTTTCTGCCTCTGATTATATTTGACTTTAAAAATAGCAAAAGTCAATTGAGTGCCCTGATAATAAGGGGATGTTTGCTGATTACAAACAAGAGATACCAGTTGTGTCTGTTTTTGTGCATAGCACAGAATCTATCTCTACAGATCCCCCCACTTAAATTTTATAATTTTCTATTTCTTCAAAATAGTCACAGATAGTGGCAAACAATTACATGATAGTAGACTTTTCCGAGCAAAGCCCTGGAATGCCATATCTTACCACTGATGTGTTGAGTGATTCCCCTTGAAGGGCCATTTTATTTGATATTCTGTGACCCAGAGACTTGACATGGCTACACTTCCCAGAGTCTCATGGAACTAGGAATCTGTCATCCCATGGTAGCAGTACGTTGGCTTCTACTATAGTAAGTTATATTATCTCTCTTTTTGAAAGTTATTTTATGAAAGTAAAAACATTATTGCACACAGAAGAAAGATATTTTCAAGTCTAAGTTTTATCTAGTTACGAATCTATATATTTTAAGAAAATTAAGTCAGAGAACATGATTAAAATCAATGTTAAATTAATTTATTGTGAGCAGGCTGATCTGGATAAGTGAATTCATCAATAGTGATGAATGATATCAATATTGACAATATAAATGTGTTATGCTTTCGTTTTTCTCTCTAGAGTGTGCATACAAAACCATGCTTATTAGAGGTGCTTTTGCTGGCAACAACAGATTCATTTTCATAAACAATTACAGGGAACTACTGAGTATTTTAAAATGGCGGAATAAATTGATTAAACAAAAGAAAAATGGGGACATTTTATTGCAATATAGTTAAGAATTTCCCGAAGTAGTTTATGATAGATGTATTTTAAAGAAATAAAATCATTTACTTAATTAACTTAATTAAGTACACTATTGCACTTGCCTGCTGAAGGGCTGACAACAACAGGGTAAGTAATGCTTTTGCCCTTTCTTGAACATAAAATCTGGATGCAGAATCATTACGTACGTGAAATTGCCAACATAAAGCTAATTCAGTTTACCTGCTAAAGTTTACTTTATTTTGAACTGATCAGCGAGGGCATTAAAGAAAGGGTAGGTGATTAATAGAGATGCATAGATAGATAGATAGATGATAGATAGATATAGATATTTCCTGATTTATAAATTTTCACTCAAAATTTTAAAACACTGTGTAAGCTGTGTGTGCATACATACACACGTACATACATGTACATGCATAAAAATGGGTGCAGAGCCAGATATAAGATATAAAGATACTATGAAAAAAAAAATCGAAAGTTTGCATTCTTTTCCCTGGCTCATTGTTTCCCTATGGCAAATTGGGACCAGTGCTACCACAGACTGATGTTTTAAAGTCATACGCCCACAATTAGTTAGGTGTTACCCAGAAACTACCACTGTAGTCATCTCTGTAGTTTCTTCTACATTCAGTTAAGAGATAATTGAATAATAATTGTTATTTAAAAACCTGACTTGCATGGAAAACTAGTTTCAACATTGGAAAACTCATTTACAGAAGATATTGACAGTTCAGGTTATATATCTGTGGAAGGAGTTTACGTTAATTTGCAGTTTGGTTTAGATGAGAAGAAATGTGGACAGTAAGAGCCAGAAAGGGCCTGGCTGCAGATCCCAGCTCTACCTAGGAGCCTAGATTTGTGACCTTGAAAAATCTATTTAACCTCTCATCCCCTCATATACACAATGAAATTAATAATGGCAGCTATCTCTCAGGTTTGTTCTCAGTTTAAATGGATTAATGTTAAGATTTAGAATAGTTTCTGTATCAAACATGTCAGGCTGTAGATGTTTTTATAGAATAAAAATACATCTCAGGACCCTTGATGCCAGCGTAGACATCATGAATCTTCAATAGAGGTATGGGTGCACACAATTCCTTAAGCTTAATTGTCCATACAGTATATTTTTGGATTACTAGATCATGAGTCAAAAGTGTTCTCTTGCACAAGTTTGCAAAATGCTAGGGAAGTGAATGAGCCAAGATTCCTTTTCCATTTTCTTCCAGAGTTGACACACTAGAAACCTGTGACAACAAAAGCTGCAAAGAGACACCACTGAGGGAATGTGATCCAATATCAAGTGAGTAGCAACAGATGCTGCCAAATGCTTTTCACTTTTAGCACCACTACTGATTTTGTCTTTCTAATCTGTGTGTGTTTATTTAACTAAGAATTCTTGACACCAAGATTCTCATAGCAGACCTACTTATGAGAGTCAAATATCAAATAGGACTTTATCTCAGACAAGTTAAAGTTTCTATGTATGTGGTCATCACAGGCAACCTCTGCAACGATCCTTTCTTTCTCATGCATACTCAAGTGGCACAAAGTATTCCAAAGCCTGAATATCCAATGAATATCTAATGAATGGTTAGTATTTGCGAACGGAACTCACTATATACACACATCCTATATATCTTGTAATAAAAATAAAAAGAAATTATTACAGAACACAAATAATATAAGCAATGAGGAACACACAAAGAGTATGAGTCTCATAAGATGAGACTATTTATATTTTGACAACTTGTTGAGGCAGCACTCTTCTGCGATTACAATTTTGAAGAGACAGGAAAGATTTAATGAATAATTTAGATTTACTGAAGTTTGAAAAAAAAGTTGTGATTTAAATACGCAGAATACTTAAGAGAATCAAGTACATTAAAGAGAACCAAATTACAAAGGTGGAAAAAAATAAAAGGGTATGGAGAACAGTATCAGTAAACAACTTTACTGAAGAGGAATGTTTATGTCAAATTGAAGATAAACTTGATGTTATAAGTAGGGTTAGAACACAGGTTCAACATTCATATTAACTTGTTCAATAAGTATTTATGGTTTTGTGACCTCCTCGTGTTTAAGGAATTACGCTGGGAATTGTGTAAAATGTAGCCATCAGTTGTTTGAAATGCAAGAATTATTTTTTTCTCCACGTCCCCTAAAACTCAAAATGATTTATGTCAAATTTACCTTGAAGTGGAAGTATCAGATTCATCATTGTTACTGTATTTTAGATCATGACTTCTTTATGTTCTGATTAGGTTTGGTTTATGAATGTGGGTGAGGAACAAAAATAAAAGAGTTGCACAAAATGGTCATGTATTTTATTTAGACAATCTTTGGTCAAGGTTTCAGTGACACAGAGCATTTGCTCTTCATCAACATTAGGTTTATTGTCTTCATGCTGTCTGGTGACAAGAGCCGTGTTTCATTGTTTCACTTACCTTTGGAACACTGCTCACTAGGCATTACTCTGCAAGTGAGATTGTCTTACCTTTTGGGATTAGTACTAGTGTCTCAATTTGTTGACTAATTTCTTCATAAGATGTCAAAAATCTAAATAGTGAGAAAAGGCTAAGCGTTCTTTCATGTATTGGCCTTGATTTGTGCTGCTGTTTTTTTTTTTGGCAAGTAATTTAGATGATACCGGTAGCATAGCCATATGATTTTGGGTAGTTGGATTCAAGAATCAACCAAATTATTCATTGTCTGCATTTAAGATTTAGCCAGATTGTCATTTAGAATGTATGATTATGTTATTTTCTCATAAGCCACATATAAGTATAGTAAGTTAAGAAGTATGTCTCTTCCTCATCTGTTAATTTGAAAGAGGTAGTTGTCAGACCCAATGAAAGCATGAACCTCAGAAACACTAGGACTGGGAGGTTCTAGACTGTGAGAAGATAATACTGTGCTATCTTTGACAGAGTGTGCAGAAAAATTTAGAAGGAAATGAAAGCTATTACTTGTAGATAAGGGATATATGTAAGTTGCCGTTAATAACTTGGCATATGCCAGTTTCTCCTAAACCAAATTTTATATCTGATAACCACCATTACAGATGGCCAAATAAGTGGTTACTTTATTTAATAGTCCATGGATCTACTGAGTCTTGCTGAGCTGAGGGAGGTGATTAACATTCAAATATACTTTCACTTGTCTTATTAAAATATATGCTTTCCCAGGAAAGAGAATTATTTCAGTAAAAAGTTTTCAGCTACTGGCTTTCATGGAGCAATCGTTAGTTCTACATTTAATGTAGAAACTGGAAAAGATTTTAAAAGTGTGGGAAAAAGAAGTACACTGAATTAGGTGTCGCGACATTTGCTATTAACCTACCTCTGTCATTAACCAGCTTTGTGACCTTGGATGTGTTCTTTAACAAAACTGGACTTCAGTGCTCTTATGTATAAACAGAAGAAACTATACAAAGTATCATTTAATTTAATTTGTTTTTTATTTTATTTACTTTTTTTTTTGAGACAGAGTCTCTCTCTGTCACCCAATGTGGAGTGCAGTGGTGCAATCTCAGCTCACTGCAACATCTGCCTCCCAGGTTCAAGTGATTCTCATGCCTCAGCCTCCCCAGTAGCTGGGACTACAGACGTGCACCACCATGCCGGGTTAATTCTTGCATTTTTAGTAGAGATGGGGTTTTGCCTTGTTTTGCTTTATTGGCCAGGCTGGTCTCGAACTCCCGACCTCAAGTGATCTGCCCGCCTCGGCCTCCCAGAGTGCTGGGATTTCAGGCATGAATCACTGTGCCTGGCCATAATGTGTCATTTTTAAATCTAAACTATATGGCATGTCTGTTTCAGGCTGGACTGAAACTGACCAACCAACCTAATGTAACTGGGGCTTAGAGGCACACATTAGCTTTTGAAACCCATGGATTATTTAGAAATCAATTGGTCATATATACCAATTGGCCCATGGTTAGAGGCAAAGGTCCAGACACAAGTCTCCAGTATAAGCTATCCAAGGATCCCCAAATTCTCAAAAGTGTCCCCAGAGTAGCCATTGCCTGGATGCTGCTTGGAGAATTTATCAATCTCAGAGCAGAGCAAAACCTAGATTATGAAAGAAGCTATTGAAGAACTAAGAAGAGAACTAATTTTCTCAATAAATTGTTCACTTTCTAAGGCCCATAAAAATAGAAAATTATAATACATTTTCAGAGAACTATAAACAAGAAAGAGTTAAGTGAAAATTAAGGAGTCACATTTTTTTTTTTAATCCATGTAAAATGAACATTTCCCTTTCAGAGAATGCTTCTGCTTGAATCAAGTTTCTATGCTTCTATTTATATTGCAAGCAACAAAACCAAACAAAATAAAAGGAAAAAGATGGAAAGACGCGCACACACACACACACACACACACACACACACAGAGAGAGAGAGAGACTGACTTTTCATTTGCTCAAAATGAATTTCATTTTAACTTTTTTAATCCTACATCTTAATATGAAGAAAGTTGACCTCTTCTTTTACCAATTCTAATATTATATTTAATTTTTTTCATATACATCATTAAGGAGGGAATAAAAAGATATTTTTACCTCCTGCTAAATGTTTGCTTAAGCAAAACATATCAGTTACACAATATTTACTGAGCCAGTTGTATTCAGAACACTGTAAAAGGCAGAGTGCTGTAATGTTCAAAGATTACTGTGGTGTGTTGCATTTTGCATTCCCAAGATAGTATTTTTTCCACAAATGCCCTTTTAAAGCATAGCATATACTCGGAGGGCCCCTGTAAGAATTTAAATGAGAATTCTTCAGAAGAAATAGTGTTTCAGAGTATTAACATTTAAACCTCTAGTAATCCCTGAATAGTACCAAATATCATTTCTTTTGAATCAGGATACTGCATTACGCTCAAAGAAAGCAAAACTGAACAAGTGGCTTGGAAGGCATACATATAAAGCTTTTGGGTAATTACAGATTTCTAGTCATGTCGCCGCAACGGATGTTAGTGTAGCTGTTAATAGTTCTGTTTTAAACTCTGATTTCCCTATAGCATGTAACTTAAAAACTACATTAAAAAAATGCTGAAAGTGGACATAAAAGGACTTTAAAAACATATATATAATTACTTTCTACTCCTTTTGCAGACTGTGGGGATTCATTCCTAAAATGAAGTTTTTGGTCACTTAATAACAATAAATTACTAAATATTTAATGTTATAGCATGTGGCCTTTTCAATAACTCAGAAATACATTTAGTTTTAAATAAAATTTAATGGGAAAAAATAAAATTTTAATAGCTCTGATTTTATAAAGTTTACTTGGAAATACTTATATTTTAAAATGTAAAATATATAAATTATTAAATAATTTTAAAATAACTTTCAGAATATGACTTAATTGCATATTTTTCACCCTACTTAATATGTTGTCATCCAGAAAAAAATCTCTCATCAATACTTTAATACTTTTTTTAACAGCAGATATACCTTTAAAGTTGATGAAGTAGCAAGAAACATTACACTTATTTATGTTTCATTTGTTTCAGTGTCACCATATTTGATATGCAACTGACAAGGGATAATGTCACTATGTAAAAATATACAACTTCATGTAATCTTAATGTGATAGGAACAGAAAATGTATGCAGCAGTTTCTGCGTGATTTCTCCATTGAGCAATGACACCATCATTGAGATAAAATTCAAAGTGAATGCTATAACCAGAGTTGAAAGTTTTACAATGCTTCCTGAAATAAATGTCACAAAATTTGATATATTCAACACATGCTACTCATATGTAAATTAACATGTGGGGAGTGTATGTGAATCACTGTTTCTGACATTTATTTCATGGTGCTCTATAATAATCTTTCACTTCTGCTTATTGTTCTTTTTTATTTTTCTCAAATGAACAATACCTGATGTAAATGACGAGTTGATGGGTGCAGCACACCAACATGGCACAAGTATACATATGTAACAAACCTGCACGTTAT
>NW_012104809.1:3369589-3371484 GCF_000951045.1 Mandrillus leucophaeus
AAAAAAAAAAAAAAAAAAGAAGGGGAAAATAGTATTTTTGGAGAATTCATCTCTCAGTGTTTGGATTTCTTTTGTTTTGAGGATTCATTTGTTAGACTGCAAATTATGAGAGCTGTGAGGCAGCTTTCAAGAGTACATACAGAAACAGACAAGACAGACATAAATTTGTGGTTATACCATAAATGAAGGGAGTCATTATCAGTTCATCTTGTGTTACAAGGACATTACAACAATACTTTAGTTTTTATGACAACCACATCACATGTTTTATACAAAATTGTCACAGGATCCTTGGGGTGTCGCTTCACCAGCTGGAAACCTCTGTGGTGAGTGGGGCCTTCTGCCTGAGAATTGCTTGGACCTGCTGGACTCCTTCTGCCCACTCGGCCAGCAGGCTGCACTTGGAGCTTCACTGAGTGACAGAACAGCTCTCAGGAGACCCAAAGTGGGTAGCACCTTTCTGCCAGCAGGTTGTCCCAATGAGTGTCCAGCTCTCAGAGGAGAGGAGACCTGCTGTAGGCAGCTCATTTCCTCAGGCACCATAACTAGGCAGCTCCTTTCCTCAGGAATGTCGTCCTAACAGTGGAGGAGATCCCAAGTGGGTCGCTCCTTCCTGCAGCTGGTAGTCCCATGTCTCTGAGCCTGGCTGAGTCCAGGGGTTTTTATGGGCTCAGAAAAGCAAAAGTAAGTGCTGATTAGTCCATGACTGGCCATGGGCAGGCCTGGAAAAAAACATTGTTAGTTCTCACTCCAGGCCATGGACTCTGCTCCGAACTGCTAGAACTGGCAGCCGAGGACCAGGCTACAGGTCGTCCCTTGTTGGAAAGTGGGGTTTCACCAGGGACCTGCCCCTTTCTGCCCAGGAACCTCCTTGCCTCTAGCTATCAACATGCCATCCATGGTACCCAGGCTGTTTTCACTGAGGGATGCCTGCAGGCCCATGCTAAGCTGCCCTCAGCTCCCCATGGCCTACCTCCCTCGCATGCTCATCAGTGCCCAGAGTGGGCTAAGGCGTCAGGGGGCTGGCATGTTAGCGCTGCACCGAGTGCATGCACACTGGCTGGGTTGCAACAGCACCAAGGCTCGGCCACAACTTTGCTCCACTGGGGAGCAGGTGCCAGGAGTGGGGAGGGGCCAGGGAGCAGAAGCAGCTACTTCCAAGCCTGTGGAGGCAGAAGGGCTTCCTGGGCCCCTGAGAGCTCCGGGATGCCGGGGTCTGGAGCCACGGCTGGGCAACTGCAGCCGCGCCTAGGAGCACAGGGTTCTCTCCCCGATAAGTCAGTAGGGTGCAGGGATCCTGCCTGCTCCTGTCTCCCATCAGCTCTGTGGAGCACATAGTCCCAGCCATGCCGCATTCTCCAACTGCAGCTGATGTCCCTGCAGTGGCTGCTCCAAGATGTGCCACTGCTACCATCAAAATGTTTTGAAAATTGAGTGCCTGGCACATAGAAAATGAAACATGAATTTTTTCTTCATTTTTAGGTGTTATTTTTCTTGTTGTTTTAATGGTTATAAATATAAAGATGATGGTTATTTTAGAGGTAGAATAAATGGAGTCATACACTGTCTTGAAATTTAGATTACTGAAAATAATTGGTTTCATAGATGTGTGAGTGATTAAAATAATGTACCATTAACAAATCATAAAGATTGAAATTGATCTTGTGGCAAAATTTAAACTTGTTTTAAAGAGAGGGTTGAAAATTTAATTCTTTGATATGGTGAGTCTGAGACAACATAATTATATAGAAATAGGGTTTTATTGGCCAGGCGCGGTGACTCACGCCTGTAACCCCAGCACTTTGGGAGGCCAAGGCCAGTGGATCACCAGGTCAGGAGATAGAGACCATCCTGGCTAACATGGTGAAACCCGTCTCTGCTAAAAATACAAAAAA
>NW_012104809.1:3372588-3375081 GCF_000951045.1 Mandrillus leucophaeus
CCTGCCTGGCTTTTTTTTTTTTTTTTTTTTTTTTTAGGTAAAGATGGGGTCTTGTTTTGTTGCCCAGGCTGTCCTTCATGTTTCTTATTCTATGTAGAGGAGGCCCTATCACCAAGTCCCTTAATGAAGGTCACATCACACAGAGCTTAATTGGAATCAGGGAGACATGTAGCAAAAGTAGAAATAAACCTTTGTTGTTGTAAGCCAATAAAATATTAGTTATTGTTGCTATAACACAACTTAGCCATTTTAATGATACTTGTCCTCAAGAAGAAGCAGATGAAAGATAAGAATTGTAAGAAGTAAATGACCACCATTGTCAACCATTGCCTATTTTAAAATAATGAGGCCTAAAAAAATTTATACAGTCATCTGGAGTGTACAATTTTACTAGTTGTGTGAACGAAAGCTTACAAGCATTAAAGGATGAAATTGTTGTATTTCATCTGCTGAATGTTACTACTTAAAATGCAAATGTCATTCTGATGCTCGATTCTACACATATTTTACTTCATTTTGTTTTATCTCTTTCTCTGGAGCTCAAAAGAGGTTCTTTGGGTCTACAATGTTTTAAAATGTCATAATTTGGTTTGCTTTGGATATATTCCTAACATTCAGATGTTGTAACTCCAGATCTTGATCTCTAAACTTTGTTTTAAATGTTACTTTATTATATTTATGTTCTAGGCTACAGGTGCAGAACGTGCAGTTTTGTTACATAGGTATAAACGTGCCGTGGTGGTTTGCTGCACCCATCAACCTGTGATCTACATTAGATATTTCTACTAATGTTGTCCCTCCCCTAACCCCCGCCCCCTGACAGGTCCCAGTGTGTGATGTTCCCCTCCCTGTGTCCATGTGTTCCCATTGTTCAACTCCCACTTATGGGCGAGAACATGCTGTGTTTAGTTTTCTGTTCCTATGTTAGTTTGCTGAGAACGATGGTTTCCAGCTTCATCCATGTCACTGCAAAGGACATGAACTCATCTGTTTTTATGGCTGCATAGTATTCCATGGTGTATATGTGCCACATTTTCTTAATCCAGCCTATCATTGATGGGAATTTGGGTTGATTCCAAGTTTTTGCTATTGGATATTTAATATAATTAAGAATACAGGGAAAATAAATTTAAAGGGACTATTAAAGCTCTTCCTTTTTTCTAAGAAAGAAAAACACTCAGAAGTTGTCTAATGGGAACATCTTGTGGCATCTCTATGAGTATTCATTTGGGAAAATCTCTTCCAGTAGAACCCATGTGATCTGTGGGTGAAACAGAGAGAAAACAAGACATGCACACTTGTGGGCTCTGGAAGCATAGTGAGATGGACATGCTAAACTGGGGAATGAACAAATCGAGAAGAGGTGGATGGGCTTGAGCTCCTGTGTTAGTGTGCATGCAGCATCCAGATCATGTGTTTATGTGACTAAGACATCAACACTTTTGATAATGTACGAAATTGAATAAAAGCATTTCCACTGACAAAAAAGTTATTTTATTTTATGTTTTGCACTTTTTAAATTTGTGCTCTATTTTCAGTTATTTTCCCTTCAATTTTACCTGCTAACTTTTCTGTTGAATTATTTTTTAGTTTCACTAGCATAATTTTAATTCCACAAAGTCTGTTTTTTCTCAGAAAGATGTATGTGTCTATCCGTTTAAATAGATGGGATGTATTTACTTATTTTTCCCAGAATCTTAGTGAGTTTTGTGTGTGTGTGTGTGTGTGTGTGTGAAATCATCTGTATTCTGAACTCTGAGAATGGGAGGAAGGCTGGCTTGGATGTCTGAGCACATCCTCCTGAGCTATGCCTTTTGTCTCTTATTTCAGAAATCTTTTCTTTGGCATTAATCAAAGAATAAGTTTCCAGTTATCTGCTTAGGTGTGAGTGAAACAGTCTCCTAGCAGTGGTTAACCAGGGAGGAGATCTGAGTATCCAACTATCTCTTAAACTCGAAAACATTACTTTGTAGGACAAATTTCTGTGACATTTTAGGGTATCCCAATTCCTTCAATTCCGGAAGATTCTGTGAGTAAATCAGTTTAATTTTTGGTTTTCCTTACCGCTAGCTCTGATTCAACATCCTTAGCTCCACTGAATAATTTTTTCTCTTCCACCTCTTTCCAGATTCCAATAGTTTCTTATTAAAATTCTCACACTTCGTCTTTAGGGTTTATGGAAAACAAACTTTTTACCACTCATAGATGCTTATCTTTTTTGAGATTTCAAAGAAGTGGAAACTCAGGAGTTACCATTTTCTTATTTATTTATTTATTTATTTATTTATTTATTTATTTATTTATTTATAATTTCAGTTCTGGGGTACATGTGCACAACGTGCAGGTTTGGAGACCCCATTCTTTAGTTTCAGGATGATTTCACAAAAGCCTGGATCATGACTTTGACAGCTACTACAAAAAATATTTACACACACATTATAAATATGCATATGTATGCAAACTAAAATCGAGGAAGTGATGACAGGTAAAAAA
>NW_012104809.1:3375532-3427748 GCF_000951045.1 Mandrillus leucophaeus
GGTGTTTGGTTTTCTGTTCTTGTGATAGTTTGCTAAGAATGATGATTTCCAGCTGCATCCATGTCCCTACAAAGGACACAAACTCATCCTTTTTTATGGCTGCATAAAAATAAAAAATAAATAAACTTTATTGAGACCAGGCACGGTGGCTCAGGCCTATAATCCCAGTACTTTGGGAGACCGAGGTGGGCAGATCACCTGAGGTCAGGAGTTTGAGTACAGCCTGATCAGCATGGTGAAACCCTATCTCTACCAAAAATACAAAAAATTAGCCAGGCATGGTGGCATGTGCCTGTAGTCCCAACTACTCGGGAGGCTGAGGCAGGAGAATGTCTTGAACCCGAGAGGCAGAGGTTGTAGTAAGCCAAGATCGTGCCATGCACTACAGCTTGGGCAACAGAGCGAGACTTCATCTCAAACAAACAAACAAACAAAAGCTTTAATGAAATATAATTCATATAGTATGCAAATTATTTATTTACCAAATCAAATCAATGTATTTTAGCACATTGACGTGTGCAACCGTCACCACAGTGTAAATTTCAATATTTGTATTACCTATTTTCATTTCAGGGAATGTTTGTATGTGAATATAAACACATACATAAACACACTTATGTTTATAAATTTGTGCATATATACACATATGTGTATATGTACACATGTGCATATGTACATATCATATAGGCAGCTATGTGTGTCCATATACATTCATGCATTCCCACAAGTCAACAAATCCTTTCTATTTAAGCAGTTTTTTAAAATCAGTTAATTATTTTGAAAAAGAGGATGCCTCATATTTTGATAATATTCATTGACTTTCAGATGTGTATCTCAGGTTAAACCTTTTTGATAACGTTATTACCTTGATATTCTGACTTATATCTTCCTGTGTGTGTGTGTGTGTGTGTGTGTGTGCGTGCGCGCGCGCGTGCGTGCAAGCACGCATTTAATTTTACTTTTGTCCTCTGATAGGTTTATGTTGATATGTTGTCATTAATGCTATAATATTTTCCCTCAAATTGTCATTTTTGTTTCATTGTTAAGACTATTTTTCAGGAAATAGGTTAATTTATTAGGTGTGCATCCAATTTTTAAACTCTTTTTCATAAATGTTTAGAAAGGCCATCACAAGATTGCTTTTGAATTATTTTTATATCCATTTTACACCGACAATTTCGTGAAATTACAACTTACGTGGGTTTATAATATTAAAAGTTTGCATTGATATCTCAAATATTTAGCCAAGTTTACTTTTCTAATTTTTCCATGATCAAAAATTAGTGTAATTTAGAATCTAGAGTAAAATCTTCTATTATTTAAACAGTCTGGATATGAATTAGTCATTAAGGTTCCCTGTTTTCAAGTAAATATATATACACCTGTTTATATGAAATAACAGAGTCAGTTGGCCTTTATAAGTTGGTGTATTTTATTGGCTATTTCTTGGAGCATACATGGTATCCCATATTTTTGATGTCACTAGCTGACATTCAGATGGGTAACTTAGGTCTTAAACTGGTTGATAATATTATTTCTTTAGTATCCTGACTTACTTTTATGTTCCTGTGTAACCTCTCCTCCCCACAGTTATATACACCTTAACATTCTATTTGGAAATGTAAACTAGGAAAACAAATTGTAGTCAGCTTCTTTTATTCTTCTTGATAATATATGTTGTTGAAAAAACAATAAAATAATTAGATGTTGCTTTAGGCTTTTTTGTCCATCTCTCATGCCCTGGACCTTTGGATTGTGGCAATCATCAATGTCACAGATAGGAGAATATGAGATCATAAGGTTTTCTGTAGTCTTTTGGAGAATAAACCCTGAGACCAGAAAAAGCAATGTATTTGTTTGTTTAGCAAAGTAATTTCTTTGTTGCAGTAATAGAGCAGCATGTGGATTAGAACAGACTCTTCAGGGTGCTATGGTAGGTTATACCTTTAAATTACTAGAACTATAAATAGAAGGATATACAACATCTGTACTAAAGAAATGTTGCTGCCATTAGTGCACACAGTGTAGTATGTCATAGCACAACATTTAATAGGCAAGTATATATTAACTCCTGGTATGTATCTTTTTCTTGAAACAATTTTTAAAAATGTCTCTAATCTGAATGTATTGGTGTTTTAAAAATTTTGAACTAAAGGAGAAAATAGCTATTTTGAAAATTCTGCCTGAAATGTGACTTAAGATTTAATGTAAACCATACGAGACACAGTATTTATAATCACGTACTAATTATAAGGCACAGTGCGGGAACCATATTAATTTATTTTCAATAAAAATGTGTGTACCAATGTAAATGAATCTTGGACAGACTCTAGACACGTATCACTTACAGTCAAAATGTAGGCTAAATTCATCTGAAGAGATATTTATCCTGGTTTCCAAGAGATAATCAAGCATGATCTGAGCACATTAGAGAGAATATATAGTCTGCAAAGTTTATGATTCTTAAACTTCATTCTCAAATCTTTATGTGCTTATTTTTTTAGTACTAGCTGCATTTCTGAAGTGCAGCTTCTGGAAATTCCATTAAGAGCCAAATCTGTATAGTCATAATATATGTTCATTGAAGAAAGCGATTTTTAGGAGATTCATGAAGCTTTAGGAATTTAGCACAAAAGTGGCCCTGCTGGTGGAAATATACCCTTCATAAATGAACACTATGAGTGGATGAGGCAGTACATCACAACAGATCAATAATCAGCATGATGTACTGTCTCATGGCAAACTTTCTCTTTCCCATACAATGTATAATAGATCAATAGGAAAATAATTCCAAGCATAAAGTTACTGCAAATAATTATGTTTGAATTATTTCCATTGATATTTTTCCTCTGGTATTTCAGTTCAGTTTAAACATACAGAAAAAGGTGGAGTAATAAAACTTAATCAGGTAAGAAACAATTTGGAATATAGTTGACCTACTTCCCATGAAAATACTAACTTGTCAAGTATTTTGCTTAGGAGATTCTTCCCAACCCCCCATCCCACTCCTGGTAATTGTGTATTTTTTCTTCACCAGTGACAAATACAGACCCAGGACAATCCAACAGGATATGTTTCCCTTTCAAATTCTGACTTATGCAATAAGCTTTTTTTTTTTTTTATAGAGCGCCTCTTTATATTTCAGACTAGGTTTGTGGTACTGAGGATACAATTATAAAGGAGATGGATATCACTGTTTTCAAGTTGTGGACTCTTCAAGGGAAGACATACCATAATAAAAGCACTTTTAAGACTATGTAGTAAGTGCTGTACAGAAGTTGCATGCTAGATGTGCTGTGAGTGGAGAGCTATGTGCAACTGGTCTGCTTCTAGGTATCATGAAGGCCTTGCAAATAACACAAAGTTTCAGATGGCATAAGAAGGAACAATAAGTTAGATGTATCCCAGGAACAATGGCAGGAAAAATGGAAAGTCAGGGAAAATGCACAGAGGTGGCAGATAAGTAGCTGTGTGACAGGAACTCCTGTTTATGTTAGAGGCTCACCAAAGCTAAGAAACTATTATATTAGTGCAAAAGTCGTTGTATTTTTTGCCATTATTTTCAACAGCAAAACCCTCAATTACTTTTGCACCAAAGTCATATCTGCTTAATAAAGCTCAGAGAGAAGCACATGAGGTCTTATGAGTTCCATAGCCAGAAAATGGTAGATCTGCCACACCTCAGTCCTTAGAAATGAATCAGAACCTTCAAATGTAGTCGTAATATGAAAGGTTTTTTTTTTTTTCTCCCCGAAAGGGAGTCTCGCTCTTGTCGCCCAGGCTGGAGAGCTGTGGCATGATTTCAGCTCACTGCAACCTCCGCCTCCTGGGTTCAAGCAATTCTTCTGCCTCAGCCTCCCGAGTAGCAGCGATTACAGGCGCCCACCACCACACCTGTATTTTTAGTAGAGATGGGGTTTCACCATGTTGGCCAAGCTGGTCTTGAACTCCTGACTTCATGATCTGCCAGGCTTGGCCTCCCAAAGTGCTGGGATTACAGGATTACAGGTGTGAGCCACCGGGCCTGACCAGAAACTTAATTTTTTTTAATGATATTGGCCAATTGTCATATAATTGTCTATACAGCATCTAAATGCTACCTCTCCTCCATATTTTGAAATCCCCCCATTGCATAAATAAGAATTATTGGGGTGGAGAATTCATCTGTCACTGTAATAGCTCACGCAGGCAAATCTTCCTATATGGTGAAAACACATGACTTAGCTAATCAAATGCATCCACCTAGCATGTATATTCAGTATCTAGTGACCCAAGAATAAGGATAGTAAAAAATTCATCTTAGTGGGTAGCTATGGAAGTGGTAGCAATACTGAGTTTCCAAGGGTACTTTCCAAATGGTTCTGCCAAGTGCTGACAGCGTCTGCAATGCAAGCTATGGTATGTGGTATCTAGCAGTGGTAATAGTAGTTCTCACCAGATGTACTGATTTTCCATGACTACGTTCTTAGTCATGTTCTATATCTGCCTGATTTTCCAACCCAAGTGCACCACTGTTATGGAAGCTGTGAATTGCCCAAATCCTTTCAATAAATTCCTTTACTGTTTAAAATGATCAGAGTAAAGATAAGTACTTGTACCTAACAATCCAACTAATACATGCATATCACAATATGACTGCTGACACAAGTGTTCACAGTTTTATGGACAATTTTATCAACTTAGAGCATAAGTCACACCCACAGGCTTTATACAAATACTTAAACTCCCTCAAAAATCCCTATCCACTTCCTTCATATTGGTTATCAAATGGTAACATGCAAGATACATAAAGTCATCCTCATTGACTTCTTTTTCTTAGCCATAATTGATGGGAGCATATGGATATTTTATTTGAAGAATAAAGAAGAGTCAAGTATGCATTAAGGATTTGCACATATAGAAATGCAGATGAAAATCATCACATATGATAAGACAAGTGGATATTCAACTCAACAGATCAGCATGCTTGGAGAACATGTTATCTAAGGAGGAATCATTGAGGGTGAGGCTGGCAAAGAGATAAGCAAGAATTAGGTCATAAAAAACAGTTTACATTAGGCTGTCAGGTTTGGATTTAATCCTGTAGACAAATGGTACACAAAACATATTTGTCTACAGATCTTCTAGAAATGTAAAAAGGAAAGGAACAGAAAAGTACAGATTATTTAGTCTCAACTTCAGTGTTTAAGATTTAAGTAAGTTAAGGATAGGTTTAAAAATGGCATTAAAATTCGGCACTTTTGGAAATTTGAAATAAGTAATACAATAACACATTTTTGGGGAACTTCACTTAGGTTCTCTGACAATTTATTCATTCAGTCAGTCACTTAACATATTGAAAATCCCAGTATGGATTCTAGACATCGAGAATACAGAATGTAATGCTTGAGAGAGAGACATCAGCCCTCATGTAGCTTACATTCTAGTATTTTGCATGTAGTGGTGGTAGAGAGGAGGAGGAAACCAATAAACAAATAAAAAGTTAAATGGATGTATTGCACAGAAAATTAAAGTGAAGTAAGAATGAGTTAGTGTGTTTGGAATTCACATTTTATGGTTAATCAGAAGAGCTTCTTTGAAGGAGATATCTATGGAAAGATATAAAATGCACCAAGGAGGAAGCTGAAAATATCTTAAAGAACAGCAAATACAAATGCCAGAACTGGGAATGTGTTTTATGAATCTGAAGAATGTCAGAAAAACCAGCATGCCTTGATGGAGTGGACAAATGAGGACTTCTGCTGGCCACGGCCCAGATCTTCTCAAGGAACCTTAGGAATGCTGGAAGTACTTTGCCTTTTTTATTGAGATGGGAAGTTATTGCAAGGTCTTTATCAGAGTAGACTTGATCAGATTATTATGCAATGAGATCAGATAGTCACCATTTATACTACATTGTGCTCAGGTGGAAGGTTTGGTTTAAGGAGATGAAATACAGTACTCCATCTTATGGAAGAGAAGAAGAAATATAGAGGTTCAGATGAAAGTAGGTTAATATGACTGATGGGAGCATGTGGACATTTTATTCTGAATGTTCCCCTTTTCTCAGTAAAATAAAAACAAAACAAGAAAACAAAACAAATAAAATAAAATACTCAGCATTACTATTAAGTGTTGGCTTACCACCTGAGACTATGTTTCAGGGTTGAAGAAAGAGGAAAGGAATAAAATTCTCATTGAGAGGAATGGACTAGAGGCCTGCAGGGGATTTGTTAGGTAGCGCTAAGGGAGAGCTTATAAGTTGAAATTATGAATGTCAAATAGGGCCAGCTAGTATGTTTGTTATTTTCCTCCAGCTACCTTCAGCTCTGCCTCTGCAGGAAAAGAGTGATCAAAGACCTAAATTTGACTAGAACATTTTCACCCCCTGGGTGAGATGATTGGAAAAAGGTACAGGGAGTTTGAATGTGAATGAATATTGCTGATTTTAATGACCGGCCATCAATCTTTTAAACTAGGTGAATAAGGATGTGACGGCAGGGTGAAACTGAGTGACAGAGATGATGAGATAAAACCTATATATTGTAGGTGCTGATGGGTAAAAGAGTTGTATGATTTGGGATTCTGGAAAGATTAAACAGGAAATATTTGAGGTGGCAGCCTGAGTCTGACGCTTATGTATTAAATTTTGAAAAGTTTCCAGTTTTTACTAATGTCAAAGATTGAGATATGACTATGAAAATTGATGACTGGTGTTGAGTAGAAGATGAAATCATAAGAGGAGAAGACTTCAAAGTAATGAGAAGCCAAGGTAGTTGAAGAAAATGATGTATGTGGGTAATGAAATCACCAAGAATTATGACAGAATTAATATCAGAGACTGGGACATTGAACCAGAAGTTAAAAAGGATCAGGCATAGTTACCAGCGTCACTAGAAAATAGCAATATGGAAAGATTCTCGTTGCAAATGGAACAATATATGCAAAAGCCTCATGAGCTTACATAATTTCAGTAACGAAGTATTTCAATTAACTTGAATTATGAAATATTACTGCTTTTGAAAATGTCTGAATGTCATCTTTAAATCTTCACAGCTAATGAGTAGCAAACTCAGAAAATATTTTTATTTGCAGCAAGGGTTGTGTCAGGGGAAGGATGAGATTTAGATACTTAAAAGACTTTTAGAGCTTGATGGAAGTAGTTGTTTATTAATTAATTTCTACATTTATGGTTTTGTTTTTCCTTGAAGGAATTTATCACTAGTATTTCTTTGATGATTAAAAGTTTCAATAGAGATTACTATTCATTTGGAAAATTAATAGAGAGAAAGGAGAAGAGATTTGTGAAGTTATCCCACTTTTTAAAAAATGTTATTTCTAATAGATTGGCATTAGAAAGGCAAATTAAAGGAAAAACCCAATGAAAAAATGTTCAGGAGCTGGTAAAAGTAGAAATCCTCAAAAAAGAACTAGTCCCATACCATGGACCTCTCAGGCCTCCACCATTGCCTTGAAAGGCCTTTACCATGGAGGGGAGCAGAGGAAGCTGTGAGCCTTAGGGGCCAAGTCTCCTCCAACTCAGCATCCAGGGAACTTGAGACACAAGAGATAAAAGGTGATGCTATTGTTTGGACGTTTTTCTTTCCAAACTTCATTTAAAAATTTGGTCCCCAACGTTGAAGGTGGAGCTTAGTGGAGGCATTTGGGTCCTAGGGGTGGCTCTCTCATGAATAGATTAATGTCCTCCAGTTGGGTTTGGGTGTGGCAGTGGGAGTGAATTCCTACTCTGTTAGTTTCCTCAAAAACTGGTTGTTTAAAAGAATCTGGCCTCTCTCCAACTGTCTTGCTTCCTCTCTTGCCACAGGATCTCTGCATACACCAGCTCCCCTTCTCCTTCTGGCATGAATGGAAGCAGCCTGAGGCTTTCACCAGATGCTCCATCTTCCAGCCAGACAAATAAAGCTTTTTTCTTTATCAATTACTCAGCCTCTGATTTTTTTTTACAGCAATGCTAAATGGACTAACATAGATGATTTTAAAAAAATCATTGGAAGAAAAGAAAAAAGAAATGAAGCTGTGAAGGAAGAGGAGGAGGAAAAAGGTGAGAAAAAAGAGTGGGCAAAGAGTAGGCACTGAAACCCAGGAGAGTATGAATAAAACGGAAGCAACATCTTCACAGGTAATTAGGCAAGGATTGAAAGAGACAAAGAGAAGAGAGCAGGGGTTAATTAGTATGCAGTTCTTATGAGGAAGGATTTTTTTGAGGTAGAATTATCTGAACTGTGAGCAATGAGAAGCAGAGGAAAATCAGTGCACAGTATGTGTGTGATGCTCAGGACAGACACAACGTGGGGAAGAATCATTTGAGCTGACAGCCTCCCACATGTGGCATCACACTGCAGAGCCAGCCTAGGACAGCTTAATTGCTATTGTATGCTGGGGTGTGGCAGAATGACATTGGGCTAGGCTAGAGAGAGAGAGAGACCATTTAGACTTGACTGTGCTGGATTTCCACAAATCAGGTCTATGTATTTTTTTACATAGACCTAGAAATACTAGGTCTATGTAACTTTATGGAGTGGTTCACAGAGTTGAAAGTTTAATGTTCCTTTTCATCAGCACCAAGAAAGTTTAAAATGGAACAAAATTAAAAGAATCTATGTGACAAATATTACTGTAAATCAGTGTAATCTTTAATGTGTCTTCAAATTTCTTATATAATCACAATCTGGCATTGAAAATACAGTGTGATATTTTTAACATAAGTAATGATACATGACAGAAAATTCACAAGACAATGTCGTATTTATCTATGTTTACATTTAAAGGTGTATTATGTTTGACATCTTCAATGTATGTTGTTTTAGGCACTCTTGCATTGTTATAAAGAAATACCTGAGACTGGTGATTTATAAAGAAAAGAGGATTAATTGACTCACGGTTCTGCGGACTGTACAGGAAATATGATGTTGACATCTACTTGGCTTCTGGGGAGGCTTCAAAAAGCTTAGAATCATGGCCGAAGGCTAAGCTGGGGCAGGTGTCTCAAATGGCAGGAGTGGGAACAAAGGCGTGGGGAGGTGCCATACATTTTAAAATAACCAGATTTCAGAAGAACTTACTCATTCTCACAGCAACATCACCAAATCACGAGGGATTCACTCCCGTGACCCAAACACCTCCCACCAGGTCCCACCTCCAACACTGGGAGTGACATTTCAACGTGAGATTTGGTGATGACAAACATCCAAACTCTTCCAATGGGCTTATATAAGTGAGTCAAAAAATATAAGGGCACACACTGGAGTGTAATTCTCACCATACAAGAAATAAAGTTCACTTAATTTTTAGTTAAATGTACCTAAAATGATTAAGACTAAAACAATTTTGATAAAGAACAGATTGGACCGTGGGAGAATCCCACCGGAAACATTTCCCAACTAGGCTTCTTGTTGGCAAGCTCTGAAAAACTGACAGAGTTGCCTAAAGAAAAAGAGGTGATTGGACAGTGCAGAAGGGCCGAGAGCTGGAGAAACCGGTTTATAAAGAAGAGCAGGTTGGATGCTTTGGGTGTACTGCACTCCATCCCCTGGGCTAACCTGTGATTTCTGTCACAGTTGTCCATGCTAACAGTGTCCCGCCTCAAACTAGCACTCAAGCATCTCCACCTTTATGCCTCGGGGCTTTCTCTGAAGCCTGAGGAGCCTGCTGACCTAAGGGTATAGCCAAGTATGTAGGGAAGTCAAAGACCCCCAGGGCATCTCCTCAACCAATAGGGAATAATTGCCGTGGATAACTGTCCCAGCCTTCAGACAGACCAGTGTATAAGGCGTTCTATTCACTTCTCCAGCACCCACTCCTGTGCCTAATGCAAGGACTTTGTATTCAACATCTTGGTCTTTTTTCTGACTTTTTTTTTTCTGTTTCAATCTCTGTTCCTTCAACTCTGCAATGGGCAGTCAAATTCGCATTTCAAAATCTGCTTTTAAGGAAACCCAGCTTAAAACAAGAGACAATAAAAAAGTGTTGGTAATGTTTATCAAATTAACATGCTTTCCTCAAGGTAGCACCACAGATTCAAATAGTGTTAGTCACGAGCCACCATCTCAATTGTCCAAGGAACCAGTGTCTTTTTGCTCTAGCTTGGCTCATGGGTTCACCGATTGACACTGAGGACTGTTTTATCTTTCTATTTCTATTGTAACAAATTAGCAAAACAGCAGTGGCTTAAAATAAGACAAATTTATTATCTTATAGTTTTGCAGGTCAAAGCTCAAAATAAGTCCTACAGGACTCAAATCAAGGTATCAGCAGGGCTGCCATTTTTTATGTAGCCTCCAGGGGACAATCAATTTCCTTCCTTTTTCCAAATCCTACAGACCACCTGTATTCTTTGGCTCATGGATCCCGCAGCCATCTTCAAAGAACATGTCACTAACTCTTTGTGTCATCCTGTCTCCTTTTCCGACTCTGATGCTTCTGCCTCCTTCTAATAAATCCTGTGGGTTTACATTGGCCCACTAAGATAATCCAGGGTAATTTTTGCATCCCCAGATTGTTAACTTAATCAGATTTACAAAATAGCTGTTCCATGGAAGGTGGTATATCCACAAGTTCCAGAGATTTGGACAGGGTTACCTTTGGGAGAGTGGGAGGCATATTACTTTGTCTGCAAGAGTAGAGCACTCTGAATTAGAGTGACAGCAAATTTTATCCAATATGGTGAAACTATCCATTCCAGAATAACTGTGGAATGCTGGCAACTGAGGTTGGACGCAGTGGTACCGGAAATCACAAACATCAAAGGTCATGAAAAAAAATTCCAGTCTGGGAAACATGGTAAATCCCTGTCTCTACCAAAAATACACAAATTAGCTCGTGGCACATGACTGTGGTCCCAGCTTCTCTGGAGGCTGACGGGGGAGGATTGCTTGAGCCCAGGAGGTTGAGGCTGCAGTGCGGTGAGATATCACCACTGCACTCCTATATAGGAGACAGAGCGAGACCCTGTCTCAAAAACAAACAAACAACAAAAAACCCAAAACTTTCCACTTGTATATGTTTTATTTTTCTCCCAATCGTTCTTTTGAGAATACTAATTAACCGCTAGTGTATCAGTTACTATCTAGACACAAGAGGAAGCTATGTTACTCCTACCCTCTAACTATCTTTTAGCTCACTATATTCAGAAAGCTTAGGCCTGGGTCACGTTTTTTTTTTTTTTTGAAACTACATCACCTTTTTCAATAGTAAATTAAGGTTTGGATTAGATATGTAAGCATAAATCTCAGAAAGCAAACACAACTTCCTTTAGGTAAACCCACACTTCTCACGTTTAATAAGTAGTAAACACAGTGCAACACCTGACCTCTGCGAACACCCATGTATATACACACAGTCACACACCACACACATACACACACACGCATACATACATGCATACACACACACATGCATACACATACATGCCCACACATATACACACACATACACACACAGTTATACACACACACACACGCATACACACACGCATACACACAATACACACATTCACACACGCATATACACACGCATACACATGCATCACATACACACACATACACATACACACATGCATACACACACATATACACACATACACACACTCCTTTACTTGTATATTTAGAATATTTAGGAACAGTTCAGTTTAAGCATTGTCTGTCATATAATTGTTGGAAAGTATGCCCTAGAAGAAAAATTTATCATGACTCTGCAAGCTGCCTACTTTTCTAATACCTCATATCGTCTGTTCCCTTCCTTGCAAACCCTTGCTGTGTGATATATCTATGGTTGCTAACCAAACCTGCAACACGATGCTTTTCTATTCGACCATCCTCCACAGTTTCACTGTCCCTGCCCTCATCCCTTCAGACAGAAGGTCATTTTCAGTCCCTACCTCCTGTCTCATTTGCTTGTTAATTTATTGAAATCTTTGAACACACAACTCATACACACCTTCCTATTGGACATTTTACCTGTCTCCACATAGGAAATAATGACTCCATCTTCAACTAACCCTTCTTATATAATTAATAAATTACACGTATAGTTCGTTGCTTATTGTAAGCCTTATTAAAACATCTACCACTTTTACCAGAGAGCTCTTTGAGAACAAAATCTAACACTTTGGCTGGCAAAATAAATAGTTACAATCATGATTTTAATAAATTGCCTTGAATTGAGTTGAAACTAATTGAAGCAACAGATAGAATGTGGCCAGATTACAGAATGATAAGGAATTCAGCTATTTCTCTAAGCAGTAAATAGTGAGCAGCGTTACAGTTACAAAAATATTAATCTACATGTGGTGTAAATGAAGAAAGAAAAATAAAATGCAGTTGAACATAGGAGTTTAATATATTTCAGTTAAGGGAAAGTAAGGGATGAAATTAGCACTAAGGCTGTGAGAATAAGATACTGTAATGCCTTTCCATTTAAATACCTTACAACATACAGTTATTTAAAAAAAAAAAATGCTTAGGTCAAGTTGTTCAAGAAAAGTTTCATTCCAACATATGGAGAAAAAGAAAAATGTTCTCCAGATGTAAATCTGCACTGTAGCAACAAAAGATTCTATCTGCTGTTACTAGGTTTAGTTCTTCTTCCTAGGACTCCAATTACATTTTCCAATTGTTTAATTTAGTCTAATTTTATGAATTTGCTTTAAAGTTCTTTCTGGGAGTTCCCTAGGCAGTCTCCTGCAGTCTTTTGTAGCTAATGAGCAATAACAAAATCATTTGTTGTTATAGGTGACAGGAATGTTTTTCAACAGACTGTTAGTGTAGTGATGTTATCACACTTTCTTTATTTAATTCCACTTGGTCTTTATAATTGTTACCTTCTAATTAATAGGAAAAATGTTTTGATTGTCTAGGAAAATATATGGGAGAACATAGCTTCTTTCCAATTTTGTTCTTTAGCTTAAAAGTGATGAAAACCGTTCTTAGCCCTCATGTCTTATCTCATTTTCAATAACTCCACAAAATTAAATGAATTAGTTCATAAACCGTTTCTGGAAAGGAGATATTTCCTGGGTCTTCAAAATCATGTTTGTTTTCTTTTACTGCTTCATCAAGTGCTAACTAAAATAGTGTAAAGAAAGAAAGGTATGCCTTAAACTAATTTTAAACTGGGGAACCATGCTCTTTCTAAAACATGGATTAATTATATTTTGAAATGTATATGAAGTACAACAGAGTGCTATGGCAAAGTTCTGTAATGAATATGTATTTTTTTTCAATGATGACAAGATTAAGATTGCTCCTCAGCTCCAATCCTGAATTAAAATTTATCTCACATGAAATATCAAACAAGGGTGGAAGGAATAACAAAACTTAAAAAATTACCAGTTCACAAGAAAACATAGAAAAATGTGATTCAGGAAATAATTGTGAATTGATGCTATACTTTGGTCAGAATGTTGTTGAAAAACAAGCTGTTTACTTAGTTTCAAATGATCACTTCAGATTAGTCATTCAGTACAAAAGGAAGTTGTTTACCTTTACCATATAACAATCAGGCAGACGCCATTTTATTTGATTTGTTGAACTTAACGTTACCAATAATAAATTGTCATTACATGCCTTAAAATGTGATACCTCGAGAATAACAGAATACCACCTATGTGATATTCCTGTAAAAACAAAGAAGAATAAGAAAAATAACCTGAATCTAATCATGAGGAAACAATCAGGCAAGCCAAAATCAAAGGATATTATGCAAAACATATGACTTGGAATTTTGAAAATAGAGTACAGCTATTAAAATATTTTTTAAAAAAAATCAGCGTAGTAAACTCTTCTAGATTAAACAAACTACAATACATAGCATTGGTCAGATTCTTATTTGGATAAGAGAAGAGTTTAAAACACTTTATTAGGTTAATTGGGAACTTAAAATATGGACCTTACATTGAATATTTGCATTGTTTCAATATTAAGTTGATTAAGTACAAACAGTCTGGTCACAAATGAGTATTGAGTATATTGTTTCAATACAAAGAGACTTTCCCTAGGCCTGGCATTGACTTCTAGTTAGTTAATTGTTTCTCAGTTTCCTTTCATTCAACATTTTTGCAAAGAATTGTATACATATAATAGTTATACATGATACCCTTCTTTCACTTTGCCACCCACTGAAGTTTAGTTTCCAAGGTCTCCATTTCACAAACGGCTTCTGCCATTCTTTATAAATACAATGGATTTATTTCAGTCTTTATCATAATTTCCTTCTCTCTTCCATATTTAATACCTTCCTTAAACAACTTCTGTTCTTAATTTCTGTGATACTATTCTCTGCTTCTCTTTCTGCCTCTCAGTTGTTGCTGTTCATTCTGCTAGGTTTTTCTTGGCCATTTCATAAAAGTGGTATTTCCAAAGCTTTTTTTCTTTAGCCCTTGTTTATTTTTTGTTTGTTTGTTTGTTTTGTTTTGTTTTCACTTTAACATTCTTCGTGGCTTATTTTACTCAGGTCCCAACATTTCTACTATCACTTTTGTGAAAATGACACTCATGCCTACATGGACACATCAAACTTATCTTCAGATCTATACTTCCAAATACCCGCCAGCAGTCTCTAGCTGGATATTTTAAGAGCCCGTGTATTATAATAGATCCAACGTTGAGCTTAGTGTTATTTTATACCCAAATTCACTCACCTTCCTTTATTTAGCTCTATATAAACAGCTTCCCACTCCTCAGAGTCTGTGGATTCATCATCCTTCTGTTAGGTTTGTCAAAATTTATTAAACAATGAAGTCTTATCTTATTTCCCCAACCTTCTTTCCACTGAATTTAAATTAATATCTAAATCCTGCAACTATAGATTTAGAATATCACACATGCAAAAATATCCTCCCTCCCTTGCCTGATCTTTGACATTAGCTTAGTTCAAATAATTTATTATCTTCTTTGGAAAATAGTAATAATGTTTTTTGTTTTGTCCCACCAGCTCCTTTATAGTCTATAGTTTGCCACCATCATCATCTTCCTGCCATATATATCTTCTTTTTCACTGCCTTGATCAATAGTCTTCATTTGTCCCCAAAGTCTTTTCTTTTTCTTTTCTTTCTTTTTTTCGTTTTTTTTGAGATAGTCTCCCTCTGTCCCCCATGCTGGAGTAAGTGGCACGATCCTTGGCTCACTGATACCTCCACCTCCAGGTTCAAGCAATTCTCCTGCCTCAGCCTCCCAAGTAGCTGGAACTACAGGCACGTGCCACCACACCCAGCTAATTTTTATAATTTTTTTTTTTTAGTAGAAACGGGGTTTCACCATATTGGCCAGGCTGGGCTTGAACTCCTGACCTCGTGATCCACTCACCTCAGTCTCCCAAAGTGCTGGGATTACAGCGTGAGCCACACGCCCAGCCCCCACAGTCTTAAAAATACATTTTAAACTTCTATGCATGAGATACAACATTATTCTTCATCTGCGTTGTGAATACTCCTCCAGACTCATCTCGGCTTGCTCCATCACTCCGTATACATCAACAGTAATTGTATGTCTTTGAGCTATGCATATTAGTCAGGATTCTCTAGAGGCACAGAAATAATAGGATAGATGTATATATAAAGGAGAGGTTATTAGGACAATTGACTCACATGATCACAAGGTGAAGTCCTGCAAGTTGAAGAGCAAGGAAGCCCGTCTGAATCTCAAACCCTCAAAAGTAGGGAAGCCGACATTGCAGCCTTCAGTCTGTGGTTGAAGGCCCCAGAGTCCCTGGCAAACCACTGGTGTAAGTCCAAGAGTCCAAAAGCTGAAGAACTTGGAGTCCTATGTTTGAGGGCAGGAAACATCCAGCACCAGAGAAAGATGAAGGCCAGAAGATTTGGCAAGTCAGCCTCTTCCACCTTCTTCTGTCTTCTTTATTCTAGCCATGCTGGCAGCTGATTAGATGATGCCCACCCAGATTGAGGGTGAATCTGCCTCTCCCAGTTCACAGACTCAAATGTTAATCTCCTGGGACAACACCCTCATAGACACACCTAGGAACAATACTTTGAATCCTTTAATCCAATCAAGTTGACACTCACTATTAACCATCATGCTATGCTTTCTCATTTCTCAAAGCTTTGCATTTGTAGTTATTCCTGCCTGGAAGTTCTTCCTGTGAGTGTTCATCTGGTTGACTGTCTCTCAAATTTTAGTTCTCATGCTGCCCTAGACTTTCCTAGGCCCATTTTAACTCTACTTCAGGCACTGCTCTCTTATGTCTTGTTTTTCCTGTATTTCAAAAATACATTAGTGTATTGCAATAGTTATTTTACATAACCATTTCCTCAGCAGAGAACAATTATACATGGAAACAAGCAGTCTCTCTCTCTCTCTCTCTTTTTTTTTTTTTGCTTGTATTTCCAGACCTATCGTATGTGGAACTTCTTGGCAATTCCAGGCAAATTATTAAGAAATTAATACACTAAGAGGAAGTCTTAAACCCGGTCTAATTGTATCATTAGAAGTCAAATATTATAAACAAGTTTGTTAGCGATTTAGGCACTCATAAGAATGATAATTACTGACTAATATAAATGGAGTGGCAACTCCTGGAGACAAGCAAGGAATTTCAGCTGACAGAGAACATTATGCAATTATAGTATCCATTGATAGTGTGGTACACATTCCTAGGACCACAAAATGATTCATTAGACGGCATTTAATCTCTAATTTCTTCATTTCTTTGACAAGATATTATCAACTTTGTTCTAGACTTAGAACCAAAAGAACAAAGTAACTTTTGCAGAGTCATGAGCTACCTTTAATCATTGAGAGTCCCAAAACAAGTCAGTATAGCTATGAGAATAAAGTTTCCTATTTTAAACTTAGTATGTTTCTCAATCTTAACAGTGTTCCATCTCATCTGTTAGAAGCAACTTACAGAAATAGATTTTATTGGTCATTTTGGCAGTCTACTTAATTTTTAAATTGCGTGGATGACGTTATTAAAATAAGAGTTATTTTTAGGATGACAATAATTCATGTCCATCATAAAAATTTTGCTGAAATATTTTACCTGAAAATATCAGATGAAGATAACTCTTAACATTTTAGTATACTTTCCCAATTTTCTTTTTCTGACACATAGTGGCAACGTGTTTGGACTCTAATAAGAACTGTATTTTACTCTTGAATCCTGTTGCATGATACCAGGTAAATTGTTTAACCACTCCATGACATGGGTTTTTCCTCTGTAAAATGGTGATGATAATAATAATAATAATACTCATATCATTAGTTTCCTTTGAAAATCAAACAAAATTATCTGTACAAGACACTTAAACCATAGTCTAGAATTGCATAAGCAATCATTAAATATCGGTGGTTTTTGCACATTTTTTCATTTTTTGATCATACTTCACATAAACTGATTTATATTGTGAATTTTTCATTTTACGTAATATCATAGGCCTTTACCTGTATTATAAGCATTTTTCAAAGTTTGTAGTACTTTTAAAGAAATATATTTTATCAAAAATAAAAGTAAAACTACTTTTATTTCTCAAATACTGTTACACATAGTTACTAAATTCAAGTTTTGCATGAAAATATTTTACCTCTATACAGACACCTACAATCTATTTTTGAATGCTGGGATACTTTGGGATAAAAACTGAAAACAGTTCAGATATTTCAGAACATTCAGATGTTCTACAGAATAAACACTTTCATTGTAGATTAAAAATTTACATTTTCAGCTAGGCGCTAGGTGAAAAAAAATTCCTGTATTAATAACTAGAATTAGTCATACTGAATGGTTTATTTCATCTTTTTCATCACTGCAGTATTATCACCTTAGTGCTATGTATTACAGAAAACTGAGATATATTCATCTCTGATAGAATTTCTGGACCATGAAACCTACACTCTTATAGTTTATAGTTGGAGTGTGGTTGTATATGAAAATAACTACAGTCTTATTTGACAGTACAACAATTTAAAGAAATAGAAGTCTACTTTTTTAAATGGTCCCATTATAATTTTTGTAGATAATTGCATCTACTCCTTTTCATGTCAATGGTTGCTTGATTCTTGATCTAGATCTTAGTATGTTTGCCTTAGTAAATAAAGATAAAGCTAGTTCTGGTCTTTATAGCTAACTCCACAGATTAATGTAGGGTACTTGATACTGGATAATATATCATTTGGCCATGATCCTGCCCTTAAATTCAGTTATTTGATAAATGCTGGTTTGAAAAGAAGCCTCAGAACAGAAATCAGGAGTCTCTTTTACATGTTACCTGAAATTGCTTATTTTCTGTGTATTTTTAAAATTCTTCTATTCAATCTAAATACACACATACACACTCTCACAGATATATGTGTGCATGCATATGGTGTGTTCCAAGACGCATGCAGCAGGTTCAGTAGTATAGAGATGAATTCACTGTCTGCAATCAAAAATGTTCGGAATCTGACAGACTGTTGACATATATCAACAGCTATGAGAGATACTATTTATTATGTTCTACACATTTTGCTAGATTTTGTATGTATATTATCTAATGAAATTGTTTAAATTAAACCTTCTATAGAATTGGTATTATTATCCCTGCTTTACAAAATAAGAAATTGAATGATAAGATATCTTGCTCATAGTTGCACACCTTAGAAACCAGTTACATCTAACACAAAATGCTATCAGGTAAGCTCCAATGTTTCCCTCTGGTAATTTGAGAGGAGCTCTATAACAGGTATTAGTTGGATGCCAGAGAACTCTGTCTAATAAGTGAGCATCCAATGATAGTGGAGAAAATTAGAAAGTCTTCATGTATGTGATAGCCCTTGAGGTGAAGCTTAATAAAAGAGTGGTAGCTAACTAGGAGTCAGAAAAGAGAAAAGGCATTCCAGGAAAACTCTTGCAATTCAATTATATTTGAACATTGTCACACGCTTTGGTTTTCTAAATAACGATTTAATAAACAGTATGAAAATTCTTCTGAAAATCTCAAAAGAACTTTACAGTTCCCTAAATGGAATTTTCGACATTGTAGCCAAGATTTATATGTCAAAAACAGAGGGCCTAGCCAACCACAGTTAAGTATAAGACCAAGGTAATAATTGATAAACCAAGGAAAATCATATCCCTATTCTTTCATTTCACTTGCCTACAATATATGGAGAATTGTGCATCTATTTTCTTAAAGTTGCTTATATAGACACGACTTGCCCTACATGAATGGGACTCTTGCTGAAAAGAAAGGATTCAAGTTTCAATATTTGGATCTCTCAAAACAGAAATGAAACATAATAAAATATGTTGCACCTGATATTTAGAGAGGAAATTTGTTTAACATAAACATTTTCTGGACCAGTTTTGTATGTTAAATTAGTGATCACACATGTTTTATTGCCAACTTAGTGTAATAAATCTCTCAGATGCCAATACCATCTGGCCATCCGTGCCCACTTGTGAATTCCATGTGTCATTTCGTACCTGCCATAGTTCCATACTCATGCTGCTCAGCATCTGCCTTGAGTTAAATGTTTCCTTTACAAATCACAATTAATGGGAACATCCTGAGTTGTGAGTAAAGAATTTGTGAAAAAAAAAATTGTCACACATCCCAAAATATAGCCTGAGATGTCATTGAACAGATGTTAAATGAAAATAGGTGTGATAGTATAAGGAAACAAAAATACTGTATCGTACTGATTTGACTTGGCTGATTTTATTCCTATTTCTTATTTTGTTGATAACGGTTTAAAAACTTTGTTTTACAAAATGTGTTTTAGAAAATAACAGTGATGAAAAGGTATGAAGTGGCAGTGTAAAAGTATAATGAAACACCAAGTCTTTTTGTTTTCTAAATTATGTAAGAAAAAATCAGAATTGCTGCCTTATACAATCTTTGCTTTTTGCCTTGGAAACCTATAGAGATATTTTTGTGGGCTATTTGGAAAAATGAGAAATCCTCATTGGACCCTAAAGATGATATTTCCACTTTTAATTTGTGAGTCAGGTAGTCATTCAGCAGTCATTACCATTTAATCAGTACCAACCACACACAAGTAATTTTCAGGAAGAATTCAAAAGCTAGGTGATATCTATGTCTGTCTTCAGGAGCTTACAAAATAATAGGTATACTGGAAAGTTAAAAGAGTCATTAACTATAAAATATGGTTATGTGATTCCTGAAATATGGTTCTCGGAAGAGAACTATGAAGTTAGACTAATGCTGGGTGTACATAATGGCAAATTAAACTATGAGTCGCACGTACAAAAAAGTCAAATGGAATCGGGGATAAAACCGTTTAAAAAATTATAGTTTCAGAAAATATAAGTAAGACACTAGCACCATTTAGCTGCCTCTAAATGGTCTTTCAAAAAGAGAAGATGACTTGGTAAAGGTGGTGCCTTTCGAGTTTCTCGTGGAACTGTAACATATACGACTCTTGATGTGATGCACGGAGAAATACATTTTTGTGCGGTTCTTGCTGAAAATGTGAATTTAATCTTGAGGAAATACCACACAAGACCAGATTGAGGAAATTACACAAAATAACTGGCCGGTACTCTCTAAGAGTGTCAAGGTGATGGAGACAAAAGGGCTAATGAAGACTAAGGAGACATAATTAAATGTAATGTGAAAGCCTGAATTGAACCCTGAAAATCCTAAAGAATTGAGGAAAAAAAATACAGAGACGAGAGAGTAAACATTATACTTAATATCTCTCTCTTGAGGAATCATTACATTTCAGGTTGTGCATTTAGCTTTCCAACACAAGTGTGTCTCCTGTCACAACACTGTTATAAAAATGTAATTGCCAGTGGCTATGCAGTGGCCTTTCATAGGAATACGTTATATTTTACTTACCATATTTCTGTTAGCAGAATTTAGTTCTATATTTCCCCTCAAGTTCTTATGTCAAAAAACCCAGATGCAAAGATGTATGTATAGACAAAAAGAAAAATACATTTGTAATTTAGAATTATATTTTTGGTTAGACTTGATGTTGACTTGATAACAATTTGGATTGTGTCATATTATGCCTCATCATATCTTTCCTGGAGCTGAAAATTATATTAAAATATTTTTTATTTGATCCATGGAAAGTTGGTATATTGTTTTATTTTTCTCCTCTTAATTATTAGTTAGTTAGAATGTTATTGTAAATGGTTATTTATATTTGTATTTCTATTCTCCTTTTACATTTTAATGTATTCTTTAAATTTGATATGTATTTATTTAATATTTGATTATCATTCTGATACTTAAATGCAACATTTTGCTTTTTTAAAAAAATCCATATTTATCTGCTTTCTCTAAATTCATGACATAATATGTATACACTATTACTTTCTGTGAATTTGTGGTATATTTATTTTTTCTAAAACATTCTGGAGTGTGGTTCTGTGTATTTGACTACCTTTTCATTAAGATGTAGTACAGATAACTGACCCAGTCTTACACATGGCTTTTATTTGAACATACAAATTTAAAATTGTGAGTATATGTTTTTAGATATACTCACAATTCAGGTTTTCTCTCAAGAGATCTGAGCATCAACACAGCTGGAGCTCTTCAAAAACTGACTTTGTGACTATTACTCAAGTCATCTCAAGATAACACAATTGTTTTGTTTTCGTATTATTTTTTCTTAATGTACATTATTACCTTTTCATTTATGAATGTATATTGCAACTAGCACTGCAGAGTGAGCCCAAAATCTCCCTTATAAATAATTTTCATTGAGTTGAATATTTTATTTTTGTTATTACACAATTTAAACCATCAGTATAAAAATAATTATATTGTAATTACTTAAGTTACTAAAAGACTATATAAAGAAAATAATTTGAGGAATATTATAATGTTTTATTTAAAACTTCTTTAAAAGGGATTTTCCAAACTTGACTAATAATGATTTTAAGTTACATGTTATAACTCTTTCAGTAGTTTCAGTTGACGTTTGCTAATTTAATAATTGAAAGTTTTTAAATAATTTCAGTTGACAATTTTGTAGTACTGTTTACAGAACCTGCCTGGCCTTGTCTCTTTATGTAACCATTTTCAAGACTTCATAACAATAGCAAAAGCTTGGATTTATTTAGGCTTACAACATACCTTTCCTTGTTCTAAGAGTTTTACACAATGTGTTTTCCTTTATTTATTACAGTATGTAGTGTAGGGGTTATTAATAGGCTCATATTACTAGAATCAGATTTTAAATAATTGGCGCAACTTTGCAGAGCAGGTCTCAGACATTTACATCAGATTACTATGACCGATGCATTTTTCACTCCTCTGTAGGATGGCTACTTCTTTGAACCATAACTTCACTTTTTTTTCTTAAACTTATTCATGCGTGAGTTTCTCAATTGTTATTTATGTCTTTGCAGAATGGTATGTTTTCAAATAATCATTTGTAGAGGGTAAATAGACAAAACATGTTATGAAGCCGTTTATATTGGATAATATTTTCTACTGCTTTTCCATCAGAAGAGATACTTCATTTTTATTACAATAATGCTGGAATTGAATCATACCATTAGTGTAATAACAGGCAATTGACCTGTCTGAAAATCAGTTTTTTTATCTACAAATGATAAAACTAATGTTCATCCAACTCACAGGATTGTTTTGAAGATTTAATTATATATCCCTCATAAAGAAGACAAATAATCGACTGGAGATTACAATGATTATTTTTCTAATGTATTATTATCATCGTTTTCCAAAAAAGTAACACAGCTGTTGTTGTTGTCATTTTCGTTAATCTCTTGGTAGAGAATTATTCAATAACCCTCCAAAACCTGCAAAAGTTTCTCCATTAGTGTCAGGTAATTTAAAAAAGAGAAATCTGAGTCCATTTGGATTTTGCCTCTTTCGAAGACATCTTTTCCTCTCCTCCCCTCTGTTCCCTGGATACTACCTGTAACAATTATTTTTATTTTTATTTAACATGATTCATTTAGGTACAGCTTGTCTATAAGTTGTTTATTGAATACCTTTATACTACATATTTTGGAATATTATTACTTTTTATGGAAAGTTTTCTTCTATTATAACTTTCATTATTGCTTCCATTTAGTTTCATATAGCTACTTTCCATAAAATTCTTCATAGGCTGTATTTTAAACATGTCACATATATATCTGGCATCTAGTCTTGTAATGAATTTGCTCATTTTTTCATAATTTTGAAAATTCTTTACAAATATGAACTGCACAATGATGAAATCTTATAATCGATTTGAATTTTTTAAACCAATTATTTAAGTGTTGTTTACTTTTAAAGTAGTTGAAGTATTTATTAGGGTAATGTGGTTTTATTAAAATATCTGCTATGATTTTGGAGGAAACTTCATTTATTCATTCTCTTTTTCATGCACACGTTTCATATTTTTTCAAAATAATATTGTTTTTCTTAATTCTCAGCAAATTGGGAATTGGAATGAGCAATGAAAGCAAACTAATAATTATAATTTATTTTTTTCATTCTTAAAATAAAATTTCAAAGTATTCAGTGTTCTATAATTTAATAATCAATGCCACTCAAATATTTTTATAATTGAGTCAATTATTGATGGATGTAAATATCAATACACAAAAACAATTACAATAATAAGATTATTTTTCCACATTTCATGCATACTAGCATTATATACAACTCTTATTTTTCTTGTACATTTGCCAGATCTTCTAAAATATGTATTTCTGACATCATTTTCAAGGATTTCTAGGATTTTTCCTCTCTTCTGAACTTGGCAATCTTGTTCTTTTATATCTCTTTTAACCATACCTATAATATAGAATCAAATTTGGGTTTAATATATTACAAAATAATTTTCAACTGAAACTTGTACTTTAAAATATTGCATGATATGAAATACATCTGTACCTTGTTTTACTGTACTACTCTCTCATCATTCTAACCCTTAGTGAAACATCTTCCATAATGCAGAAATTATATTATCAGCTCAAATGTGTTAAAGAATCAATGGGTTCCTAAACAGCTTCATCTTTATTGGACAGTTACTAATAATTTGGGGTGCATTTGTTCTATTTTGTCTCTTAATTGTTACTAGATTTTAGTGATTAGCTTAAGTAACCACTTCGTCTTCTAAAACGACCAATCCTGGGAGATTCAGTAGAGGTATTCTCTTGAATACCCTTTACCTGACATTCTCTGTGTATTTCCAGTTCTAACTTTAGGATCGTTTTATTAGAAAGTAAAGAAGGTATAGGAAAATTGCCTCGATTCTGACAAAATTTGCTCTGGTCTAAACATAACCACTCATAGCCTCTTGATTTGGTACAAAGGACTTACTTTTCTGGCTGTTTTTGCAATTATTATTTAATAGGATAATTTAGATAACAAACATAAAGCATATAGTATAACACTTAGGCCATAGTAAGTGCTCAATAAGTGCTAATTTAATTTCCAGATATTTCCACCTTGTAATTAAGAGCTAAAAATTAAGTATTGTAAACACACTGGATACAATCAACTATAAAAACATAGGGCAAAGAAACATATAGAAAGCACAATAATTATGGCATGCAGGGTAATATGCAGGATGCATCCTATTAATAGGCAGCTCAAAATTGTGTGCAAGTCACAAAAGACATGCAAAGCAGTTCTAGGAATGTGCAGTGATACATGCAAAGCCAAGAAAACCATCAATCTTTGCAAAGGTTGGATATGGAAAAAATTCTAAGAACACAAAATATATAACCCACATTTTTTGTATAATAAAATCTCTAGAAGTATAAAAATACAGAATATAGTCTGTAAATTAGATAAATGTACTTCAAGCAACTAAACTAAAAATACTTATTGAACTCCTGCAATATAAAAGACACCTTCAAACAAGATACATGACAAGAGAGCCAACATTAGCAAAATTTTTATGTAATCTACTCTGGATTTATCCCTTGTCACTCTCCTCCAAGCAATCTATGTTGTTGTGTGTTTATTTTACTTTGCCTTTAATGTTACATGCCCTAAGCTTATGTAACTTCTATTGTTTTTGTTTAAGTTGTTCAATTTGCCCTTCCTGTTGGTACAAATCCTGTCATCCTTTGAATTCCAACTTCAGTATCTCTTCCCACAAACATAAATCTCATAACATTCTGAGTTAAATAAAAGTCTCAGTTTATTTTATCCTTCTAGCATTTCTGACATCCTTCACCTTGCTATTACAGGTCCACGTGAATGCAAACCTAATATACAGTGAGTTTCTTGAGGGCAGTGGACAGTTGAAAATATCTCTGTGACTGTAGAATCTTGATGCAATGCCTGAGAAGGGCCTGATCATAGGAGATACAATATAATAAGCTGGGGATAGTGAATTGATAACTATTTTCAATAGTCAGTTTCTAGTATGTAATTAAGAACAGAGAGGAGCAAAGGTTTCAGTGCAACGACACTTATATGCATGTTTGCCTAAAATCTCTCTTCCTCCACTCTCTTTTGCCTTTTCATTCTCTTTTCCTTTATTCATTTCTATTTTCCTTCATATTACTTTCCTTTTCAATATTTTTTAAACTTTCTAATTATCCATGTAAAATTCTGATGAGCTTTTGTGTAACTACAGGATGGTAGAAAGAATAGGAATTTACACCCCAAAATACAGTGGTTTATTAATGCCCTTGAATGAACAGGATGCATTTTCAAGCTGTGATATTTCTGATATCCTTCTGCTTCCGTAGAGACCAACACCTGGGCCAGATCAGGGAAAAACAAGGAATAAGGAAGATGAGGACAAATACAAATGGAGCACTTAGGTGTCTAATGTGTGTGTGTGTGTGCATGTGAGAGAGAGAGAGATGATCATCAAGTCAACATGGTAATAAAAATTACAGAGGTCATTACTTCACAGTGAAATAAATACCAAATATAGTACATGTGTTAACATAATTTTTGCATCAGTTTTTCCATGTGTTAAAAAACCATAATGCTCAACATTTATACATCCACAAATTTATACTAACAGTTTATATATGAGGATCAACTAAGTTAATGTTCTCTAAGTAACGGGAGTTATTAAATATTCCAAAAGCCAAGGAATATGTTTAATTTACCTATGAAATTTTAGAAATTTTATTCAGGCAGCAAATTCCTTATATTTAGTTCATTTTGTTTAGGGAGCCAGTGTGTTATAAAAATAGATTTGGTTTTGATAATATTAGTTTATAATTTTAGAGAGAAAGAACAAGTAAATTGTATGAATTTTTAAATGATATAAATACATAAAAAGGCTTGTATATAGAGCAACAAAAAGCTGTGCTATCCTCAGTTTTCAAAGTTTCAAACAAAAATCCTATCATCTTTCTTAAAGCATTTTTTCCATAGTTATTCAATTTTTGCTATAAATATACTGTATGTCTATGTGTGTATGTACAAATTTTGAAATTGCTTTTATACAAGGAAATTAGTTGATTTCACAATATTTTCTGGAATGTTAGGCAATAATTTAAATTATGATATAATATTTAGCATATCAACATATGATTTGTGATCATTGACAGACATTCAGGCATGTTTAGGAAGCAATGTATACTTTCTTTCACTGTACATCAAATAATGTTGAAAATAAACAGAATAACACTCAACCTGGATTTTGAGGTGTGACTTAAAGTCAAACAAATATTGAAAAATGCTTACATGCAAACAAAACAAACATTCGGCACATATGCTACTCCAGCTGATAACTCAATACTTGTCACATAAAGAGACCGTATAATTCAAATAGGTAAATATATTAAATTCTACTTGAATAAAAAATTCAATTATAGATCAAAGGATAAACTGCACAGTCAATACCTGAAATAAAATGGTCAATTTTACCATATAATCTCATATGAATGCATATAGTATGAAATTCATCATATAAAATTTACATTACATGATATTTTATGATTTTACATGGCTTCTCTTATTTAATTTTTCCTTCACTATAATACACTATATTGTAAATGCTTATTTATTTCACAAATTGTCATATCCCATAAAAACTTGAGGATATTAAGCAAAACAGAAGATATTCCTAGTGTGCCTGGTGCAATATATGTATTGAACAATATTTAGAGGGATAATAACACTATAGGTTATAGCTCACTCCTGGCAGAATGAAAATGTAAATCCAAGTCTCCTAAATTATGGCCTCAATCATTTTATATTAATTATTGCTATTTTAACTAACTTTAAAGAATCATAACGTTAGAAAACCTGCTGAATCACAGATCTTGAATATGAGTATTATTTTCAGACCAAATATGTTAGTTAAGGTTTGGGTTTACTTCTAGATTAATATTTTTGGCAACTCAGTAGGCCAGTCATTATATTTTATGAGAAAAACAGACATTTTTGTGGACTTAAAATTTCTAATTAAAAGGATATCTTTCACGCTTACAGAATTAAGAGGGCATCGTTATATGTGAGTTTCTTTGTTAAACTCTCTGAAGAAAAAAGGTGAACATCATCCATTTATAGTCCTCACATATGGTTACAAATACTATCTGAAGTTCTAAATTGAAGAAGCTGTGATATTTTAGAATAAGGAATGAAAATAGAAGGAGTTTGAGGTATGCTGACTTGTTATGGTAAGGAGAAAGCATTGACAATACTGGTGATGCTGATTATGTAAGCTCAGTTTATTATTTTCACTCAAAATAAAACATTTTTACTAAGCCTTTTGTCTCCAATATATTTTGTATGTTTCCACCTATGTTATACTAGTGTTGTTATTAACCCCATTTTATGAAGTTTTAAACTGTCACTGAGAGGTAAATGGCTTGTCTCAAGTCATGCAACTAGTTATCGGTGTGTCTGGGATTTGAACTCAAATGTCTCTTGAGTACAAAACCCCACTTTTTTTCTTGACAGTACCATCTCTCATAACTCATATGGCCTAACCAGGATTGTGAAAGAGAACACAGTGTATTCTAATGTTTATTTGCCATGATATTTGTTGAAAATAATTGTAACACTGATGTGACACTACTAGTCATGTGATGTACAATGAGTAGCATCTTTTTAAAAATTTTTTTATTATACTTTATGTTCTAGGGTACATGTGCACAATGTGCAGGTTTGTTACATATGTGTACATGTGCCATGTTGGTGTGCTGCACCCATTAACTCATTCTCAGCAAACTATCGCAAGAACAGAAAACCAAACACCGCATGTTCTCACTAATAGGTGGGAATTGAACAATGAGTGGCGTCTTATTTGCAACCAAATCCATTGGGGGAAAAATCATTCGGCAGCACAACTTTTAAAAACAACTTTATTTACTTCCCTTTTTAAAAGTTGGTTATATTAAGTTATAAAACAATATACTCTTAAAATACTAAAGAAATGAAAACAGGCGTGGTTCAAAACAAACAGATGTTGCAAATGATTTATTTGGTATCTACTGTGTACTAAGCTATGTGCCAATTACTTTACTTGTATTTTATTCTCATCCACCCACATACTATGGTTAAAATAAACTCTATCAGATGAGAAAACTGAGACCAGAGAAGTTAAGCAAATCATATCAAATATTAAATTTCTAGTAAACGAGGCTTTCTGCAATTGTACAGATGCCTATGGAATGCAAACAAATTTTACTATTGTCAATATCTCTCACTGATGAAATTTAGATTATTTATAGTTAAATTTCTGGCTCACATACATCTAATCATGCTATAAACCACTACATATAAAGTCCATGTAAGGCTCTTCTTTGTATTGCAATAAAGAAATACCTAAGGCTGGGTAATTTATAAAGAAAAGAGGTTTAATTGGCTCACAATCCTGCAGGCTTTACAAATACAGTGCTGGCATCTGCTTGGCTCCTGGGGAGGCCTCACGGAGGTGTTTACTGATAAGGAAAGCCAAGCAGGATTAGGCACAACTCATGGTGAGACCAGGAGCAAGAGAAAGCCAGAGGGAAGTTGCCACACACTTTTAAACAACCGGAACTTGAGGGAACTTACTCACTATGGTGAAAACAGCACCAAGGGGATGGTGCTAAATCTTTCATGAGAAATCCATCCTCATGATCCAATCACCTCCCAAGAGGTCCTGACTCCAACACTGGAAATTACATGTCAACATGAGATTTGGAGGGAGCATCCAAAGTATATCAACTAGTATTCATTGAACACAAAAAATAAACCAAAGATGGCCTATCTCAAAGGACTTTGCAAATCTAGTTAAGTAGAGAGAAAAGATTAAATATGTATACACATAAAAATTTTACAAGGTCAAAGCAACAAATGCTCTAATAATAACGTACATTGGTCACGATTCATTCCTACCAATACAGATTTTTGAAATATGAATGCTGGAAATCACATCGGAAAAACTGATGCACCATGGGTCTTCCTGATATATGTATTTTTTCTTTCTTCTGCTTTTTTCTTTTTCTTCATAGTTTTATTTAACCTATGAATTTCTGTTTAAAAATCCACTTTATGAAATTATAATCATGTCTTAGCTAGAAGGTTGACAGTTGGAGCAAAAGTGACATCCTACTTGTGCGTCATATTGACAAAAACCTGAAATGTACAGAGTTTTCATATAGGTGAGAACTATAGAACACTCTCTGATGGGAGCACTGTGGCTCTATTAAAGACTCAAAGAACAAAACAAGCCATAGCAAGTAAATATAATTCGTATGTAAAGAAAAAGATCCTATCATGGCTATAGCACCAGGTTAAATGAATTAATTATTTTAGTTTTTAACATACAAAAGCATGTTATTTAAGAAAAAATGAATTAAGAAATAATAATTATGAAAATTTGGTGATTTTATTGTGCCTTAGAAACATTAGGTAGGATGTTGAGGCAACTGAATATGGCAGATAACCACGAGATTAGTCAGAAGGCTAAAAGGAAAAGCAAGAGGGAGAGGAAGAGAAAGAGGGGGAAAGGAGGACAAAAAAGGAAAAGACAAAAATAATAGTAATAATGCCAAATAAATGAATTCATTTTGAACATTTTCATATCTATGTAATTAAAAATGGGTGATACTTCAGAAAAGAGAAGAAGGAATTTTCAAAAATTAAAGAAGAGGGAATTTATGGAAGTAATTTTTAACAGTATATAGTAATGTTATTAATTAATATAAAGGATTACCAACTATATTCAAAGAACATCTACGTTACCTTCAAAAATATAATCAATAATACAATGACTTATTCCTCTTACTATATCTTTGTCTTAAAGAAAAACACTTGCTGTTTAGTGACTTTTAAATTAAATTATGGATATATGTTTCTTCACATATCTGGAACAGATGTAAGAGGGAAAGGACAATGGAAGCCTATCCATTAGCATCAATATTTTTATATCCTATTCTTCTCATATGTAGACACACACACACACACACACACACACATTTTGAATTGCAATGAATAGTTTTCCTTGCATGTTCAATGGTGATATGGTTTGACTTTGTTCCCCCATCAGCCTCATCTCGAACTGTAATCCCCATATGTCAAGGGCTAGATCTGGTGGGAGGTTATTGAATCATGGCAGTGGTTTCCCCCATGCTGTTATCATGGTAATGACTGAGTATTCATGAGATCTGATGGTTTTAAAAGTGTGTGACAGTTCCCCCCATCACACTCTCTCTTTCCCCTGTCACCTTGTGAAGAAGAAGTTTGCTTCTCTTCTGCCTTGATTGTAAGTTTCCTGAGACCTCCCCAGTCATGCAGAACTGTGAGTCAATTAAATCTCTTTTCTTTATAACTTACTCTGTCTTGGGCAATTCTTTATAGCAGTGTGAGAACGGACTAATACAGAAAATTGGTACCAGTTATGTGAGGTACTGCTATAAAAATACTTGAAAATGTGAAAGTGACTGGGTAACAGGCAGAGATTGGAAGAGATTGGAGGGCTCAGAAGAAGATAGGAAGATGTGGAAAAGTTTGGAACTTTCTGGAGACTTGTTGAATGCTTATGACCAAATATGGAGATATTAAAATTTAGTGATAAAAGTGGATTTTTGTGTTGGGAATTTTGCTTTTTTTCTTCCATTTTTAATGACGACAATTTTTACAATGGATATGTTTGTAGCATTCTATTTTATATTGGAATTTGAGTTTCTCATGATTACTGACACCAAATGACCAAAATGTGATGAAACTACTATTGTATTATAGTGTAAAACCATCTGTTATTGTCTATGTTCTAGCCACCTGTCTTAGTCTTTTTGTTGTTGTTGCTATAAAGGAATTCGTGAGGCTTGGTAATATACAAAGAAAAGAAGCTTCTTTGGCTTTCAGTTCTGTGGACTACACAAAAAGCATGGCAACAGCATCCCGTGAAGTTCCGATGAGGGCATCAAGCTGCTTTAAGTCCTAGTAAAAGGCAAAGGGGAGTTGACATGCAGAGATCACATGACTTGAACTTAAGCCAGAGAGAGTGGGCAGGAGGTGCCAGAGTCTTCTTAACAATCAGCTCTCATGGAGACAAGTAAAGCTAGAACTCAATCGCTATTGCAAGGACAGAACCAAGCTGACCATGAAGGATCTGCTTGTCCCCAAGACCCAAACGTCTCCCACTAGGCTCTCCCTCCAACATTGGGAATCAAATTTCATGATATTTGGAAGGGACAAATATCCAAGCTATATCAACAGTAAACATACATTTCACCCTCTCTTTCCTCCCTGTCTTAAATTAGTAAGTGGTCAAAGTGAAATCTAGACCTAGATCTTTGTCCCCAGAGTTCATGTTCCCAATATTATGTTATTTTCATTCTCTATATATTATTCAATAGTCATAATTGTTTACTTTTATCATCACTAGTCAGTTACATTTAAAGTTGAAAATGGAGAAAATGTACAAATTACTTTCAAATAAGGTTCTGTTGTTCAAGTAGAGTCACGACTTGACAGCCGTGCTTTTCAGTAAATTTGGTAAATGCATAAAAGCTATCTTAATCTTACTAAATAAGCATCCAAATTTTTCCAAATTGTCTTTGCATGTTACCCTAGTCACCTCGTCCTTTAGCTGTTTTATGATCATTCGCATAATTTTGCATGGGACCTATCATAGAACACCTTTGATTTTTGACCAAAAAAAAAACAAAAACAAAAACAAAAAATCCCTGTATTCTCTTAAAGTTTTAATTTCTTTTTGATGCCTGTTTCTAGTTTGGTGCCTTAGGCTGCCCAGGATGAGAAATTCTTGTTTCAATCTTGTAAACCAAAAAAATCTCCTTCTTATTTTAGGTAATCTGTGTTTTACCTGAGCCTTTTGAAATAATGTGTAGTGGTGGTTATTGAGAGACACAGCAAAAGAAGAATTCCCAATTCCAGAAATTAAACATCAAAACTAAATATTTTGATGAAGAACTCTGCATTAAGTTCAGAACAAAATATGAATTCATATTCACGTGGAGAACAATGTATTCTAAGATAAAACCAGTGTGTGTGTGTGTGTGTGTGTATACATATGTACATGTATATATTTCCAGCAATATTTATATATATTTATATATTCCAGTTGCATATATTTCATGCAATATTTATTTAATCTGTTGGACATGTGTGTTCAAAATATTTTAGTAGCTTTAACGATAGCAGGTTACCTACTCAATAGAGCTCATTCGAAGGAGGAAGTGGAAATTTAGACCCCTAACACAAAAAGGAAACAAATGTGAAAATGAGGAAGATGACTGGTGATTTTGACTTGAATATAGAAATAGCAAATCTTAAGCTTTGTGTTAGAAAATTTACTTTATAATTTTGAGGAAACACTTAAATCACAGCTTAGCAACCTGTTAATCAGTAAAGCATCCCAATAAACCTGGAGACTAGTGAGAAGGCTAGATGTTACTGCTGACCGGACAGGGTAGCCAAATAGGAGAAGGTTTTCTGATAATATTTCACTCTTAATTTGTTTTAAAGACCTTCAAATAATAGTAGAAACACCCACAATATTTTAATCAATCAATGTTAATTAAATAGAAATAGAATTTAGTGTTTCCAAAGCTTGCCAAAACAATTTACCTGATTTTCCTTAGTAGTAAAAATACATTGAAAACAATACTTTTCAAATATAATTTCAAGAATCAATTGCAAATAACTGTGTAAATATAAGATGTGTACAAGGATAAATAGATGTACTCTACCCCATAGGGCCTTCTTAAGATTATGAGCACTTAAAAAAGAAACCTAACTTGCTGTTAAAGGTCATTTGAAAACATAAACTAAGAGCCTTCTTAGACTGCGCAAAAGCCTGTGTTATAAAACATATAGGCCACAAAATTGTTTAGAGTAAGTAAATTGTGTAAACTTTAGAAAACATATATAAACTTGACCAATAATTCAAAAGAAATTAGGCCAAAGGCCGGACGCGGTGGCTCAAGCCTGTAATCCCAGCACTTTGGGAGGCCGAGACGGGCAGATCACAAGGTCAGCTGATCGAGACCATCCTGGCTAACATGGTGAAACCCTGTCTCTACTAAAAATACAAAAAACTAGCCAGGCGAGGTGGCGGGCGCCTGTAGTCCCAGCTACTCTGGAGGCTGAGGCAGGAGAATGGCGTAAACCCGGGAGGCGGAGCTTGCAGTGAGCTGAGATCCGGCCACTGCACTCCAGCCTGGGCGACAGAGCGAGACTCCGTCTCAAAAAAAAAAAAAAAAAGAAAGAAATTAGGCCAAACTATTTGATAAATAACTCATAGTTTCAAGAAAATTTTGTGACATTTTAATAGAATTTCTGGAAGCAAAATATTCAGAAAACACAAACATGATGAAAAATTAATGCTTGTTAACTTTAAATTTTAAAATTAATCGCTACTTAGCAGTACAAGAATTCACCGAAATTGCTTATGATTTCTACATATTCTACATTTTATAAGTAAATTTTCTTTTATCATTTAAATTATTAAAATATAGTGCTATCTCATGATTTCTCAGACTTTGTTACTTTATTATATATTTTTCTCATATTGATCTTGTGTAGAAGTTTAATCACTTTATCTGGTTTGTTTTTCACTAAAGTTAACTTGCACTATGCATTGTATTAGTTTATTTGCAAAAAATGTTATTCAACTAATGAAGGTGTTATGCGTTTAGTGCTGTATTTCAAATGTTGTAAAATATTAAATCAAAATTTAAAACAAAAGAAACAGATTTATTTATTGTTTTCTGACTTAAAGAAACTCAGTCAAAATATATAATGAATAAATCAATTTTTTGTTTTATAACATCATAAAAATAAAATAATGTAAAAAATATATTTAGTTGATTCCTAAATATTTTAATTTTTATGTGTTCTGTAACAGGGATCCCCACTCCTGGGCCACAGATTAGTAAGGGTTCATGGCTTGCTAAGAATGAGGCCTCACAACAGGAGATGAATGAGCCAAACTTTATCTGTATTTACAGTCACCCCCCCATTGCTTACATTACCACCTGAGCTCTACCTCCTGTTAGACCAGAGATCAGAGGTGGCATTAGATTTTCACAGGAGTGTGAACCCTATTGTGAAATGTGTATGCAAGGGATCTAGGTTGCGTGCTTCTTATGAGAATCTAATGCCTGATGATCTATCATTGTCTCCTGTCACCCCTAGATGAGACTGTCTGGTTACAAGAAAACAAGCTCAGGGCTCCCAGTGATTCTACATTATGGTGAGTTGCATAATTATTTTATTATATATTACAATGTAATAATAATATAAATAAAGTGCACAATAAATGTAATGCACTTGAATTACCCTGAAACTGTCCCGCCCCCCATTCCCAGCTCTGTCGGTTCATGGAGAAATTGTCTTCCACAAAACTGGTCCCTGGAGCCAAAACTGTTGGGTACTGATGTTCTATAATATATACATCAAATCCTGCCTTAATGTTGGGAAACTTCCTGACCATTGGAGCCAAAAGTGATGTACTATGCTTCAAAGGCATGAAACACAATGTATAGTATTCCCTTGGTGAACTTGAAGTCATGGATATCTTTGGGAATTGGAAAAGATGCGCAAAAGATCAGAAGCTATGATTCCATTTAAAAATCTACAAATACTTGTGTTTTAAAGAGGTCAGTAATGACAATATGATGGAAAACGACACAGGGAAGTTACTCTGGACTGAAATTTCCAAAGACATTTTTTTGAGATGTAGTCTCGCTCTGTCGCCAGGCTGGAGTGCGGTGGTGCAATCTCCTCTCACTGCAACCTCCGCCTCCCGGGTTCAAGCGATTCTCCTGCCTCAGCCTCCTGAGTAGCTGGAGCTACAGGCATGCACCACCACGGCCGACTAATTTTTGTATTTTTTAGTAGAGACGGGATTTCACCATGTTGGCCAGGATGGTCTCAATCTCCTGACCTCGTGATCCACCCACCTCCGCCTCCCAAAGTGCTGGGATTACAGGCATGAGCCACCACACCCAACCTCCAAAGACATTTTAAAAGCTTGATTGCTTGTTGTCTACTTCTAAATAAGAGACTGGAATAATTGACTTTAAGTGGAATAATAAGTATGAGTAACTTGTCTTTTGTAAGTACTACTTTGATATTAATGGGGAGGGTCTAACCAGGAGAGTCGTGTAGAAGGGAAAAGTTGGGATAAGATAAAAAAGACTTTGGAATACACCTCACGGAAATTACTCAATATACGTATGAGGCTTAACTTCTCCCCACCCCTTTTGTAAGGAGTACTGCTAAACACAGTCTTGTGAAATTCTGGGTAAGAGCTAGTTGTCTATGTTTTTTACCACATGTGTCTCCTGACGCATTTGACTAGTTCTGGGGAAACACTGATTCTAGTGAGGGGGGTCAGATTCTTAGGACAGAAACATTTAAAGGGATAATGAAAATGAGGTGATATCATAGAGCATAAGGAAGAAATAAAGAGAGATGGAGAAGTGTAATTACTTCAGATCCTGGTGTTTTCCAGGTCCTTAGCTCCCAGCTCTTGAATCCAACATGTATTTATATTCTGTGATACACAGGGATTTGTTAACATATATTGAGCACTTGCTATGTGCCAGATATTTCTTGGAACCAATTATATAGGAATTTCTGATTTCACACAGAAAACAAAAAGCTAAGAGAATATAAACACAGTGACAAATTTTCCAGAGTATATAAATAGGAACCAAGATACAGAAAATTTAACTCTTGTGGCTATAATTAAAATTATTGCAGGATGCTTTCTTTCTGTTTCACAAAACCAACATTTGTCTCCAATTGAACTTGCTTGTAGATTCCCTTGAAATTAAACAGTTTGATTAAAGCAGTAAGAAAAATTGTGAAAAGAATGAGAAAACATGAGAATACTATCCTGGGTAATCTCAATTTTCAAGTTGTAGATGGCAGAGAGAGTTGCTAAAAAGGAGAGAACGAAAAGGTGTCAATATATATGGCAAGGTAGGAGATAAGGAAAGCTCAGTTACTTTCAACACAGCCATAAACTAATTATATGATATATGCAGTCATTTTTCCAGACTATATATTTGATTTTTACTTGGAACACTATAGGATATACTATTTCATAAGAAAAGAAGAAAAAAAAGGAGGAGAAGTAGAAAATGACGGGGGAGAGAAGGTGGAGGAAGAAGAGGAGGACTCCCTGAGTAATGGTTTGAGCTATGTATAGGGCCACATTTACTATAATGAAAGCACATAAAATATGAAAGCATGGCAAGCATGCAGAAAGTTATGACTAGAGCTCTTGTCACATCTGCCATTTCAACAGAATTATACTCACAACTCTGGTCTTCTTTAGCTACGAATTCACATCTACAGGTCTTCTTTTCTCCTCCTCATTATCTTTGGAATGTCCCTCCTTTTGTGGTTACCAGTTATTCTCTCATTGAATGAGATCAAATGAAACAAGTTTTCATTCAGGTTTCTGGGATTTTTAGTCATGAAACTATCTGAAAAGTTCTCAGTCTTTACCCTGTTTCCTGACTTTTCCGCTGTCATGCCTAATCAACAATGCTGACTGCTTTGTGAATGACAGCTTCAAATTCTCCAAAGGGAAGACATCTCCACACACAATGCATTCCAATGTAGCACATGCTCACAGAGCTAATCTTGCCTATCACAGTGAATTCTTTAGGTTACTAAGCTCATAATTAAAAGTCTTCACTAATGACATGGTAATTGTTTTAATGGGTTTCCAATGAAGTGTGAAGTTCCCTGCTGATGTGTCAACAAAGTATGAAGCCTTGTGAGAAAACGATGTAAAGCTTCATAGAATGTAGCATTAGAGGAGACCTTAAAATTAGCAAGGGTAACCTTTCCATATTAGAAAAGAGGAAATAACTTCGGAGAAGTGATGTGTGTTGCTGAAGGTCATTACACTGAGTGAAAACTGTGGATGCACTGACTCCTAGTACTGTGATTCGTTTCCATCTCGCTGCCTATTAATTTTGATCTGTTTTTTATTTATATTGTCCCTGTATAAAAAACTTGATTTTATGTTTTTCACTATATCAATAGAAATATTTATTTATTCTATCAATAAAAAGGTGCATATGAAAACAATTTTATTACATTAGTTTTATGGGAAGATTGCAAAGGTGACTTTGGGGATAAACATCTACAGAGCTGAGAATTTCTTGGTTGGGTGCCTCCAGAATAAATAAATATCTTGAGAAATCAATGCACCAAGAGAGTTGTGAGGGAATTTTTGTGCAATTTCACAATTAAAAGAACGTTATATTAAGTAACTGAAATTCTACATATTTGTGCAATATCAAAATGTCTAAGAATATTTCTAGTTATTTTAGTCTTGAAACTGTGAAAGGAAGTAGAACAGACATCAGAACTTTAAAAAGCAGAAAACTGAGGGAAAAGGTAAGTGGGTTACTTGGCAAAACCAAAACTTAATTTTTTAATTTGAAGTTCAAGCCTTGAAAAGTGCAATAAGTTGCAGAATGAAGTTTTGCAGAACCCATTTAAGATCAATTTTCAATGCATAATAATTAGTGATAAAACAAGAAAAAAATTTTTCATCGTGATGTCAAATTATATTCCTTAGAAATAAAAACAAAAAGTATGAGAATTTTCTTTTACTGTAATTCATCAAAGAATATTTTTTCATTATTGATTCAGGAATGCTCTCCCAGTATGAGACAAACTTAGTAGTTCTTGTAAGTCTTTTGGAATTTTATAACACAAATTCATGTTAAAAGTCATGCATGCATCTATTTCCAAAGTAGGTTAAAGCACATGTTCTCAAGGAATTTACAGATACTTTTAAATTTCTCCAAATATTTAATAGGTAATTGGCACTAGCTTCAAATTCCAGAGATTTAAAATTGGTAAGTACATTGGATCTATTAATCTAGTCTGGGTTTAATTTTAAGACTGGGATAATTTCATTACACCTTTCTTCATTTAGGAAGCATTCTAAGAATGACAAATATCATTTTTTAAAGTTTTCACAAAGTAAGAGATCGTTTAAATGCAAAATACTCTTATTATCACTGTGTCAGTACCCTTGCTTACATGGAGTAAGCATTGCTACTGCTTCCTCACTTATATCTAGATTTTGATGGTGTCTCATGCTGTTAAGCTAACTGTTAAGACTGTTTCATTTTCCTACTTGATGAAGGAAAGTGATGTTAATTTTAATTGGATTGCTGTATTTCATTACTTTGTAAATTCCACTCTTTATACTTTTTTCCAATAGAGTTCATCAGAAAACAGCTCCAAAATAGAGTTTATAATGGAGATTCTTCTACAGTTTGCCAAACTGTTACAGGCACTTATACGCTTGAAGAGTCTGTTGAAGTCCTTGAATGAAGGAAAAGAATTGTGTTATGTTTGATTACATTAAGCAACCTAATAAAGTCAATTTTCTCCAAATGACAAATCAAGTGACCTTGTTTTCTCCTCTATGTTCCCTTTTCCTTTTGGCATTGATGACCTCCAAAGAACAGAAGCAGATACTACATTCTGCCTAGCTAGCCGTGCTTGCTTCTACTATGGTATACCTTTTTAAAAAAAAAAAAAAAATTCTTTAACTTTATTAGAATTAGCACATTTAACAAATGACTCTGTTAAACACTGAGAAGGAAATAACAAAGAACCCATATAACTAGCTAAGTTTTTTAAACACAAAGGAAAGCAGAAATATATAAATGTTAAATAATCATATAATATGGGCATACTGTATCATTGTATAGTAAGACTGAAATTCAAGGGCCTGGATTTCATCCTCTAAAATATTATAAGCCTTCTCAGAGATAAGAATATGGCCCTATGAGATTATGATTTCAAGAGAGATGATGATTTTACCTGGCACACAAAAGAGCTGAAATAGGGCTTAGTTATTTGCTTGGTATGGGCACGAGCCAGTTCTGTTGAATAATCCATAGCCAGGTGCAGCTAGCAGTCAGCAGGAACCCCTCCCCGCCCTGCTCTCCACCAAAAGCTCCTTATATGATGTCTGGGAGCAACGGTCTGCTCTCAGGTTTGGGTTCAATTCATGTGTGAACTGCTGACAAAATATGCTGGGCTGTGATGATATGCAATCTGTTCTCCTTCCTTTGTGAGCCCTGGAGGTCCCTGTAAGCCTGGGAATGGCACTCGTAAGGTAAAATCCTTTTGAAAAAAATATGGAAAATAAATCTCCTTAATACTCTATGCTTTTAATAAACTCTCACTAACAATTTCACTGTTTTTATAAACTTCTTCAAAAATAATAAAATATTGAAATTCTTCAATACCTTCTCCTAAAGCTTTTTCTGTAATCTATGCCTCTAGCACACACACAAAAGACCAGAAAGAGAGGAAGGTAATTGTGGTGTACTGCCAATAATGATTGTAATTCATTCCTGGAGCCAATTTTTCCTTCCCTGGTATCTGAATTTGTCTTGTATTCAGTGTTGGCCAATAGGAATGTGGTGGAATTGCTGTTGTATCTAAACCTGTACTTTGTGTGCTCCTGCTGTCACACATGGATTTCTGAGACAGCCATATGAACAACAGCCTAGCCTGCTGGAGGATCAGAGATCCAACCTACAGCTGGCCCAGGAGCTTAATGGAACTTTACGAGTGAGCCAATGTGAAATCAGCCAGTCCTGGCCTGATTTGGCCAAATGCCCAGCTGAGCCTATCTCCAATTTCCAAATCACAGTACAAACTAAAATATAGTTGTTGTTTTAAAGTCATATTTTTCTCATGAGTTGTTATACAGTAAAATGTCATGAATAAAATGAGTCTAGTATTTCTGAAGAGGTCATGGTATAAAAATACTTAGGCCTCTTAAGGATTTCTAATGTAAGTAAAGCACAAGGTAAAATGCAATTCCTCCTCTATGCCAAAAAGCATAAGTGATGGGTACTTTCTTTTATAAACAATATTTAAATGTAAATTTGCTTTAAAAATGACATTTTAAAATTTTTTGATAGTACATTTATAATATATTGGCCACAACATGATACTAACACCTCTTAAGTTTTCTGAGAACTTTATTTAATGTCTTGAAGGCATAATATCGAACTGTGCTGTAAAACAAGCTAACTTTCTCCATTAGATTAAAACTATGTAAATTAACAGCATGTAACACAGTACAAAGCACTGGAGCTTTATAGCAGTATACAAAGAAAATATAAAAACAATTCCAGGGAATGTACAAGAGGATATTGTGTGGGCGCACCATTATAATAGAAACTGGAAATTAGATAGGAAAACAGTTTAACAACTTTGCTTGCATCAAAAATATCATGAGATATTCAACAACGACAAGTGTTAGAGCTTAGATTTTATGTTTCCTCTTCACAACGCTTCCTCAAGGAATCTAAATCCATAAGGAAATACCAATAACTGCTTAAGTCTTTTGTAGTACATGACCATCAACTGGGGAAGCTTTTCTACTAAAATAAGAATAAGGAAAAATAATAATTTCAAGCACTGGCATATTGTAATCCTTAGTTATTATTCATTTTGTTGCAATTGTTCCAAATAATATGTCCCCAGTTAGTGGCCAACTATACAATTGTATAGATAGTGTAAGAGATAGGATAAATGAAAGTGTATCATACAATCATGTAATAGGCCACCTACCCAGTTTATAACCAAACTTTCCTGAAAAAAATTTTTGTCACCAAATGTTATGTTATCTATCAACATATGATATTTGAATGTGAGTGTTTGCTATAAAATAATCTGAATCTAAATTATCATATTAACTTCTACATATAATGGAAAGTTTTATTTATTTTTCAAGAAACTGGTTATTAAGTTAACCTTCAAATGAATTATCATTTAAATTATGATTTATTTCACCATTATCATCTAAGGGGCTTTATAGAACTCTTAAAATACCAACAATAATAAATAAAAAAAACACAAACACACACAGATAATATATAGGTATGTATACCTACACATAATGTATACACATGTATATGTATATGTCTTAAACCACTATAATATATATTATTAATATTAGTATATATCACATATTTTTATATTACATTTATGTATAATGTATACATAAACTTATAATTTTGTTACCATATGTCACTAAGCCCTCAAATTAAACACTGGCTCTAAGACTCAAGCTCCCTTCTTAAAGTAACCCCCTTAGCTTCTTCTTGCTGTTCTATAATACCTGTTTCAAACCACTTCCAAGCCAGGAAATCATTTTCTGCTGTAAGTCTAACCTTGGTTACTGCAAGATGGCAAACAAGGACACAAAGGGACAAGGACCAGTCAAAGGGCTATTCAACTCCCCTTCACTTTCTACCAAAATAAATAGTCATTTAAAAGCAAATAAACAGTTCAGCCTCTGTTCTTCCAAGATTGGTTTTGTTTTGTATCCTTTCTCCCAACCTCTGTCATTCTATTCTCTTTCTCTCTTTCATTCTTATTTATTGGGTTTTGGACCAGTCCCCACACACACCCCACCAGAAAGGTCTAACACATCGAACTAGACACTTGTGGGGGAAAAAATATATTGACAGAGTTTAGAAACTCAGTCAACGATTTTATTGATGGTAATTGGGTGAACAGATAGTCATTTCTTCCAATAGCAATATTAATAATAATTTTAAACATTTAAAAATATAGAAGTACTTTAACAGCATTATTCTCTTTTTTAAAATATATAAAGTAACCTGTTTTATGGCATAATTGACTAGTCTCTTTTTCTTCTTAAAAAAGAGTAAATATGCCCATGTTTCCCAAGAGAGGGTGTTTTGTTGTTGTTGTTGTTTTGTTTTGTTTTTTTGTTTTTTCTGTGTGTGTGTGTGTGTGCGCGCCAGGAGGGGTGTCTTTTTTAAAACTCAATTTATATAACAATATTTTTTATTTTTATGGGTACATAACAGGTGTATATATTCATAGAGTATTTGATATATTTGATACAGGTGTACAATTTGTAGTAATCACATCAGGATAAATGGGTATTCATCACCTCAACATGTATTCTTTGTTTTACAAACAATCCAATTACACACTTTTCATTATTTTATAATATACGATAAATTATTGACTTTGGACCATAATCAATAATAAACTATTAATTTTTTTACTATAATCACTCTGTTATGCTACCAAATACTAGATCTCATTTGCTCTATCTAACTGTATTTTTGTATGCATTAACCAGCCCCACTTTTCTCTTCATCCCACTACCTTTCCCAGCCCCTGGTAACCATCCTTTTACGCTATATGTCCATGAGTTCAATTGTTTTAATTTTAGCTTCCACAATTCTGTGAAAACATGCAAAGTTTATCTTTCTGTGCCTGGATTATTTCACTTAAGGACATCTGGTTCCATCCATGTTGTTGCAAATGACAGGATCTCATTCTTTCTTGTGTCTGAATAGTACTCCATTGTGTATAAGTACCATATTTTCTTTATCCATTTATCTGTTGATCAGCACATATGTTGTCTCTAAATATTGGTTATCATGAATACTGCTGCAACAAACATGGGAGCACAGGTATTTCTTTGACAGACTAATTTTCTTTCCTTTGAGTATATACTCAGCAGTAGGATTGCTGGATTATATGATAGCTCAATTTTTATTTTTTTAATGAAGCTCCAAACTGTTCTCCATAGTGGTTATACTTATTTACATTCTCACCAACAGTGTACAAGGGTTCCCTTTTCTCCACATCCTTACCAGCATTTGTTATTGCCCATCTTTTAGATACAGACAATTTTAACTGAAGTGAAAGAATATTTCATTGTAGTTTTGATTTGCATTTCTTTAATGATCAATGATGTTAAACATCTTTTTCTATACCTGCTTGCCATTTGTATGTCCCCTTTTGAAAAATTTCTATTCAAATCTTTTGCCCATTTTTACTTGGTTTATTAGATTTTTTTTTCCTATAGAGTTGTTTGAGACCCTTATAAATTTTGGTTATTAATTCTTCATCAGATGGGTAGCTTTCAAATAATTTCTCCCATTCTGTGGCTTATCTCTTTACTTCAATTATTGTTTCCCTTGCTGTGCGGGTGCTTTATAACTTGATGAGCTCTGATTTGTCAATTTTTACTTTGGAATCCTCTGCTTGTGGGGCATTACTCTAGAAATCTTTGCCCAGTCCAATGTCTTGCAGAGTTACCCCAACGTTTTGTTTTATTAGTTTCATAGTTTGATGTCTTAGATTAAGTATTTAACCTAATACTTAGGTTTTGATTTGATTTTTGTATGTGGTCAGAGATAGGAGTACAGTTTCAATCTTTTGCATATGGATATTCAGTTTTCCTAGCATCATTTATTGAGGAGACTGTCCTGTTTCCAATGTATGTTCTTGGCACCTTTGTTATATATTAATTCATTGTAGATCTATGAGTTTGTTTCTGGGTTCTCTCTTCTTTTCCATTGATCTATGTGTCTGTTTTTATGACAGTACCATGCTGTTTTGGTTATTATAGCTCTGTAGTATAATTTGATGTCAGGTAACGTGATTCCTAAAGGTTTTGTTCTTTTTTGTTCAGAACAGTTTTGGATATTCTGGATTTTTTGTGGTTTTATATAAGTTTTAGAAATGTTTTTTCTATTTCTGTGAAGAATGTCATTAGTATTTTATTAATAATAGGCATTGCATTGAATCTTTAGCTTATTTTGGATAGGATGATTATTTCAACAATATTCATTATTTCAAGCCAGAGACATGAAATGTCTTTTCATTTGTTGTGTATTCATTATTTCAATCCAGAGACATGAAATGTCTTTTCATTTGTTGTGCCCTCTTCAATTTTTTTCACCGATGTTTTAGTTTTCATTGTAGAGGTTGTTCACTTCCTTGGTTAAATTAATTCCTAGATATTTTATTGTATTTGTAACTATTGGAAATGGGATTAATTTCTTAATTTCTTTTTCAAATTGTTCACTGTTGGCATATAGAGATGAGACTGCTTTTTGTATGTCAATTTTGTATCCTGAAACTTTATTGAATATGTTTGTTAGTTCAAATAGATTTTTGGTGGAGTCTTCAGATTTTTCTAAATATAAGATTGTATCATCTGCAAGCAAGGTTAATATGACTTCTTCTTTTCCAATTTTAATGCTCTTTATTTTTTTCTCTTGTCTGATTGCTCTAGCGAGGACTTCCAGTTCTTTGTTAAATAGCAGTGGTGACAGTGGGCTACCTTATCATAGGCCTTTAGTATTTTGCCATTTAATGTGATACTAGCTATGGGTCTATCATATATGGCTTTTATTAAGCTGAGACGTGTTCCTTCTATGCACAGTTTTTTGAGTTTTTTAATTATTATGAAGGGGTACTGAATTTTGTCAAATAATTTTTCAGCATCAATTAAAATGATTACACGTTTTTTGTCCTTCATTCTGTTGATATGAAGCATCACACTGATTGATTTTCATATGTTGAACCATCCTTGCATGCCCAGGATAAATCCTGGTTTTTCGTATGTTGAACGATGCTTGCACCCTCTCTTGGTCACAAAGAAGAATCTTTTCAATGTGCTGTTGTATTTGATTTGCTAGTATTTTATTGAGGATTTTTGCAACAACGTTCATCAGAGATACTGGCCTTTATTTTCCCTTTTCTTTCTTTCTTTCTTTTTTTTTTTTAATGTGCTTTTGTCTGGTTTTGATATCAGGGTAATACTGACCTTGTAAAATATGTTTGGAAGTATTCCTTCAATTTTTTAAAATAATTTGAGTAGGATGAGTATCAGTTATTTAAATGTTTGGTAAACTTTAGCAGTAAAGTCATTGTGTCCTGGCCTTTTCTTTATTTAGAAAAGTTTTATTATAGCTTCAATCTCATTACTTTTTATTCATCTATTCAGGTTTTGGATTTCTCCATGGTTCAATTTTGGAAGTCTTTATGTGTCTAGGAATACATCCAATTCTAGATTTTTCAATATATTGGCATATAGTTGCTCATAGTAGCTTCTAATGATTCTTTGAATTTCTGGGGTATCAGTTTTAAAGTCTCATTTTTCACCTCTCATTTTATTTATTTAGATCTTTTCTCTTTTTTTCCCTTAGGCTAAAGGTCCGTCTGTTTTGTTTGTCTTTTCAAAAAACTTTTGGTTTCATTTTTGTATTTTGTTCTTCATTTCAATTTCATTTATTTCTGCTCTTTATTTATTTATTTATTTTTTATTTTGAGATGGAGTTTCACTCTTGTTGCCCAGGCTGGAGTGCAATCTCGGCTCACTGCAACCTCCACCTCCTGAGTTCAAGAGATTCTCCTGCCTCAGTCTCCTGAATAGCTGGGATTAGAGGCATGCAATACCATGCTCAGCTAATTTTGTATTTTTAGTAGAGATGGGGTTTCTCCATGTTGGTCACTAGTCTTGAACTCCCAAACTCAGGTGATCCACCCACCTTGGCCTCCCAAAGTGCTGAGATTACATGTGTAAGCCACCATGCTTGACCTGCTCTTTATTATTATTACTTTTTTCTATTGATTTTGGGTTTGGTTTGCTCTTGCTTTTCTAGTTCTTTAAGATGCATTGTTAGGTTGTTTATTTGAATTTTTTTCTCCTTTTTTTAAGGTAGATACTTATAAATACAAACTTTCTTTTTAGTACTGCTTTTGCTGTATCCCATAGGTAGGTTTGGGTGTGTTGTGTTTCCCTTATCAATTGTTTCAAAGATTTTTAAATTTTCTTCTTAATTTTTTCATTGACCCACTAGTCATTCAGAAACACATTGTTTAATTTTCATGTATTTGTATTGCTTCTAAAACTTATCTTGGTATTGATTCCTAGTTTTATTTTGTTTTCATCAGAGTAGATATTTGATGTAATATCAATTTTTGAAAAGTTTTACAACTTTTTTTTGCAACTTCTCATATGTTCTATCCTTGAGAATTATCCATGTGCTGAGGAGAAGAATGTGTATGCTGTAGCCATTGGATGAAATGTTCTTTAAATATCTATTATGTCCATTTGGTGTACGGTACCGTTTAGGTTCAATGTTTCCTTGTTGTATTGTCTGCCTGGATGATCTGCATAATGCTAAAAGTGGAATGTCGAAGTCTCCAGCTATTATTGTATAGGGATTTATCTCTCTCTTTAGCTCTGATAAAATTTGCTTTATATATATTGGTGTTCCAGTGTTGAGTGAATATATATATTTACTATTGATATATCCTCTAGCTGAATTTATCCATTTATTATTATTTAATGAGCATACTTGTCTCTTTTTATATTTTTATCTTAAAAATCTATTTTTCCTGATATAAGTATAAATACTCCTGCATTTTTGCTTTCCATATTCATGAAATATATGTTTACATCCCTTTATTTTCAGTCTACATTTGTCTTTATATTTGAGTGTGCTTCTTGTAGGCAACAGATTGTTGGGTCATTTTTTTTTTTTCTTTTAATCCATTAAACCACTCTGTGTCTTTTTATTGTAGAATTTAATCAATTTATATTCAATGTTATTATTGATAAGTAAGGACTTCCTCCTGCCACTTTGTTTTTTCTTTTCTGATTGTTTTGTGGTCAACCCTTACTTCTTTCCCTCCTTCTGGTCTTCCTTTTAGTGATGGTGGTTTGCTCTGGTGGTACATTTTAATTTCTTGTGTGTGTGTGTGTGTGTGTGTGTGTGTGTAAATTGTATGTTTTTTTTTTTATTTTTTTATTTGCGGTTACCATGATGCTTGCAAACAATATAATATAGTTCATTATTTTAAAAAGATAAAAGCATTAGATAAACAAAAAAAAAACTAATAAACAAATAAAGAGAGAACTAATGAAAACTCCACACTTTTTAATGCCATCTTCCTACTTTTTAACTTTTTGTTGTTTCTATTTATATCTTATTGTACTATCCATGTCTTAAAAAGTTGTTGTAATTATTATTTTTAATTGGTTCATCTTTTAGTCTTTCTACTTAAGATATAGTTTAAACATAGTAATTACAGTGCCATAATATTGTGTGTTTTTCTGTGTATTACTTTTTGTTTTTTGTTTTGTTTTCTTTTTGTTTTGAGATGAAGTCTCTCACTTGTCCCCCAGGCTGGAGTGCAATGGCGCCATCTTGGCTCACTGCAACCTCCGCCTCCTGAGTTCAAGTGATTCTCCTGTCTCACTCTCCTGAGTAGCTGAGATTGCAGGCACCTGACACCATGCCCGGCTAATTTTTGTATTTTTAGTAGAGACGAGGTTTCACCATGTTGGCCAGGCTAGTCTCAAACACCTGAGCTCAAGTGATCCGCCTGCCTTAGCCTCCCAAAGTGCTGGGATTACAGGTGTGAGCCACCACCTGTCTAGTGTATAAAACTAACAAGTTAGTTTCATACCTTCAGATGGTCTCCTCTTGATCAATAATTTTCTTTTCTTTCAGACTGATGAACTTCCTTTAAAATTTCCTGTTGAACAAGTCTTGTGTTGATGAAATCTCTCAGCTTTTGTTTGTCTGCGAAAGTCTTTATTTCACCTTCATTTTTGAAGGTTATTTTTACTTTTATTCTAGGATAAAAGTTCTTTTTTTGTTTTCTTCAACACTTTAAATATGTTATGTCACACTCTCCTGGCCTGTAAGATTTCCACTGAAAAGTCTGCTGCCAGATGTATTAGAGCTCCATTATATGTTATTTGTTTCTTTTCTCTTGCTGCTTCTACAATTCATTTATTATCCTTGACTTTTCATAGTTTGATTATTAAATGTTTTGAGGTAATCTTATTTGGATTTCATCTGCTTGCTGTTCTACAATTTCTTGTACCTGAATACTGATATCTTTCTCTAGGATTGTGAATTTCTCTGTTATTATCCTTTGGAATAAACTTCTACCCCTATCTCTCTACCTGCTCTTTAAGACCAATAACTCTTAAATTTGTCCTTTTGAGGCTATTTTATAGACCTTGTAGCATACATCATCCTTTTTAATTCTTTTTTCTTTTGTCTTCTCTGTGGATTTTCATATATCCTGTCTTCAAGATCACTGATTCTTTCTTCTGCTTGTGCAATTCTGCTGTTATGTGACTCTGATTCATTCTTCTGTGTATCTATTGCATTTTTCAACTCTAGAATTTTTGCTTTATCCTTTTAAATTATTTCAATCTTTTTATTTTAGTTCATCTGGTAAGATTCTGAATTTCTTCTCTGTGTTATCTTCAACTCCATAGAGTTTCCTCCAAATGGCTATTTTGAATTCACTTTCTGGAAGGTCATATATCTCTTTCTCTCCAAGATTAGCCATTGATACCTTATTTTGTTTGTTTTGTGAGGTCATAATTTCCTGGATGGTCTTGATGCTTTTGAATATTCAGTGGTGTCTGTGAATTGAGCAGTTGGGGATTTACTGCATGTAGTCTTTGCAGTCTGTGCTTGTTTATACCTGCCCTTCTTGGGAAAATTTTCCAAGTCTTCAAAGGGATTTGGGTTTTGTGATCTAAGCTTTTGATTGCTGCAGCCATGTCTGCATTAAGGGGCATCCCAAGCCCAATAACACTGTGATTCTTCCAGACTTGTAGAAGTACCACCTTGATGGTCTTGGATAATATCTAGAAGATTTCTATGAATTACCAGGCAGAGAATCTTGTTCTCTTCCCTTTCTTCACTCAAATCAATAGAGGCACTCTCTCTCTGCTGAGCTCCCTGGAGCTCCCAGAAAGGTTACAAACGCACCACTGTAGCCACAACCACTGAGAATGTGCTGGGTCAGATCTGAAGCCAACACAGCACTGAGTGTCACCAAGGCCTGATGTAACCACTACTACCTGGCAACTGCCTATGTTTGCTCAAGGCCCTAGGGCTGTATAATCAGCAGGTGGCAAAGACAGCAATGCATTTCTCTACTGATCAGTGATGCTGAGCTTCTCTTCAAGTTTTCTGACCACATAAATGTCTTCTTTTGAGAAGTGTCTGTTCATGTCCGTTGTCCACTTTTTGATGAGGTTTTTTCTTGTGATTTTTTTTTTAAGTTCCTTGTAGATTTTGGATAATAGACCTTTGTCAGATGAATAGATTGCAAAAATTTTCTCCCATTCTGTAGGTTGTCTGTTCACTCTGATGATAGTTTCTTTTGCTGTGCAGAGGCTCTTTAGTTTAATTAGATCCCATTTGTCATTTTTTTCTTTTTTTGAAATAGTTTTTGGTGTTTTCGTCATGAAATCTTTGTCCAAGTCTATGTCTTTAAGGATATTGCCTAGATTTTCTTCCAGGGTTTTTACAGTTTTGGGTTTTACATTTAAGCCATTAATCCATCTTGAGTTAATTTTTGAATAAGGTGTAAGGAGAGGTCCAGTTTCAATTTTCTGCATATGGCTAGCCAGTTTTCCGAGCACCATTTATTAAATAGGAAATTCTTACCCCAGGGCTTGTTTTTGTCAGGTTTGTTGAAAATCAGATGATTGTAGATGTGTGGTCTTATTTCTGAATTCTCCATTCTGTTCCACTGGTCTATGTGCCTGTTTTTGTATCAGTACCATGTTTTCTTTTGATTACTTTAACCTTCTAGTATAGTTTAAAGCTGGGTAGAGTGACGCCTCCAGCTTTGTTCTTTTGTTTAGGATTGTTTTAGTTATAAGTGTTTTTGTGTTTTTTGTTTTTTGTTTTTTTGTTCCATATGAATTTTAAAGTATTTTTTTCTAATTCTGTGAAGAGTGTCCACAGTAGTTTAATGGGAATAACACTGAATCTATAAATTACTTTGGGCAGCATGACCATTTTCATGATACTGATTTTTTCTATCCATGAGCATGGAATATTTTTCTGTTTTTTTGTGACCTCTATGATTTCCCTGAGAGTAGTTTGCAGTTCTCCTTGAAAAGGTCCTTCACTTCGCTTGTTAGATGTATTCCTGGTATTTTATTATTTTTGTAGTGATGAGATATCATCTCACACCAGTCAGAATGGTGATTATTAAAAAGTCAGAAACAACAGATGCTGGCAAGGCTGCGGAGAAACAGGAATGCTTTTACACTTTTGGTGGAAATGTAAATAGTTTAACCATTGTGGAAAGCAGTGTGGTGATCCCTCAAAGACCTAGAAGCAGAAATACCATTTGATCTAGCAATCTCATTACTGGGTATATGCCCAAAGGAATATAAATCATTCTGTTATAAAGATACATACACACATATGTTGACTGCCACACTATTTGCAATAGCAAAGACATGGTATCATGTCCATGACCATCAGTGATAGACTGGATAAATAAGATGTGGTACATATACATTGTGGAATACTATGCATCCATAAAAAGGAAAAAGATTATGTCCTTTGCAAGAACATGGATGGAGTTGGACTCTACTATCCTCAGCAAACTAACACAAGAACAGAAAACCAAACATCACATGTTCTCACTTATAAGTGGGAGCTGAACAATGAGAACACATGGACACAGGGAGAAGAAAAACACACGCTGGGGCCTGTTGGGGGAGGGGCTGAAGGAAGGAGAAAATCAGGATACATAGCTAATGTATGTAGGGCTTAATACCTAGGTGATGGGTTGATCTGTGCAGTAAACCACCACGGCACATGTTTACCTATGTAACAAACTGCACATCCTGCACATGTATCCCAGAACCCAAAATTAAGTTAAATTAAATTTTTTTAAAAAAGAAAAAGACAGCAATGCTTGTGTCCTTTCCTTTAGGGCTGCATGTTTCCTTTATGACTCAGTGAGTCCAGAGATGCCATTTGGGAACCAGGGCCTAGAGTTGGAAACCTTGAGTCTACCTGGTGCTCTATTCTATTGTGGCTAAACTTGTATCTAAGTCACTAAACTGTCAACTTTTCCCTTCCCTTTCCACAGTCAGAGAAGTTACTCCTCATGGCCACCATCACTGCAGCTCCATGGTGAGTACTTCCTGGCTATTACCAATATTCACTCAAGGCCCAAGGACTCTCCGCTCAGTTTGTAGTGAATGCTGCAAGGTTTGAGACTCTCCAGTGCAGTGGATTCCCCTCTGGCCTAGGGCAGGTCTAGAAATGCAATCCAAGAGCCAAGTCCTAGAATCAGGGACCATAAGAGCCCACTTGTTGCTCTACTCCACTGTGGTTAAGCTGGTACCTAGCCTAATATTTGGTTCTTATGAATGTGCTTATTTGGTGTTCCCGCAGGGTGGAAAATTAGTGGAGGCTTCTGTTAGACCGTCTTTCTCTGTCTCCATCTCAGGGGTGTCTTTCAGTGGGTAATAAAAGGACTCTCATTCCTTGTTGTAGTCTTTCACAGAAAAGAGGAAAAAAAAAAAAAAAAAGAAGTATTTGAGAACAGGAGCGTGTTTACAAAGAGCAGCATCATGTTCTTCCTTATTTCTTCCATTAGAAAGGAGGTTTCAAGTCGAAATATGATTATTTTTTGCTGGTGCATTGGATCTATTCCAGTCCACTGAGTGACACAGAGAGAGACACATTTAACAGTCCCTGTATTTTCTCTTATAATTCAGCCAGGTTTTATGTGGGGCAGAAAAGAACCAAGTTCATTTCAGGAAAATAATAAAGGAGGGGTGGCTATTATTCCTAACTGAATAAAACTAGAACCGTGTAAAAAGGAAAAAGACCATTAGCTCAGTATGGGTTAACTGAATCACTGAAGAAAAATGAGTATCACTGAAGCTGTGCTTACTTCACATGAGGAATAACTCTCACTATTAGGAAGGCAAGCTAGAAAGTGGGTCACTTGCATTAGATCTAATTCTTGGAACTGTTTGTTTTCTTTTGAGCCCAAGAAGATTGAGAAAATATTTGTATAGCTGTGCAGCCCAAACCTAAAGAACTGCTTAAAGTAGCAGGAAACAAGAAGGGTCCAAAAGGTGAAACTCCTTCCAGTGGGGAAAGTTGGAAGTTTTATCAAGGAAGACTATGTGTTGAGATGATGACAGACTGTAAAAGGGGACTATTTGTGGGTGGGGTGATACCACAGGTCAAGATAGAGCTATCC
>NW_012104809.1:3428613-3432674 GCF_000951045.1 Mandrillus leucophaeus
ATGGAGTCTCGCTCTGTCACCCAGGCTGGAGTGCAGTGGCGCTCGGTCTCTGCTCACGGCAAGCTCTGCCTCCCAGGTTCACGCCATTCTCCTGCCTCAGCCTGCCGAGTAGCTGGGACTACAGGCGCCCGCCACCGCCACCTCGCCCAGCTGGGTTTTTGTATTTTTTCTAGAAGAGACGGGGTTTCATCGTGTTAGCCAGGATGGTCTCCATCTCCTGACCTCGTGATCCGCCTGCCTCGGCCTCTCAAAGTACTAGGATTACAGGCGTGAGCCACCGCCCCCGGCCGTCGGTTAAATTTTATATAAAATTTAGGATGTCCAAAATAAGTTATGCTAAATAATACGTATCATAATTGTTCACGTGTTACCCTCTATGGTAACTAATATTTGCCATCACTGTCAATGACAGAACAATTCTGATTAAGAACAACTACAAGGGGGAAAAAGTAAGTCAGCCGTATAAATACTCATAGAAAAGATTGTATGTGTCTAGTAACTTTGATTTTCACTTTCCAATTCTTCCTTCAAAGTCAGTAACTCTCAGCTGCCTAAAAGTTTAATAAATTATGTTGATCATTTTAAAGAACCAGGTCACAGTTTTATTTTATGTATTTATTTATTTTATAGTTTTTGTTTTTCAGATTTTTGTCTAATTTATATATATTCTGCAATGGTGTTCTTTTTTTTTTTTTTTTCCTGCCATTCTAATCGTCTTTGTATTATCTTATTATTTATAAACATCTTAAATTCTTTCATTAATTCTATTAAATTGGCTTAATAATAATATGCTTAAAGCTATGCATTTTATTGAACAGAGCCTTGGTCATGTACTATGGGTTAACATGCAACGATTTAAACTTTACTAATGTCTAAATTATGTAAAAATTAATTTGTTATATCCTTTACTATATAAATAATGTTTAGATTATTAAAATGTTTTTAAACGATTATTTTATTTGTGCTGATTTACCGTTTTAATGCATTTTTTGTTACAGTAAGTTATATATAAGTTTTATACTTTTACCATATGAAAACATTTCTCTGGCTAGATAATGTATGCCAGTGTCTATAAATGTTTATATATTTTTATGATAATGACTTTTTGATGTCTTCATTTTTGTCTCACTCATCATTAGGCCTCGGATAGACTTCGCAAAAACAAAACAAAACAAAACAAAAACCAAACTAAAAATCAAGAGACATTAATATTTCTTGAAAAAAAATAACCTAACCATACTCTTCATTTTTCTATTTTTACTAATAACTGAACTTAGTGAACGGATATGAAAGAATTAATCAATAAACTAAATCTTACAAGTATCTAATTAATATTTGATAATAATATAGCAACTTATAAAGAAAACCTGCATACTTAACAAGACATCTACAAATAGGCAGTTTCTGATGCAAGGTTCAGCATCCCTATGTTCTCTTGGAATTATCAGTCATATGATTGCCAGAGATCTAGTTATTAATTTATTTTCTAAGTGTGAATGAGAAGAGTAACTGCCCCTTTTACTTATTAAGAAGGCTAAAACATTCTTAGCATGTTCACAGTACTGATACATACACTTAGATTTCCTTCATCAAAATTTGGCACATATTTTCTCCTTTCTTCAAATATTTCACCTTTTCATCCTATATATTAAGATTTTCAAGGACAAAGAGAGTTAGAGTGGCAGTTAATCTAGCCAATATCTGTGTGTTAGCATTATTTTAAATGTATGCTGCATTAGACCAAATTAAATTGATTTTTTAGCTATGTGTGTTTCTGTAGCTTATTATAACTTTCTAGAAACAAAGATAAAAAATGAGGAGAAATTGTGATTTCAGCACAATTTAATAAATATCCATTTAACATCCACTATTGTACTATGCATTATAAATATATTTATTTCTGTGTGTGCAAAAATGTAGCTAAAACAGGTCTTTTAGTTCAATTCTCGAAATGACTCCTTTTGCAAACCATTTCACACAGGCATTCTCTGCAATAAGTGAGAATAAAGAAAGCTTCTTTATCCTATTCCCTCTTTATTTCTTCAAAGCATATTAAAGTTCATAATGCAGTTATCTTACTTGAATGGTAAGAAGTTTGTGATGTCAATGCAACATAAATGCTTATGTTTTCTAGCCCAATTTTGGCTAGAAAACTGCAAATGCAGTTAGCAGCTCTTCTCTTCTGCCTCATTGGTATTTAAAAATCTGGAAGAATACTCAATACTCTCCACAACCCCCTGACTGCTTAATATAATATATTCATCAAACAAGTATATGCTTGGTTCAGCACAAAATGGAAAACTTAGATGAAAAGGGAGTATTAGGCAGTCTTTTTAACATATTTCTTTATCATAGGTACATGGAAAGCTCCTCTTGATCCATAAGTTATCATCCTGGTGAGTTGCTATAAATATGCATGAAGGCACTGACCTCAGAGTAGCAGATTAATTACCTCTTGTATGATTTTGTGCATGTGTGTGAGCATAGTTTTATTGTATTAATTCAAGGAACATTGATTGAATTCTTTTTCTATCTTAAGAAATAAGCTGCATTCAAAGATGAATAAGACATTGGCACTATTCCTAGGGAGTGAAGTTTAGATAACGAAGAATTTGAAACCAAGAAACTAGTCTGAAAAAGATGACCCCTGTAGTTCATTGGAGCTATTGTTTGAAAAGTACTGGAGATAATTACATAGTAGTATAATAACTTGAATAAAGATTTGTAAAATCTGAGATGTGATATATTTACAGTCAATACAAAGAATCTCATTTTAATCCTTTTATTTTTCACATACTTAAAGTAGGTGAAAATCATGGAGATTTAAGTAATATAGTTTCTTTGTTTTCTTTATTGTGTATACTTTAGAGTTCTCAGTAATGCAATTAAATTGCCCCCTTTGTTTATCAAAATCCTCTAATGTACTTTAAGCCATATGCTAGATCACCAGGCACTCACCTTGTATTATGTAGTCTATATGTGTCGCTGTCTATAATAATTGCTGTTATAGCTAAATTTGCAAAAGGAGAATTGGGTAAAAACACTGACTTGGAGTTACTTATTGTCACTTGTATAGCTCATTTTCTTAGGATAAGAAGAACATCTATTTATAAAATACAAAATAGCTTTTCATTCTTAGTTTTATTATGAAGGAAAAAAAGGCTACAAGAATGCTCAGAATCCTAAACAATATTTGACAGACTGGAATTTCAAGATTTTTCTCAAAGGGTCACCAAATGTTGATTTTTATATTATTTCACTTAGCTATATAAAAAGGGCAAAGCATGTCTTCTGATTATTTCAACACATTCTGCTCCTAAAACCTGTACACCCTATTCTTCAATTCAGGAAACCTTGGGAGAGACACGATTTCTTTCCAACAGAAATAACTGTCCAAATAAATGTGTTCAACTGGTGTGTTCACTTAAATTAAAGACAGGTTTCCAGCTGATACAGATGATTGTTCTAGCTGATATGTTTGATTGCTCTTGTGTAAGCAATTACAAGACCACAAGGAGAAGCACAGAGAGTCTGACTTCCAATCACAACCTGACTGTGGGCATGCCCAAATCTGACAGTCTTTGATGGAGGAAACCTTGAGTGAAAGATTGCAAAAAGAAACTCTCAAAGAGAATAGGTATAATGGTATTTAGAAACACACACACACACACAGAGAGAGAGAGCGCGAGCGAGCAAAATAAACCCTCAGAGAAAATAGTTACAGTGGTATTTAGAAAGAGAGAGAGAGAGAGAGAGACAGAGAGAGAGAGAGAGAGAGGATAAAAAGCGGGCGGGGCGCCGTGGCTCACACCTGTAATCCCAACATTTTGGGAGGCCGAGGCGGGCAGATCACCTGAAGTCAGGAGTTCGAGACCAACTCGGTCAACATGGTGAAACTAAAAATAAAAAATTAGCTGGGCGGGTGCCTGTAGTCCCAGCTACTCAGGAGGCTGAGGCAGGAGAATCACTTGAACCTGGGAGGCGGAGGTGGCTGTGAGTCGAAATTGCGCCACTGCACTCCAGCCTGGGCAACAAAAGTGAAACTCCATCTCAAAATAAAA
>NW_012104809.1:3433444-3434464 GCF_000951045.1 Mandrillus leucophaeus
TTTATCAAGGAAGACTATGTGTTGAGATGATGACAGACTGTAAAAGGGGACTATTTGTGGGTGGGGTGATACCACAGGTCAAGATAGAGCTATCCACTGAGCATTCTGTCATCATCTGAGTGTAAGGCTGAAAATCCCCTTTTATTCTGAAACACAGTGGAATGTCCATAATGTCAGCTTCTTCAGGTGTTATTCTTCATACACGTTTGTGATTGCCGAGAGAGAGAGAGAGAGAGAGAGAGAGAGAAAGAGAGGCTTGATGTTTGTGATTGCTTTGACATAATAAAAAACTTATGTTTCTAATATATATTGACCTTAATCTGGAGCATAAAGTCCCTTACAAGTTGTTGGGACAAAAAGTGGAGATGGGTTAGTAAAAATAAAACTAATTTCCAAGAAATCTTTGTTGGAAAAATTAAAAAATTAAAAAATTGGCTGTTTTTCATTAAATATAATTTGACATATTCCAGTGTCATTGAAAATGAGAAAGATACTGCAGTAAAATTTCAGGCATTTAATGTTTGTAAATAAATTGATAGTCACTCTGCCACCCACTTCAAAATTAATAATTGGTCCTTTGGGATAAAAACAGTGATTGATTCCTGCACAACCAGTTTATAGTAACAATCATCCAGTTATCAGGAATAAGAAGGCAAACAGAAACCGTACGGCTCTACTCACATTAGCCTCCTTTCTTCTTCTATCACTAAAACCATTCCCAGATGAATGCACTCAAAAGAAATAAGATCAATCTCCTTTTTAAATTTGCTGTGACAAAATACCTCTTGCTTTCACATGTAGAAAGTCAGTACAGAAATGTGAAATTATTATAAGCGTTTCACTTGTTATTGTTAACAAATATATTTTAGCACCATTATGTCTATTGATATTTACGACTAGCAGAATCCTACTAATTTAATTATTCAATTTTTTACATACTGTCTATTAAAACATCTGTTTATTTTTACAGTTAGAAATATTCAAATTGTCAGTTAATTTTTTTTTCTTTTCTTTTTTTGA
>NW_012104809.1:3438844-3443545 GCF_000951045.1 Mandrillus leucophaeus
AAAAGAAGAAACATGAGATTAGATTTTGCATAGGGCCCTAGTTCCTTAGGCAAACTTATTTCTACATAGAAATCCCTGGACTCTCTCTCTTCACTTTCTCTCTTCTTGCCTTTCTGCATCTCTTTAAAGTTTATTGCCTCCATACAGAAGAGCTAAATAAGCTGTTAAAATGTAAGATAACCGTGGTATGAAAATCAGATTTTTCCCAACTTTCATTTATCACAGTCCATTGAATTAATGAAAATTGGGTCTCTTATGGAGAATTTCTTTTTATTTCTGTTGTTTGATTTTACTTTGAGGTTGATATTTCACAAGTACTAATCTGATAGACTATAAACGAGAGAGGTAATAAGCATCTTTCAGGATTTTATTTGTAATTTTGACTTCCGATCCATTTCTCCCAATATGTGTAGCTATTTATAGCATTTTGTGAGAGAGAAAATGCTGCCATACATTCTCTATTATTAATATTTTATAAGTAGTCTATGCTTTTGGAGTTTTAATACTTTTTTTTGTTTTTTTGCTTACATGTTTTCTCTACATATTTTTCTTAAAGTCATATAATAAATTTTACTGTTCAGTAGATAATATTATCTCTTCTCTTGGATTTAATGAAGGACAATGACATTTCAAAATCTAGAAAGAGCTGAAAGTTTACTAGTAAAGAATCTTTCCTATTTACCTTAGGCCCATTACATAACTTATCTTATTTGAATAAAAATTTGCTGTAATCGTCAACACCACTTTGAAACTAGACGTTTATTCAAAGAAAAACTAATTGTAAAGCTGTAGAAGGCAATTTTGATCAAATTGTGCTGTGCTTATTTTATGTTAGAAAAGCTATTTGAGGCAATTCTTTAAATTTCATTTATAATTCTCATTGACTATGCTAGATGATGGTAGCTACAAATTGGAAATTAGAAGTACAGTGAAGAGAACTTCACATTTTCCAAAAATAATTTTCCAATTAAAATCAAATATAAAAATATAATATGAAGTAAATTTTGAGGTTTTATGAATGACTGAAACTGTAATTTCAGCTGAAACCATTAAAGCCATGAAGTAAAGTGTTCTCACAAATAAAATTAAAAGACAGCACCTTCAGTGTTTTGTGATGGCACATTTTATCTGAGCATACATGAAACCACCAAAGTGAGAGGGACTCACATATGTCACCTTAAATTAGTTGGCCATGCCACTTTTTGGATTATCACTCATCATGAACTGATATTTTTCATAGTTTGCAACTGATGAAAATCCAGAACTGACCTCAATATGTTGGTTTGTAGAAACCACACACCATGAAAATGCCAGCTGGTGATGATCTGAACCAACAAAATGAAATAGGAATAAATGCTTTTATTTCAGTTTTAATTGGATTCTTTGTTCATGGGTAGAAGAAACAGTTGCAACACAAGCTGGAGAGAGAATTAAGTACACAGAAAGATGATATTTTTAGGGAACTCACATTCCAAATCATGCCCTCCTCGGAAGTCCCCATTGCAGAGGACACTCACTTGATGGTAGTTCTGCATGGAAATTTGAGGTGCTTTTTCAAGTTACGGATTTTATAATAGAAAATCTCAGAATTAACAGCACTAAGTTAATGAAAGCAGAGAAAAAAAATGGTTATCCTATTATTATAAACTTACAAAATTTACCCCTTGTTATTTAAGTAGAATCAATACATGTCTCAGAAACAAAAAATTCCTTAAAGACATCTTGCTCTAACATCTTCCTATAACTTATTTTACTACTTAGGAAACACACACTGAAAAAATTACTGTGCAATATATACTCCATGTAATTATTATTGATGGCATGACTGAGACCAGTATCTTCATACCATAAACTCTCAACCAAGACTTTTGTGTGGCAACATGTTACTGCTCTCTGGGAAATATGTCTATATAATTTTTATAGGGAGTTAACAAAAAAACAGAGTTTCTTTATATACAATTAACAATAAGAGTGGCACTTACGTTTAAAAAAGAAGAATATTTAAATGTATTCATCTACTTACCACTGTAAAACTGAAGCACTAAAATCTTTGATTGGTATTAACGAATGTATTAAGTAATGATGTCATTTCTATGTTTATCCACAGAACATTTTGATTTTGATGGATAGATTTTAGTGTCACGCTAATACTATCATGCCTGATTAAAAGTTTTAACCTTTTTTTCATCCTTATTACTATAAATACCTTGATATGTATTCTTTAATCTTTGACCTTGAAATTTTCAGTAAGACAATAATTTATAGGATCATTTTGAATATTAAAATATATTCTTTGCATTATTTAGGCAGCATATTATTTTCATTTAAAGCTATTTAAAATTTCAACAATTCATAAATCTACACATGGCTCCCCATTGCATAAAAGTTACAACATTCTCCCAAGGAATTTAGATATGTGGTAGTAAAGTGTGAGTTGTCATATTGTCATTGTATTATAGACTAAAGGGAAAAGGTTTCTGACAATTTTATATGAAAATGTAGTGTGATATTCAATAAGAAAAAATTCTTTTAGATGTTTTTAATTTAGAAAAGTATCTTTTTATGTATTTTTATCACGTTTTATGAAAAGAATGAGTATTGAGATGATTGAATAAAATATTTCCAAACAAAGAAACAAAATCACTTTTAACAGTCATCTTCAAAATGAAGTTATGTATTCACTTATTTGAAATTTTCCTGATAATGTTTTTTATGGTGTTGTCCAGTTCACAGAACGGCATAAAACTTTCAAAAAGTTGTGAGGTAGAAATTGTTTCTATTTTTTTTATTTTTTGAGACAGAGCACTGGAGTGCAGTGGGATGCTCTCAGATCACTGCGATTTCCACCTCCCAGGTTCAAGACATTCTCCTGCCTCAGCCTCCTGAGTAGCTGGGACTACAGGTGCGTGCCACTGCACCCAGCTAGTATTTGCGGTTTTAGTAGAGATGGGGTTTCATCATGTTGGCCAGGTGATGTGAACTCCTGACCTCAAGTGATCCATCTGCTTCGGACTCACAAAGTGCTGGTATTACAGGTGTAAGCCATCATGCCCGCCCTACAGAGGCTGTCATGATTACTGCTTTGGGGGATTGAGAGAAGCCACTTGGTGGTCAACTAAAGAGCCATCTCAGTCAACATCACTTAATTGATCATTCCAATTCATTGACCTTTCTGTTTCTTTATGAACATTAGAATGGCTTTTTAAAATTGGGATGTTGATTAACAAAACAAACAAAACACAAACATCAAACAAATAAAAGGACCTGAGAATGAATTTAAGCGTTATGCCTGATAAATTTGAATTTGAGTAGCTTCTCCCTAAACTAATTCTGAAATGTTAGGTTAGCCACATCACATTTGAGAGCCTCGATTTCCTCTTCTTTGAAATAGGGATAAATATCACAGCCAGGCAATATTGTCATAAGTGATGTGGATTATACTGAATACACATAAATAACAGTTTTATCTATCTAGGTAGTACTGGATACAGGATTAATATCATCCCCAAAATCCATAATCTTTCCATTACATATGATGAGTGGCACACACATGGCACATGTTTGTTAATTTCACTGCAACCAGAAGATACATTACTAATGTCACAATGGTCTTTTGTGATGAACTTTGATATAATGCTAGAATCCTATTTCTGTAACTGGATTAGCAACAAAAAAAACTAGTTAATAACTGTACTATGCCATGCCAACTTCTTCCAAAGTTTCCTCATCTCTTCCTAAATAAAATATATTTTTTTTAATGAAAGAAATGTTGAAACCAAGATCATCTTTCATTAGTCTTTACATCATTCCACACTCTTCCTAAACTAATTTCTGATTCCGTATTTGTTAAACCTCACAAATATTATGCATTGTTATGTGTTATGTGTTGGTCAGAACTCTTTTGGTTGAGGTATCAGAATCTATTTTAACAGGAGAAAAAGAATGAATGTGTTTGCTTATGACATACTTATAGAGTATGTGAAGGAGAGGCGGTTACATGCAGTGCTGGTTTCAGGATATAAAACAATGCTATTAAAATGTTGTAAATCTCTTACCACCTCCCACTTTTTTCCCTCTGGGTGTTCTCCTTCTGATGGTTATTCTTCCTTTGCAGCTAAGATGTTACCAGAAAACTACAGGCTTTTATGTTCTTTGGGAGGCAGAGGTAGGAGGATTACTTGAGGCCAGGAGTTCAAGTCCAGCATGGTCAATGTAATGAAACCTTGTTTTTTTCAGAAAAAAAAATTATAATGTTAGGTGTAGTGGCACAAATCTGTAATTCCAGCTACTCAGGAGGCTGAGGCAAGAGGATCTTTTGAGCCCAATAATTTGAGGTTACAGTGAGCAATAATAGCACCACTGCACTCAACCCTGGATGACAGAGCTAGACCACATTTCTAAAAATAAAAATTAAAATATGAATTATAAGAAAACCCAAAATACAAAATATAATCTTTAAGATACATGGTCTCAGAAATTGGTAGATTATCAATTTCCATCTAAACAGTTTATTTTACCAGCTTATCTGTGACTATTTCGTTTAAAAACCTTGCAAATGTTCAGTGTGAAATTGTCTTGCTCTCATAATATGTACCATTTCCTGCACCACTGAAGGGATTTGGACTGTAATGTACTCAAACTCAATATTTAAAGTATTTGAGTTTATAAGTACACAAGTTTAAATTTTGCATATAACAAATA
>NW_012104809.1:3443595-3446443 GCF_000951045.1 Mandrillus leucophaeus
TGCTTCGGACTCACAAAGTGCTGGTATTACAGGTGTAAGCCATCATGCCCGCCCTACAGAGGCTGTCATGATTACTGCTTTGGGGGATTGAGAGAAGCCACTTGGTGGTCAACTAAAGAGCCATCTCAGTCAACATCACTTAATTGATCATTCCAATTCATTGACCTTTCTGTTTCTTTATGAACATTAGAATGGCTTTTTAAAATTGGGATGTTGATTAACAAAACAAACAAAACACAAACATCAAACAAATAAAAGGACCTGAGAATGAATTTAAGCGTTATGCCTGATAAATTTGAATTTGAGTAGCTTCTCCCTAAACTAATTCTGAAATGTTAGGTTAGCCACATCACATTTGAGAGCCTCGATTTCCTCTTCTTTGAAATAGGGATAAATATCACAGCCAGGCAATATTGTCATAAGTGATGTGGATTATACTGAATACACATAAATAACAGTTTTATCTATCTAGGTAGTACTGGATACAGGATTAATATCATCCCCAAAATCCATAATCTTTCCATTACATATGATGAGTGGCACACACATGGCACATGTTTGTTAATTTCACTGCAACCAGAAGATACATTACTAATGTCACAATGGTCTTTTGTGATGAACTTTGATATAATGCTAGAATCCTATTTCTGTAACTGGATTAGCAACAAAAAAAACTAGTTAATAACTGTACTATGCCATGCCAACTTCTTCCAAAGTTTCCTCATCTCTTCCTAAATAAAATATATTTTTTTTAATGAAAGAAATGTTGAAACCAAGATCATCTTTCATTAGTCTTTACATCATTCCACACTCTTCCTAAACTAATTTCTGATTCCGTATTTGTTAAACCTCACAAATATTATGCATTGTTATGTGTTATGTGTTGGTCAGAACTCTTTTGGTTGAGGTATCAGAATCTATTTTAACAGGAGAAAAAGAATGAATGTGTTTGCTTATGACATACTTATAGAGTATGTGAAGGAGAGGCGGTTACATGCAGTGCTGGTTTCAGGATATAAAACAATGCTATTAAAATGTTGTAAATCTCTTACCACCTCCCACTTTTTTCCCTCTGGGTGTTCTCCTTCTGATGGTTATTCTTCCTTTGCAGCTAAGATGTTACCAGAAAACTACAGGCTTTTATGTTCTTTGGGAGGCAGAGGTAGGAGGATTACTTGAGGCCAGGAGTTCAAGTCCAGCATGGTCAATGTAATGAAACCTTGTTTTTTTCAGAAAAAAAAATTATAATGTTAGGTGTAGTGGCACAAATCTGTAATTCCAGCTACTCAGGAGGCTGAGGCAAGAGGATCTTTTGAGCCCAATAATTTGAGGTTACAGTGAGCAATAATAGCACCACTGCACTCAACCCTGGATGACAGAGCTAGACCACATTTCTAAAAATAAAAATTAAAATATGAATTATAAGAAAACCCAAAATACAAAATATAATCTTTAAGATACATGGTCTCAGAAATTGGTAGATTATCAATTTCCATCTAAACAGTTTATTTTACCAGCTTATCTGTGACTATTTCGTTTAAAAACCTTGCAAATGTTCAGTGTGAAATTGTCTTGCTCTCATAATATGTACCATTTCCTGCACCACTGAAGGGATTTGGACTGTAATGTACTCAAACTCAATATTTAAAGTATTTGAGTTTATAAGTACACAAGTTTAAATTTTGCATATAACAAATAACTTTGTAAATATATAAATATATTTACATGTATATATGTCATTAATAAAATCAGATGAAATTTAACAATTCTTAAAAGTTTCCTGTGCATACGAAATAATAGTTCACAAATTGGGAGACCTCAAACTGAAAGTGCTAAGGAGTCCAGCTCGCAGAAGTTACAGCATAGTTTATGATGCATAAAGAATCTTCTTTGTCATTGTCTGATATACATTAACACTCTATTTAGGGCAAGTGGAGCTGTTTAAGCTGATTCATCTATAGCTGATTGATTTAATTTCATTAAATCATGCTGACAAGAATTTAAAGCTTATATTTCATGGGTTTTTGTGTTTTTTTTGTAATTGGAACTAACATTTTGGGCAAATCGGAATGACTTAAGTTTTGATTATGCAGCTATAAACAGTTGACCTTGAAGTATATCTAAATTTTAGCCATCATTTTTATTTTTCCTTACATATACTTATATATTAATGCATATACACTTGCTTATATGCATATACACACACACACATATGCACACACATGTTCACATTATATTTCTGCTTATCTGAAAAGGTTGAAAACAGAGAAAAGTAAGTACCATTTTCTTAGTTTTTACCTTTTAAAATTTGTAAAGCCTCATTAATAACAGCCTTATTTTTTCCTCCAAAGTTCAGAACCAAGTTAGAGATGGACAAAGAGTTAGGAAAATGGAAATGAAACCACTCTTTCCATTACTGATGAAGTGGTGTATAATATGACTTCAGTTTATAGGTAAAGAAGTAAAGTTAGAGGCACTTATTAATAATTCCCTGGCCACAGGCAGCATCAGCCCTTACCAGCAGGAACAAAACTTGTCCTGGTTATGTTGGTGCAAGACTAAGACTGAAGAAGAGAACATGTCCTAGCTTCCATCAAATGCAATTTATGGCCAGTTTCTTCACCAAAACTCACCAGTCAGGTAAATCATTCTTCCCTGTCCAGAAAGGAATAAAGAGAAGAAGTCAGGAATATCACTATAATGAAGGTCCAACATACATCAGTATGATGGCAATAGAAGGTAGGTTCCATCTCAAGCTCACCACTTGTAAAGCAAAATAATTTAACATCTGAAATTGAAGTTAGTTGTCATCTAGTTCAAAACTCTCATTATGTAGCTTAGAAATCTG
>NW_012104809.1:3455423-3457445 GCF_000951045.1 Mandrillus leucophaeus
AGACACACCCAGGATCAAGTTGGCACTCAGTATTACACATCACAGACACTGTGAAGCACATAGACAATTAAAATATTCACGTTAAATACTATGATCAACAAAGTTCACTGTAGTTAGAAAACATAAAGCTAGTTTTAGGGGAGACTCTGAAAACACCTTTTCTGTAGGTGAAATAGTGTGAGTATGGGATTTGGGGTTGTGGACAGTGGAAAGAGAACAGGACACATTAGAAGACTGGAATGAAGTTAAATTGTCTGTAGTAGCAAGAGACAAGATAGACATAATTTCTGACAAGAAATTGGAGAATTAAAAAGATAAAATACAATTTCTTAACTCTTGAGCCTGTGGGATGGTCTCTCTGGGAAATCTTTATTGAAAAATACAAAACAAAAATATCAAATAGGACAAAAAAAACATAATCTGTAAATCCCAAAAGTTTATAAGTAAGCAGAAGCATAAAATAATTGATAAAGGAAAGGCATTCACAGGGGATGGTGACGTGGTTTGTATCCATTAAAATAGTAGATAATGACAATAATAGCAGGAAAACCTAAGTAAGTAAGAGAGGGATAAATCAAAAAGATACATTAATGTGTTTTTGTACACTCATATGTTATCATATAAATGGCACTAGTAGTTTTAAACAAAATTTCTGACATTAATATTTCCTGGCGATATCCATTTTCTGCGTCGCTCTAACTTACAATAAATTCCAGTATATCCTTTCTTGGGAGAAGCAATCATTTTTTTTTTTTTTCATTTGAATGGGAAGTCAATCTTTCAATATTTCTATTGTTTAATAATCAAGAGGGCGGATGTAGACTCACTTTGATTAATGGATTTTAACAACACAATAATTATGTTGTCTAAGTTGAAATTTTATTCCATCATTCCGCTATATATTGTGGTTCACACTTCTGAAATAAAATTTGAAGGTCCGACGAGGTTAGATGAAGGATGGTGAGGAAAGGATGGTGTTTCCCTTTCCTGCATTTGAATCTGATGAATGATAACTAAAGCCAAATTCTACAGGTTGCAGCATGGCATGTGATTCCTAGCATGGGATATAGGGTAGGGTCCTTTACGATCTGAGCACAGGGCCACTTCTGGCCTCATCTTTTATATATACAAATAAAGTGCAATACAATCCCTGAACTCACAAGAGCATCTTAGGACTCATGACTGTTATTCAGCATGTATCCTTCTGCTTCTCCCACCTCCCTCTGCCTCAGTTCAGAGATTATATTACCTTAAAATAACTTTTGCCCTCTCTAGGCATAGTTTGCTATTCCTTCCTTTTTGTTCCCAAAGCACACAGCAAATCAATCTCTTTATCACACTAAACACTCATACCATTTGGTTACTTAAAAAAAATAAATAAATAAACCCACATGACAAGTTAATAAAGCATACTGAATTTGGTGAAATATACATACATATTTTTGAGATGGAGTCTCTTTCTGTCACCCAGGCTGGAGTGCAATGGCACAATCTTGACTCACTGCACCCTCTGCCTCCCGGGTTCAAGCAATTTTCCTGCCTCAACCTCCTGAGTAGCTGGGACTAGAGGTGTGTGCCACCACACCACACCTGGCTAATTTTTTATTTTTAGTAGAGATGGGGTTTCACCATGTAGGCCAGGCTGGTCTCAAACTCCTGACCTCAGGTGATTCGCCCATCTCGACCTCCCAAAGTGCTGGGATTATAGACATGAGCCACTGCGCCCAGTGGTCAAATACATTTCTATCTTTAGTGTCCAACTTGTAGATTGCATATCATACAGTAAGGGTCTGATTCCTGTAGATTGCATAAATAAATGAAAGAAGGAATGGTGAATAAAATCAAACAAACATGTAGTGAGAGTTATGTTGCAAGCTGGGAATATGTGAGGTGATGATCACAAATTGTAATTTCTTTGTGTACGCACGTGTAGCATTACAGCTCTGCAGATCTGCAGTTCGTAGAAAGCTAACTTGAATGTAATAAGAGTGAAACAGGCGAATAATTTTGAGGTTAAAATGT
>NW_012104809.1:3458465-3460117 GCF_000951045.1 Mandrillus leucophaeus
AATAATAATAATAATAAAGTCTTTAAAAGAATATATGAACAAAGTTTTTTACATCATGAAAATTATACAGTTCTATTCTAAAAAGTCTTGAAAATTCAGGAATTTTTGCCACCTTGAAAGATGACTTTAATATCCCTGAAGCTATTCTGTTCTGGGATATCTGGATTGGGGTTTACCTCACTTGCTTTTCTTCTCTCGTGAATCACAATTTTGTGCTGCCTACTATCTAATGTCCACAAAAACTTGTTTCATATCATGTATCCAATCATAGAGTGGTCCACAGTGTTAAAGCCAGCATAGTACTAGCTATTCTATTATAGCTAGTATCAGAAGTTTCACATATCACATTTTATCCTTCATCAGGAATATCTTTAATCCCTCCTCTCTTTTTGAATTTCACTTACTGTCTTTTCATGCAGTATACACTAGCGTAGACTCATGGGTAAAACTTTTAAATTTTGTACATACACCATATTCTCTATTGTTTACATACCTTCTCTTCATGTAAGATGCAACACAAGTGCCTTTTCACTCAGAAACCATTAGAGACACACACACACACACACACACACACACACCCCGTCATCGTCACCACGACATCAAGTTTCTGAGAATTCCTTTTAACTAAGGTTTTATTTTATACTTCATGATGCATTTCATTTGTTATTTTACTTCTTTTGCTCTACCACTGGTCTTTGAACTGTTTTCAGGAAGATATCATGTCTTGCTAATGCTTTAATTTCTAGGACAGTGACCAAAACAAAATAGAAAAAGCAAAACAAAAACAAAATATATTTGGTTAATACATAATCTTTATTAATTTAACACACCTCTTTCTCTCTATTTTATTCCTTGTATTTATTACTGCCCATTCTTTCTACTCCTGTTTCATGTCATATTTCCCAAGGGTTTTGAATTGTATTTAATAATTCTGTCATTCATTTTTCAATTATTCCAATAATTATTATCTGCTTTCCTCTTTTCTTCCTCTTGAGTCCTAATATTAATATGTACTACATATGACCCAAGTTCATATTTTTGAATTATGCATTCCTTTTATCCTCACTGTTCTTTATTCATTAAATCATCTAGGCCATCTTGTACTGTGGCTTTAGGAAAAATATCTAAGAGAATAGAGAATAGAAAATTGGAGTCTATTTCAGAGTTGATGTTTTTAAGATCCCAGTTCCCTAAAGAAATATAGATAAATAATAGCAAAGACAAAAAATTTATAAGGATACAGAAAGAGCGAAAGTATTACTTTCCCCACAAACTCCAAGACTGGAATAGGCTCCTTCATACTTGAGAGAGTGAAGACATCAGTTGGGAAAGTAGCATCTGCAGACATGTCTTATAAGATGGAGGAATTTTGGAGATAAAGATACTTTTCCATGATGGTCCAGGTGGAGCCAGCTGGTGAGGGATAGCAACACTCTAGAACAGAATTGCCTGCAAAGTGTGTGTCTGCAGACTAAGCCTTAAATAGCATTTTCTTTTGTTTTTCAGCATGACATAGTAGGCAAAAATGATTCACATATATCTAGTTGAGAAAGGAGGTGGTCAGAATAGTCACCAAATGTGAAAGAGCTAAGATGATGGGAAAGTTGAACATCTCCTCAGCATTTGTGTGGACCAATGACTAGAGAAAGTAA
>NW_012104809.1:3462542-3465460 GCF_000951045.1 Mandrillus leucophaeus
AAAAAAACATAATCTGTAAATCCCAAAAGTTTATAAGTAAGCAGAAGCATAAAATAATTGATAAAGGAAAGGCATTCACAGGGGATGGTGACGTGGTTTGTATCCATTAAAATAGTAGATAATGACAATAACAGCAGGAAAGCCTAAGTAAGTAAGAGAGGGATAAATCCAAAAGATACATTAATATGGTTTTGTACACTCATATGTTATCATATAAATGGCACTAGTAGTTTTAAACAAAATTTCTGACATTAATATTTCCTGGCGATATCCATTTTCTGCGTTGCTCTAACTTACAATAAATTCCAGTATATCATTTCTTGGGAGAAGCAATCATTTTTTTTTTTTTTCATTTGAATGGGAAGTCAATCTTTCAATATTTCTATTGTTTAATAATCAAGAGGGTGGATGTAGACTCACTTTGATTAATGGATTTTAACAACACAATAATTATATTGTCTAAGTTGAAATTTTATTCCATCATTCAGCTATGTATTGTGGTTCACACTTCTGAAATAAAATTTGAAGGTCCGACGAGGTTAGATGAAGGATGGTGAGAAATATATGTGTTTCCCTTTCCTGCATTTGAATCTGATGAATGATAACTAAAGCCAGATTCTACAGGTTGCAGCATGGCATGTGATTCCTAGCATGGGACATAGGGTAGGGTCCTTTATGATCTGAGCACAGGGCCACTTCTGGCCTCATCTTTTATATATACAAATAAAGTGCAATACAATCCCTGAACTCACAAGAGCATCTTAGGACTCATGACTGTTATTCAGCATGTATCCTTCTGCTTCTCCCACCTCCCTCTGCCTCAGTTCAGAGATTATATTACCTTAAAATAACTTTTGCCCTCTCTAGGCATAGTTTGCTATTCCTTCCTTTTTGTTCCCAAAGCACACAGCAAATCAATCTCTTTATCACACTAAACACTCATACCATTTGGTTACTTAAAAAAAATAAATAAATAAACCCACATGACAAGTTAATAAAGCATACTGAATTTGGTGAAATATACATACATATTTTTGAGATGGAGTCTCTTTCTGTCACCCAGGCTGGAGTGCAATGGCACAATCTTGACTCACTGCACCCTCTGCCTCCCGGGTTCAAGCAATTTTCCTGCCTCAACCTCCTGAGTAGCTGGGACTAGAGGTGTGTGCCACCACACCACATCTGGCTAATTTTTTATTTTTAGTAGAGATGGGGTTTCACCATGTAGGCCAGGCTGGTCTCAAACTCCTGACCTCAGGTGATTCGCCCTTCTCGACCTCCCAGAGTGCTGGGATTATAGGCATGAGCCACTGCGCCCAGTGGTCAAATACATTTCTATCTTTAGTGTCCAACTTGTAGATTGCATATCATACAGTAAGGGTCTGATTCCTGTAGACTGCATAAATAAATGAAAGAAGGAATGGTGAATAAAATCAAACAAACATGTAGTGAGAGTTATGTTGCAAGCTGGGAATATGTGAGGTGATGATCACAAATTGTAATTTCTTTGTGTACGCACGTGTAGCATTACAGCTCTGCAGATCTGCAGTTCGTAGAAAGCTAACTTGAATGTAATAAGAGTGAAACAGGCGAATAATTTTGAGGTTAAAATGTCTTCATGGATATTATAATCACATCTGATGATAGTAGGAATCGTAAAGTTAAAGAAGCCGGTGGGACAGATTTTATTTTTCTTTGGTTAATTGTAAAGAATGGAAAGAAAATTTTAAGAAAATTGTGTCATGGGTTTTACACTGATAAAAATTAATAAAATATACTTTCAGGTTTCCTCAGTTTACCAGGTGTCTTCTTTCAAAGAATGGGACCCCAAGTAGATGTTTGTCTTTCACGCAGAATGCAAACTCTTACAGGTGGCTAATCAATACACATGTCCAGCAATTCCTTCATGGAGCTTACACAGGAACACAGTGTAGCTTAAGATCCAACTGACATTTTGAAACCCTGCTAGGGATTTAAGATCTTACGTTCTGGATCCATTTTTCTTAGTACTCTAAAAATTACTCAAGTCTACCAAAGGGCAGGTTAAGCTAAAATACCAAACATTTTCTCCTATTTTTTGCTGTAAATATGCTACCTTGTGTTTTCATCCAAAAAGAATATGTATTTAAGGAGGCAGGGCTAGTATAAAACCATAATTTATAAACTAGTCTAACTAAAATTTATATCATAGGTATTACTCATATCTCAGTTAACACATTTTTTTTTTTTTTTGCCTCTGCCTCAGAGGTAGTGTGACTTAGGTGTTCTACCAAAAATCCCTGCAAGTCTTTAGCAATTACTAAATCAGAAAATAATAATAATAATAATAATAAAGTCTTTAAAAGAATATATGAACAAAGTTTTTTACATCATGAAAATTATACAGTTCTATTCTAAAAAGTCTTGAAAATTCAGAAATTTTTGACACCTTGAAAGATGACTTTAATATCCCTGAAGCTATTCTGTTCTGGGATATCTGGATTGGGATTTACCTCACTTGCTTTTCTTCTCTCGTGAATCACAACTTTGTGCTGCCTACTATCTAATGTCCACAAAAACTTGTTTCATATCATGTATCCAATCATAGAGTGGTCCACAGTGTTAAAGCTAGCATAGTACTAGCTATTCTATTATAGCTAGTATCAGAAGTTTCACATATCACATTTTATCCTTTGTCAGGAATATCTTTAATCCCTCCTCCCTTTTTGAATTTCACTTACTGTCTTTTCATGCAGTATACACTAGTGTAGACTCATGGGTAAAACTTTTAAATTTTGTACATACACCATATTCTCTATTGTTTACATACCTTCTCTTCATGTAAGATGCAACACAAGTGCCTTTTCACTCAGAAACCATTAGACACACACACACACACACACACACACACACACCCCGTCATCGTCACCACGACATCA
>NW_012104809.1:3466280-3495561 GCF_000951045.1 Mandrillus leucophaeus
CTCCAAGACTGGAATAGGCTCCTTCATACTTGAGAGAGTGAAGACATCAGTTGGGAAAGTAGCATCTGCAGACATGTCTTATAAGATGGAGGAATTTTGGAGATAAAGATACTTTTCCATGATGGTCCAGGTGGAGCCAGCTGGTGAGGGATAGCAACACTCTAGAACAGAATTGCCTGCAAAGTGTGTGTCTGCAGACTAAGCCTTAAATAGCATTTTCTTTTGTTTTTCAGCATGACATAGTAGGCAAAAATGATTCACATATATCTAGTTGAGAAAGGAGGTGGTCAGAATAGTCACCAAATGTGAAAGAGCTAAGATGATGGGAAAGTTGAACATCTCCTCAGCATTTGTGTGGACCAATGACTAGAGAAAGTAATGGATATTTTGGTCGAAATATTATAGTGTAACTATGGAACTTACAGGACAAGATTTGCTACTACCCTCCTATTGATCCCATGACATGATCCACGCACCTAGAACTAAGCCTAAAACACAAGTGACTTCAAATTAAGATTTTGTTTCCATCATGTCAGCAGAATGAGGATTCAAAATGAGTTTTGAAATAAGAATAATACTCACCAAATGTTAATTTTTGCAACTTAACAAATGAAAGAAGATTACATATTGTTTCATTTCAGCATAAATAGGTAAAACCATATATTTAAAACAAAGATAAAGGAGGCTCTTGAGAGTGGTATGGCTGGTAGTCTGTCTTTAAATCTGTAATGTTGGGCATCACTACATATTTTATAGTCATCATAATTGCTAAATATTGCTTAGTTCATTCCATATTTTCTCATCATGAGATGTAGGCTTTTAGGAAGACTGGAAAGAAAGGTTTAATTCTGAGAAAATAAGAGGAAGGCTCTTAAAAGTTCGCTCTTTCAGTAAAATAGTTCAGAGTGAGTTCACAAAAGATGGCAGGTTTTTTAAGAACAAGCCTGTCCTACTATATGATTATTAGGACATTATTGTGTTGTTCTAATCAAAGTAACCCACATATACTTGCTATATATAACTACTGAGTTGCAAAAATCTCTAAACATTATCAAAATTGCAGATGACAACAAAGTATTATCAGGACCAATATTGTGTTTATATCATTACCCTCTTATGTCTAAAGAAATGTAACACTTTTTATCCAGTTCATTTTGTATCTAACAGGTAGTCTTACATGTGTTCTTAAATCAGTATTTATTGTTCCCTAGACCACTTTCATTGCTAATTTTTATCAAACCGAGGGGCCATTACAGCAATTGACATTATTCTGTTGACTCAGGGGGCAGCCGTACCCTTTGCTCTTGCATTTACCAGAATTAGGTTCTGCTACTGGGTCTTGCTGCTTCCTTACCCCCAGGCTCTACTTTTGAGGCTACTCACAAGAACAAGCATTTATGATGGGTTGATAGGTGCAGCAAACCACCATAACACATGTATACCTATGTAACAAACCTGCACGTTCTGCACATGTATCCCAGAACATAAAGTAAAAATGAAAAAACAAAAATTACAATAAAGAAGTTCTTAGTTGATCATTGTAATTTTGTCCCTGTCATCTCATCCTTCAACCCCAAGTGCCTATTGCACATGCTTCTACACGTCTGAACGCCATTTATAGAATAGATTTAAATTATTTTCTGTGAAGGTTCTTTAGCCACTATGTACTTCAACTGATACAAATATATAGGAAAGGATGAAAAGAAAACAACAGTCAACATAGGTTAATTCTGAATCCCAGTTCCAGCTGTGTTGTATGATTTAACTTTCTTGTTTTACCCTCACAAAAATATTGATAACAACTATGATTACAATCCACTTTAACTTCCATGTACTTTACCTCTATTAAAAACTATCCAAATAATATATTGGAAAAATTGATAGGAAGTGAAATTTTAAATTTTGAGAACATAGAGAATGAGAATTTACACATACCAAGAATTTAATTTTAAGGAGATGTAAAATTAGTTAATCTCTCCATCACTGAGATATTCACTAACCTAAGCAATCCACAAATTTGGAATTTGTGTATGTTCGAAACCACTTTCAAGAAAGATTTCTAGAGTATAATTCCAACTTACTATAAATTAACGGAAAAATGTGTTTATTGCAATAAAATGTGTTTAGGAACAATGTAAACTGATTTATGATGTATAAAATATGTATGTATATATAAAATATGTGTGTATGTGTGTGTTAATATTTTCAAAAATAAACTGATACGTTTTAGATGTATTGGCACATGATCTGGCATTTGGTTTATATTTCTTTCCAAGTTAACCTAGATTAGCAAGAAACAAATATATCTGAATTTCTTTATAAATGCTCCAAGATTCATGCATCCTCTTTCTTTGGCTATTTCTGGATGTTGGAGGCCTATAATGTATTTTCTGAGTTAGTCCTTCTGTAACTTTATTTTCCCCAAGTTCTCTTAACCTTGACTCTTTGTCATGACCATGATCTTTAACTTGTAGCCTGAATCTGACACCTAACTGTAGCTGAGAGACTTCGCTGTCCCAAGAGTTATGATGACATGAAATTGAATATTAACGCATGCTATGATTTGAAATTATACAATATAGTAAAATAAAAATTTCTCCCAAAGAGGAATATTTCTGTAACATAACAGTAGTATAATGTCTATATAGATAAATTACATATAAATAGTTCAAATAAGGTACATTTATATTTATTTTACAATGTATAATAAACAACGTTATCATCATTACTACATTTCAAGTTGTCTATACATTATGGCTTCATTAATTCAGTATATTACATACTGTTGTTTATTGCTCTTTTTGTAATCATATACTTATACTATTAGTTTAAAAATTAACAATCATTCATTTTTTGTATTTCAACTTTTGAAATGATATAAACTATTCTTTTAGCCAATACATTATTTTCTTAATAAAAATTAATGAAAGTTTTTGTTATTTGCCTTATTTTTGTCTCTAAACCTCAAAGATGGGAACGTCTTTCATGTTGGAAACATTTTGAGTTCAACTCTGGGCACCAAAAGAGAACAAAATGTTCTCTTTTATAACCACACCCCAACAAACGCATATTTACAGCAATCTTACAGGGCACTGCCACAGAAGAGTTAATTTGCTCTCTGGACTACTGTGTAGATCCTATAGAGCAAGGTAACTTTCAAATGAGCTCTTGCACATGAGAAAATTACAACTCATTTATTACATAATGTGCAATCACAAATATAGAATGATTGTGAGATGGACAGGGAAATACGGAGTAGAAGAGGATGGTTCCCCTGCAGCTGCCCTATTCTCAAGCCTGGAAACCCATGGCCCTAAATTGGAGCAGGATTTCCTGTTTTTGCACCCAAAAGTTGCCATTTGACCTGCCATACCCCCATATCCTGTACACATGTAAACCCTAATCCCTAGGCTCCACAGGCAGATGAGTACACCAGCAGACGGTGAGGTGAACGGAAGAGTAGAAAAAAGGCAGAACTGCATGTCAGAAAGAAGAAAAGGAGTGTCTAAACAGAAGAGTTTGTCTGGGGGTGGTTGGAGAGAAGATGGATGACCAGGCTTCAGGGGCAAATCATCTTTCCACTCCATCTCCTTTCCAGCTCCCCATCCACCGCACTGAGAGCCACCTCCACCACTCAATACAACCCCCCTTCAAGTCTGTGTGAGACTTGATTCTTCCTGGATGCTGTACAAGGACCTGGGTACTAAGAGGGCACTGAACTGGTTAATACTTAAGCTGTCCACGGAGGACAAGGCTAAAGGAGCACACTGTAACAAATTCCCACTTGGGCTTCGTGAGTCAGATTCCCACACCTGGACACTGCCATGGGGCCGGAGCCCAGAGGCATTTGCCCCAGCTCCTATACCTGCCCATCTGTGTGCTCCTCCTCCCACAATGGGTTTGAGTGTGCATGGTGGCCAAACAAATGAGCCACACCGCTGTCACACATCCTGCGAGGGGGATTAGGGTTCTCTACCATTTCAATTATTACTTCTTCTTCATGAGGCATTCATTGTTTTTAATAATCCATGATAGAAAAAGTATTGCTTCCAGTCACATATCATCCAGAATTCCGCTATCGACTCTCTCCAAAGGCAGATTTGAAGCTTATCTTCCTGGTGTCATGAGCACTAGAAAATACTTTAGGTTTTTTTCTCACTGAAAATTTTGAGACTTTGAATATGTCATATGCTTATTATAAGTAAGGGATTGATTATTTTATATTCCATGTGTGACCAGTAATATTGCAATTTCCTGTCCTCAAAATGAGAAAACCAGTTGTACTGGTGTCATTTCACATTTAAATAAACTACATAATACATGCACCTGAAGCCAGAACGTTTGTTTTTCCTTCACTTAGTTTATAAAATTCAACATATTCTTCCTAATGTGAATTTTCACTCTGGACACACACACACAAAGTATTTTGAAATAGAACAAAATAAAGATTTTTTTTTTAAAAAAAGTTAACTGAAAACCAACTGTAACTGGATAAGTTTTAAGAACAATAAAATTGTTCCATGAATCACAGCTAAAGACTCACTTTCTCTTACACTCACAGACTTTATTACATTTTTGTCAGATTAACAAAGATCTATCACTCAAATTCATGAAAAGTGTTTCCATGCACATCTTTGCAAATGCACTGTTTGTAACTATATTCTTTAGTAGGGTGACACAGAGGAACAATGAGGAATTTTCTGTTTTCTTTTTAAATTCTGTTTATCATCACTTTATTTCATGCTGTGCTATAGTATCAGATCAGAAGTCACACTCAGTGTCATTTTGCCAATTCTGAAATCCAGATGCCAAGATCTAGATTACATTTTAATATCTACCTGGAATTTTGGTTGTGATTTAATTTTAGTCATAAATCACTTTTGACCTGTTATAGCAAGTAAAAACATATTTTGATGACAATTACATCTATTTAAAAATCTCAGAAAGTGCTGTATTCTTAGATGGACTGGCCTTTGCTAAAATTCGAAAGTGCTTGCAGAGCATTAAAACCTAATTCTAAATTTTGTTTAGACAAACAGTATTAGCATTAAGGCTTATTTCTGTACTAACAAAAATGAAAGAGATTATTTTATATCATTGGATAATGACATGTTTGCATTAACATGTGAGAAAATTTTCACTCATTTCTATAATTGACATTTGGCCAGATTTAGCCTAAATATGAGGACACAAAAAAGCTACCTGCTGAAAGTTCAAGAATGTGATAGCCAAAAGAAGGACTCCTTATTATATTATCCAATGATTTATGCATAACATACGATCAGAATAACAATCTAGTTAACCATAGTAGGATGTAATAACATCCCTGTAAAAGTAAAGAAGAGAAACAGCCATGAATGTAAGGCAAAAATAGATGTCTTGAGGTGATATCTAATGCTTTTTATTCACTATCTGTGATTTCAGGATATGTCTTAAGTTTTAGAACATAATTTAAAAACCTACATAATTTTCCATTTTTTCTTTCATTTTTAGTGGAAATGAACTTATGGGAACAATTTTCCTGGAGTTGATGTAATAAGTTAACAAAATAATTTTAGAACTGATAATGAGTTTTGGTTTTTGTTCTCATAATGAATGTAATGAACATATATGAAATTTCAATATCTAGCCAAGATTGGTGGCTCATACAATCCCAGAAATCTTTGAAGCCATTGTGGAAGAATTGCTTGATGCTAGGAGTTGAGACCATCCTCAGCAACATTGCAAGAATCTGTCTCTACAAAAATGCATTTAAAAAATAGCCAGGCATAGTGGTACTCACTGTAGTTCCATCTTAGGAGGCTGAGACAGGAAGATTTCTTGAGCCCATGAGTTCAAGGTTACAGTGAGCTATGATCATGTTACCACACTCCAGCCTGGGTAACAGAGTGAGATCTCATTGCAAATAAATAAATAAATAAAATTTAATACTTTTAGCTATACTGTATAATAAGCATTTATTTATAGTCATTATTAAATAAAATGTTTCACTTTCAAAAATATGTTAAATATGAAAGATTTTAACTAAACTGTTTTGAGAACCTATATTTACTCTTTGTGGCCCTAAACTGTATTCCATAATTAATAAACACATTTATTTAATTTGCATAAATATTAGATACCATCTCTAGAGGCTAGGATCCATGGGTCAGAAAATGTATCAGGCTTAATTATCATTTTAGACTCAATGCCAAGTCATGCCTACCTCATTATAGGTGTTCATAACCACCGGTTAATGAATGAAGGAATGAATAAAACATATGAGGTCATACTTTCAAAATATGATGATATCACATCCATCTGTGTGTGTAAGTAAATGTTCATTCAAATTTTAGCAAGCCAGTCTGGCTAAAGGAAGGGCACAAGTAGGTACTAGTGAAATATAAGATCAGAATAGCAAGCTGGGACACAGTTATGAAGGATTTTGACAGCTGAAAAGTCTGGATATAATACAGTATATTTGAGTAGTTGTAAGGATATAAAATATTCATCCACATATTTTCATGTATTGTTTTTGTATATCTATACATTTAACAAAATAAAAGGTTACATATGGGATGTGTATGTGTGTACATATATATGGCAAATAACATATATATCTACAAACACCAATTTCAGGAAAACCAAGAAAAATAACATAATTTATATTTTAAAATTCCAATTAAAGTGCTTTAATAAATAAATTTTATTGTGCTAGATCGTTTATTTTTTCAAACAGTAGATTTCTACTGGCTTTTTTTTTTTTTTTTTTTTTTTTTTTTGCATAACAGGATTCCCAGAAAGAATGCCCCACTGTTCTAGACCAGGCAGATGTAATTTTTTTTTTTTCCTATAAAGGGCCAGAGTAAATAATCTAGGCTTTGTGAAACTTAGGTCTCTTGCACAAGTGCGTGATTCTGCTGTTGTAGCATGAAAACAATCATAGCAACGTTTCTGACCAATGTAAGTTAAAAATGAGAATAGCTAGGTTTAGGTAAACTTTCATTCTGGAAACTAGTTGAATGCCATATGATTGTTATGTGTCACAAAATAATATTTAAAAAACTTTAAAATTTTTCCAATTATTTAAAAACATAAAAAATATTTTTAGTTCATAGGCTACACAAAATTCAACCTTTGCCACCATCTATTCTATCAATTTATATGCCTAAGAGTTTTAATAGATATTATCATGATTAGGTTTATAGCTATTTTCCAACAGACTAAGCTCCCTGAGGGTTGCAAATTTTCTATTAGTAGTTCAGTACCAGACATGCAGTAACTAATCAATAAATATATATTAAGGAAACATTTGAAATTGATGAAAAAGTGCTCATACTTTAAACCAGGATACATTATTTTTCTTTCCACATATTTTTCTCCTGTGCAAGATAATTGCAGAAGATTATGAACTACATTTGTAGATCATTAAGGAGAAATGTTGGCAGTAAGAGTATTCTATATTCTAACACAATGTCAACCATTTTTAGGGAAAATGGAAAAGAACCTTTTGCATCTGCAAAGGCTTTAATTACATACATCACATATATCATGAAAACATTAAGAAAAGGTGTCTAGAATGTGCAGACCTTCATTAAATTAAAAATGGGAAATACAGCTTTAGTAGTTCTAGTGATAATAAAATCACACATTTTAAAATTATATCTAAAATTTTAAAGGTCATATGGCTATGGATAAAATAAGATGATTATATTCTCTTGCTTTGACACTGCGATTTTGATTCCAAAGACATTTTACCTCTATCATTAAGATTCTGTCATTTTGGCTTATCTCTGTACCTAAATTTTTCTGTTTCCTTACTAAGCTTATTTTTGTTCTTTAAAACATAAATAAAAATATTAAGTGTAGTGACACTATTGAAAATCATGTGACTGGGAACTCTGAAATCCGTTTCCTCCAAGAAAGCAAGAAATAAACTGACAAAAATAAAATAAACCATTTCATGATTCTACAATCAACAGTTTACAACAAGGAGTGAGATACTTACTTAAAGAAGAACAAAGCTGCTGAACTTTGTAAAATAGTGCTGTGGTATTTTAAGTTCATCTTGTTACCACCCTCCAATCCCCCCAGCTCAATGGTGGCCTTGGAGACAGTAGCCCACATTTCTGGTGCAGGTTGCAGGTACCAACTGGAACAATACAGACCTTCTTTTTGAAGAATTGTAGTAGTGTGCTGTGATCTGTCTGGTGGTTCCTTGAAGGATTAGCTCAGAGCATTTCCTTTGTTTTATTTACTTTTGATCTTACCCAGAGATGAGTTAGCTTCTCAGTTGACTTTTGTCAGAAATTTAAATGAAAATGAATTAGCTGCTGTTACCTGAGGCAAGAAGTAATTATTGGGGAAAAAAATAGACAAACAAACCTGGGAAGAAAGAGTTTTGGGAAGGAGATACTTGAGAGAATAAAGGCTTTTAAAAGTTCTTGCCTATTCTGGGAATCCAGGAGGCCAGGCACAGGCGAAGGGCTGAAGACATGCCAGAAAAAAACCTGAGAAAACCTGGAACTATCATGTTTCAGTTGATCTTTAAGATCTATAAAAGTAGGACATGAAGGCTAAGGCAGAGTTGTCAACAGGCATGGCTAAACATTACAGAGATTTAAGTGACCTCAGATGACAATGAATACAGGCTTTAAGACATTGGTTCAGAAAAGTCACTTAGCATGCAAACAACAGCAACAATCCATGCAGAAGGTGAAGAATATAATTTCCAAAGTTGTCACTTTAAAATATTAAAAATATCCAGCTTTTAAAAAATCAGTGATATATGCAAGGGAACAAGAATATGTTGTCCATTCAGAGAGGAAATAAATTAATAGAAACTGTGCCAGAGGAAGAGCAGATATTAGACTTCCCAGATAAGAACTTTACATCAAATGTCTAATTTATGCCAAAAGTGTTACCAGTAGTTAGACGGGCATGATCAGGGCAGGAGAGGGTTCCCTCCCAACCAACCTGCCAGGAATGTCAAGCAATGCAGTGATGGTTCAACAATTGTCACACTGCCTCTCTAAAAATGATAATTTGGTAGCCTGCACCAGGGAGAGACAATCTCCTGATGATCCACAGCTGCTAATATTAAACTGTTAATTGAATGCAGGCTCCAGGGAGAAACAGAAAGGACTTCCAATAAAATATCAGGTATTGGGTGAGTGAACCTGGGCATGCACATTAAGAGAAAAAATGGTGAAGTATGAGCTTTTTTTGGCACTCCACCAGAGAAGGGAAGAAAGCCTTAGATGGACATGAGTACAACTTCCTAAACATGATGCGAGTGCTCACTTCCCAAGGGTAAGGAGGGCACTGATAATCATGGGAAAGGAGTACAAGGTGCCAGAGGTGGACCAGCCTATAAGGTCCTAGAATCAAGCTTAAACATTGCACTTGTTCTTCAAGTTGCCTGGTTGGGTCTCTTCCCAGAATACCTTCCTTTCTTTCCTGTTCTATATGTTCTATAGCTTTTTAATAAACTCCCATTCATGCTCTGAAACTTACCTTGGTTTTTTTTTTTTTTTTTTTTCTGTTTCATGCTCTTCAGTCAAATTCTTTCTTCTGAATAGGCAAGAATTGAGGCTGCTCCAGATCCACATGGATTCACCACTGGTAACTAGAACACCTTCCACCAGTAACAAAATAGCTAAAGGAAGCCATGGACAAAATATACACACACACACACGCAAAACAAGTAAAAAGTAAAACAAGAGAAAAATGTCTTACCAAGTAAATTATCAATAAATTTAACAAAGAGTGAAATAATTAAAAGGAGGAGCTCGTCATAGCAGGTTATTCTTGTAATCCCAGAAACTTGAGAGGCTGAGGTGGGAGAATAGCTTGAGCTCAGGAGCCCAAGGCTGCAGTGAGCTATGATTGTGCCACTGCACTCCAGCATGAGTGATGGAACAAGGCTCAATCTCAAATATATATATATACACACAAATAAAATATTAAAATAAAACACAAGGAGACACATAAAGAACACTCCTCTACACAACAAGGGAATAGACATTCTTTTCAAATGTAAACGGAATGTCCTCCATGACAGACCATATTTTAGGTCACAATGCAATTCTCAACAATTTCAAAACTGATCATAAAATTTTTATGCAATCATAAGAGATCAAATCAAAGTATCATCTCTAACCACATGAAAGGCAACTAGAAATCAAAAACAAAAAAGTTGAAAATTTTATCATTATGTAAAAAAAAAGACAATATATTCTTAAACAACTAAGAGCTCAAAGAAAAAGTAACAAGAGTAAATGTTTGGGGACAAATTAACACAAAAACACAACATACTTTAAGTTATAAATTGTAGTAAAAGTAAGGATTAGAGGAAAATATATAGCTGTAATGACTACATAAAGCCAAAAATTCTAAAATCAATAAACTAATTTTATACCTAAAATTATATAAAAAGAAGAGCAAATTAAATCCAGTTAGAAAAACGAAGGAAATAATAAAGATTACAGCAGAGATAAATAACAAAATAATCAACAAAACAAAGTTTGTCCTTAAGGAAATCTACAACATTGACAATCTTTAGAGTAGACTAATCAAGAAAAAAAGAGAGAAGACTAAAGTTACTAAAATCTAAAATGAAAATGTGGTAATATGATAAATATTACAGGATTAAAAAGACATTATTATTATTATTACTATTATTATTTTTATGAGACAGAGTCTTATTCTGTCACCCTGTCTGGAGTGCAGTGGCACAGTCTCAACTCACTGCAACCTCCACCTTCCAGACTCAAGCAATTGTCGTGCCTCAGCTTCTGGGTAGCTGATATTACAGGTGTCCACCACCATGCCCAGCTACATTCTTTGTATTTTAGTAGAGACATAGTTTCGCCATGTTGGCCAGGTGGGTCTTGAACTCCTGGTCTCTAGTGATCCACCCACCTCAGTCTCCCAAAATACTGGGATTACAGGTGTGAATCACTGTGACTGGCCAGGAATTAAAATAATCATCACCGAAAAGTATGAACAATATTTTATCACAGTATGAACTACCCTATATGAAATGTGCAACTTCATAGAAATATACAAACTACCTTTTAGAGACTGAATTGTGTTCCCCCAAATTGTATATGCTAATCCCTAACCCTAACATGTCCTTATTTGGAGGTGAAGTCTTAAGGAAATAATTAAGGTTAAATAAAGTTATAAAGGTGAGCTTTGATCCAATGTCACTATTGTCCTTAAAAAGGAGAAAATAGATACCTAAGAGATACCTTCTCTCCCTCTCTCCCTTTCTTCTCATACATGTATCAAGTAAAAGCCATATGAGGACACAGTGAGAAGATGACTATCTGAAATTTAGAAAGAGAAACTTATTCTGGGACTTCCAGTTGCAGTTAAAAAATAAATTTCTGTCTTCTAAGCAACCAAGTCTGTGATATTTTCTTCTGGAAGCACAATCAGGTTGTTGTGGTTTAGCTCTGTGTCCCCATCCAAATCTCCTCTTGAATTGTAATCCCTATGTGTCAAAGGAGCAACCTGGTGGGAGGTAATTGGATCATGGGGGCTGTTTTTCCCATGCTGTTCTCATGATAGTCAGTGAGTCTCATGAGATCTGATGGTATTATAAGTGTCAGTTTTCCTGTGCTCCAACTTCACTTGTCACCTGATGCCATGTAAGCTGCCATGTAAGCTGTGCCTGCTTCTCCTTCTGCTATGATTGTAAATTTCTTGAGGTCTCCCCAGCCACGCAGAACTGTGAGTCAATTAAATCTCTTTTGTTTATAAATTAACCAGTCTCGGGCAGCTATTTGTAGCAGTGTGGAAATGGACTAATATAGCAAATTGGCACTGCAGTGAATGGGGTACGGCTATAAAGATACTTGAAAATGTGGAAGCAACTTTGGAACTGGGTAACAGAAAGAGGCTGGAAGAGTTTGGAGGGCTCAGAAGAAGACAGAGAAATGTGACAATTTTGGGAACTTCCTAGACAATTGACAAATGGTTTTGGCCAAAATGCTGACAGTGATATGGATAATGAAGTCTGGCAGAGGTGATTTCTGATACAGATGAGGGGCCTATTGGGAACTGGAGCAAAAGTCACTCTTGCTATACTTTAACAAGGAGACTGGTGGCATTTTATCTCTACCCTAGAGCTCTATGGGGCTCTGAATTTGAGAGAGATGATCTGATATTGGAGCTTTTGTTTAAAAGGTAAGCAGAATATAAAAGTTTGGAAAATTTGCAGCCTGACAATGCAATAGAAGAGAAAAACCCATTTCTGAGGAGAAATTCAAGCCATCTGCAGAAGTTTGCATAGGTTATTACCTATGCAAAGATGTTGAGGTAACATTAGGAGCCAAATGTTAACAGCCAAGACAATGGGGAAAATGTCTTCAGGGCATGCTAAAGACCTTCACAGCAGCACCTCCCATCACAGACCTAGAGGGCTAGGAGGAACAAATGGTTTCCTGGACTGGGCCCATAGCCTCACTGTAATGAGCTCCAGCTAGCACTAAAAAGAGTTAAGATACAGCGTGGGTCATGGCTTCAAAGGATGCATGTGCCACAACTTGGTAGCTTACATTTGGTGTTGGGCCTGCAGGTGCACAGAAGTCAAGAACTAAAGTTTGGGAACCTCCACCTAGATTTCAGAGGATGTATGAAAACTCCTGAATGTCCAGGCAGAAATCTGCTGTAGGAGTGGGGCCCTTTTTTGAGAATCTCACACTGCAGAAGGGAAATGTGAGGTTGGACCTTCACACAGAGTCCGCACTAAGGCACTAGTGAAGCTGTGAGAAGAGATTGAAGCTGTGAGAAGAGAGCCACCGTCTTCCAGACTACAAAATGGTGGAACCACTGAGAACTTGCACTATGTACCTGGAAAAGCCAAAGATACTCAGTGCCAGCCTGTGAAAGAAGCCAGGAGTGGGACTGTAGCCTGCATAGTTACAGAGGCAGAGTTGCCCAAGACTGTGGGAGTCCACCTCTTGCATCAGCATGCCCTTGACATGAATTCAAAGGAGATTATTTTGGAGCTTTAAGATTTAATAACTGCCCTGCTGGATTTTGGACTTTCATGGGACCTGTAATCCCTTTGTTTTGTACAATTTCACTCATTTGGAATGGGAGCATTTATTTAATGCCTCCTACATCCATTGTATCTCGGAAGAAATTAACTTGCTTTTGATTTTACCAGCTCATAGGTAAAAAGGGACCTGCCTTGTGTCAGATGAGACTTTGGACTGTGGACTTATGAGTTAATGTTGAAATGAGTTAAAGATTTGGGGAATTGTTGTGAAGGGATAATTGGTTTTGAAATGTGAGGACATGATATTTGGGAGGGGTCAGGGGTTGATGTGGCTCTGTGTCCCCATTGGAATCTCATCCTGAATTCTAATATCCACATGTCAAGGGTGCAACCTGGTGGGAGATAATTGGATCATGGGGCAGTTTCACCTATCTTATTTTTGTGATAGTGAGTGAGTCTCACAAGATGTGATGGTTTTAAAAGTGGCAGTTTTTTCCTGTGCTCTTACTTCACTTCTAGCCTGATGCCATGTAAGACATGCTGGCTTCCTTTTCTACCAAGATTGTAAGTTTTCAGCCATGTGGAACTGTGAGTCAATTAAACCTCTTTTCTTTATCAATTACTTAGTGTTGCATGCTTCTTTATAGTAATGTGGAAACAGCCTAATACATAGACTAATACATGACAAACAGTGACTCAAGAAATTAAAAAAAAATCTGAATAGACTTATAACAAACTGATGGAATCAGTAATCAAATACTTCTTAATGAAGAAAACTTCAAGACTAGATGCCTTCACTGGTAAATTTTACCAAATATAAAGAATATTCAACACCAATCTTTTTCAAAATCATCAAAAAGAGGTTGTAATACTTTCCAGATCATCTTATAAAGTCAGAATTACGCTGTTTCTAAAGCTAGACAAAGATATCACATAAAAGAAATTACAGACTAATATATCATGTCAAAATAGTTGAAAAATTTCTCAAAAAATACAAACAAATCGAATTAAGTATAATATTAATAGAATTATACACTACAAACAAGTAGAATTTAGACCAGGAAGGCAATAGTGGTTTAATACATACAAATCAACCAATGTAATACACCACATTAATTAAATAAAAGAAAATCAAAACAGAAAAGGTCAAGTGATACAGAAGTTTCATGATAGCTTAGAAATAAAAGTGAATTTTCTCCACAGAAAAAAAAAAGTTTTATGAAAATTCTCAGAAACATCATACTTAATGGTAAAACACTGAAAGCTTTCTTTCTGTGACCAGGAACCACAAAAAGAAGCCCATTTTTATAGCTTTTACTTAATATTTTCTGGGTGGTTTAATCAAAGCAGTTAGACAAGAAAAATAAATTAAAATCAGGAAGTAAAACTATCTCTGTAGATAATTTGATCTTCTATGTACACTATACTTAAATATCCATAAAGAAATTTACTAGAGACAATAAACAAGTATAGCAAAGTTGCAAGATACATTATCAACATATAAAACGTTGTATTTCTATATGTTAACAAATAACAAAGCACAAGGAAAATTAAGTAAGCAATATATTTACGATGATATAAAAAACAAAAGATTTACAATGATATCAAAAATATATATATAACCAAGGATATCCAAGATTTGAACACTGAAAACAACAAACCATTGCTGAAAAAAGTTAAAGAATATCTATATAAATGCCAAGACATACCATGTTCATGGACTGGACACCTTAATATTGTTAAAATGGCAATATTTCCAAAGTGATCTACAGATTCAGTGCAATCTCTATTAAAATTCAACTGCTTTTTAAAATTAAGAAAAGGAAAATCTGATCCTAATATTTACATAGAATTTCAAAAGATGTGAAAATCCAAAACAGACTTGAAAAAGAATGCTGACAGTTCACAATCAGTAAATTGGGGAAGATACAGTAGTTGAAGATAGACAATTGAACATATGTATATTTCAGTTACAACTCAAAACCAACAAACAAAAAGTTAAATTACCTGTTACAGGTTGAATTGTGCACCAAAAAATTTACATGTTGAAACCTACTCCTAGTATTTCAGAATGTGACCTTATTAAAAATAGAGTGGATATAGATGTTATCAGTTAAGATGAGATCATACTGGAGTATGCTGGGTCCCTAAACCAACGTGAATGGTGTCCTTATAAAAGGGGGAAATTTTGACACAGATACACACATACAGGAAGAACAAAATACAAATATAAAAGGAGAGTACAAAAAATATAAAAAAAGAATCAACAAGAACTACTATTTGGTAGCACAACAGGGTAACTATAGCCAATAATAACTATATATTTTTAAAATAACTTAAAGAATGTAATTGAATTATTTGTAACTCAAATGATAAATGCTTGAGGGGATGCATACCCATTCTCCATGATGTGGTTATTTCACATGTTATGGAGTACAAAATATCTCATGTACCCCATAAATATATACAACTACTATGTACCCAGAAAAAATTTAAAAGATTTTAAAAAACCCAGAAAAGTAAATGTATATATAAAGGCAGAGATTGTGGCAATGCATCTACAAATCAAGGCAAGAAGTCTGGGATAAATATTTTTCTACCATTCCTTAGAAGAAAACAACCTTGCCAACACCTTGACTTCAAAATTCTAGCCTGCAAAACTGTGATACATTTATGCTGTTTAAGCTACTTACTATTTTGTTACGGCAGTCCTGTCAAACTAATATACTTAAAAATTAAACATTGGCAAAAACTTAGACATTTTATCAACAGAGAAAAATAAATGGCCAATTAGCATGTAAAAAGATCAACATCACTAGTCGTTAGAAAAATGTGAATCAAAGTCACAATAACATACTACATCTCACGGATGGGCATAATTTTTAAACGTAGAGAAATTTAAACCCTCACACATTGCTAGTGGCAAAGTAAAGTGTTATAGTCACTGTGAAAAATAGCTTGGCAGCTCCTCAAAAGGTTAAACATAGAATTACATGTGGCCAAACAATTTTATCTCTAGTATACACCCCGCAAAAGGGAAACAAAGTTTTCAAACTAAAACATCATAATTATAAAAGCACTATTTCTAATAGCTGAAATAGCAAAATATATAAACAACAAAAATGTTTATCAAATAATGAATGGATAAGCAAAATTATATCTGTATACAATAGAATATTATTCAGTCATAAAAAGAAATAAAGTGCTGATACTTGCTACAACATGGATTATCACTGAAAACATTATGCTAAGTGAAGATAGACTGACACAAAAGATCACGTATTGCATAATTATCCATAAGAGGCAAATCTACAAAGTTAGAAAGCAGATCAGTAATTTTCAGGGACTGAAGGGAGAGAAAAATAGGAAATGATACTTCAAGGGTAAAGGGTTTCTTTTAGAGATAATGAAAACTTCCTAAAACTGCAGAATGGTGATAGTTGCACAACATTGTAAATATATTAAATACTACCAAATTGTACTTTCTAACGTGGTTAAAGTGATAAATTTTTCCATGTAAATTTTACCCTAAAGGAAGAAAATTACTAAAAGGTAAGTGTTTACTTTGTAGTGATAATGAATTTACAAGGAAAAATGATGGACAGAATAGTAAAGTTTTACAGTGAATTTATAAAACATGTACATAGAATTATAATGAATTTGCAAAAGAAATCAGAAAGAATAAATTGAACATTTTAATATCTGTAATAGCAGAAATATTTAATGGCACTTTGCTGGCAATATTAAAGAATTCAATAGTAAAATGGGCTTATCTACTACCTAAACCTTAATTTTAAGTAAACAATTTTTGGGTTGGGTCAAGATGGCAGACTAGAGGTAGCTCTTCTCCACTGCTCTTAAAGAGGGGAATAAATGACTAGGAACACTGATCCTGCAAGCTAGTTGTCTAAGGAACCACATTGTGATCCATCAACTCAGCAAGGAGAAACAGAGAGCAGAGAGGAGCAAATCTGGGCAGCAGCCCATTTGGGATTAGCATGGAGCCAGAAGAAGCTTCTCAACACTGGAAAAGAGTGAATGGGTCAGAGCCCTTCTAGTGGATTTACATTCTGCACAGGAACCTGTGCAAGCCTGAGAGTTGGAGAATCCTCCTGACCTCCATCCATATGCCTCTTAATTGAGACACAGAACCACTCAGAGTTTTTGCAGAAGCAACTCTCAGGTGCATGGTGACCTCTACAAGCCTTTGTCTCCGGAACAGACTAACACCAGTGCCATAGTCCTAACACAGGCTGCAGCTGTGGTGCCTGGGATCAGTAAAATTGCTCCGGCCCCTGTCACCAAAAAAGGTTCAACACCAGCATCCAACCTGGCAGTCCCACTTCTGTTTGAATTCTGGCAGTGAGTGCAGCCTCCTGTTCCCACAGGAAACACCCAGAGTGTAGAGCATGTGGTTCCACCCACCCCCACTGCTCATAGCCAGACACGCACACCTGCTACAGCTTCTATCTTGGTAGTCCTGCTTCTGTCTGAACTATGCCAGAATTCCAGCCTTCTGTTGTCCTGGGACACAGCTGAAACAACAGGGTGGGTAACTCCCAAACTGGACTGTAGGAAGGTCAGTGGGATCAAGGAGAAAGTTGAAACCCAATCAAAGAAACTCAGTATAACAATCCAGGATCTGAAAAATAAAATAACCATTTTAAGAAAGAACCAAACTGAACTTCTGAAACTAAAAAATTTACTTTAAGAGTTTTACATTACAATTGCAGACATCAAGAGCAGAACAGATCAAGCTGAAGAAAGGATGTCAGCCCTTGAAAACCAGCCTTTGGAACTGACTCAGTCAAACAAAAATAAAGAAAAAAGCATTTTAAAAAATGAACAAAATTTTTGAGAAAGATAGGTTCTTGTAAAGACACTAAATATATGACTTATTGGCATTTCCAAAAGAGAAAGAGAGAAAATAAGTTACTTGAAAAATGTGTTTGAGAATACACTCTATGAAAATTTCCCCAAACTTGCTAGAAGAGGAAAAATTCAGAAAATATCGAGAACCCCTGCAATACACTAGACAAGATGGCCATTCCTAAGGCATAGAGTCATCAGATTAACCAAAGTCAATGCAAACAAAACAAAACAAAAACTTTAAAGGCAGCTAGAGAAAAAGTCAGGTAACCTACAAAGAAAACCCCATCAGGCTGACAGCAGACTTCTCAGCAGAAACCCTACACACCCAAAGAGATTGGGGGCCTATTTTCAGCATGCTAAAGAAAATAATTTCCAGCTAAGTATATCATATCCAAACTAAGCATCATAAGTGAAGGAAAAATAAAGTCCTCCTCAGATAAGCAAGCACTAAAGGAATTCATTACCACAAAACCACTCTTAAAAGAGGTCCTTACGGGAGTGCTAAACATGGAAACAAATCATAAAAATCTGGTAACTCAAATATAAGCATATAGCCCACAGACATTATAAAGCAACTACACAATCAAATCTACAAAACAGGCAGCCAAAAACATGATGACAGAATCAATAGCTCATATATCAATACTAACCCTGAATGTAAATGGTGTAAGCACCCTATTTAAAAGATGTAGAATGGTAAGCTGGATAAAAAGCCAAGACTCAACAGTCTGCTGTCTTTAAGAGATGCATGTCACATGCAATGATCTCTACCAGCTCAAATTAAGGTATGGAAAAAGATCTAACAAAAAAAAAGGAAAACAAAACAGAGCAAGAGTTTCTATTCTCACAATAGATAAGGAAGATTTTAAATCAATAACAGGAAGAACTAACAAGGGCAGTACATAATGATAAAGGGTTCAATTCAACAAGAAGACTTAACTATTCTAAATATATAGATACCCAGCATAGGAGCACCCAGATTCATAATACAAGTTCTTCATGACCTATGAAAAGACATAGGCAGCCACATGATAATAGTAGGTGACTTTAACACCCACTCACAGCATTAGAGAGATCATAAAGGCAGAAAATCAACAAAGAAATTGTGGACTTAAAGTCAACATTTGACCAATTGGACCCAATAAACATCTACAGAGTATTTCACTCAACAACCACAGAATATACATTCTTCTCATCCATACACAGAACTATTCTAAGATCAACCGTGGACTCAACCATAAAGCAAGTCTCAATATATTAAAAAATAATTGAAATTATACCAAGTACACTCTCAGACCACAGTGCAATAAAAAGAGAAATCAATATAAAGAAGATCATTCAAAACTACATAAAAACCTGGAAATTGAACAACTTGCTTCCGAATAACTCTTAGGTAAACAATTAAATTAAAACAAAAAAATTTACAAATTGAAATTAATGAAAATAGAGAAACAAATTACCAAAACTGTTGGTGTTAAGGCAGTATTGCAAGGAAAATTTTTAGTTCTAATAAATGCCTTTATCAAGAGATTAGAAAGATCTCAAACACCTGACAACACAACTGGAGGAACTAGAAAAAAGAAAATACAACCCCAAAGCTAGTAGAAGAAAGGAAATAACTAAAATCAGAGAACTGAATGAAATTGAGACGCAAAAGTCTATAAAAAAATCAATGAAACCAAAAGACGATAGACCATTAGCAAGATTAACAAACAAAAAGAGAATACCCCAATAAGCCCAATCAGAAATGACAAAGATGACATTACAACCAATCCCATAAAAATACAAAAGATCCTCACAGGCTATTATGAACATCTTTATGCACACAAATTAGAAGCTCTCAAGGAAATAGGTAAATTTCTAGAAACATGTAACCTAACATGACTGAATGAGGAAGAAAGTAAAAACTTGAACAGCCCAATAACAAGTTTGAAAATTGAATCAATCATAAAAATCTACTAACCAAAAGAGCAAGGGACTAGTTAGATTAACAGCTGAATTTTACCAGATGTTAAAAGAATTGATATCAATTCTCCTGAAACTTTTCCAGAAAATTAAGGAGGAGGGTCTTCTCCCTAACTCATTCTAAAAAGCCAGCATCATCCTAACACCAAAATCTGAAAGAGACACATGCACATATACAAACATCAGGTCAATATCCCTCATGAATATAGGTACAAAAATTCTCAGCAAAATACTAGAAAACTAAATCCAGCAGCTCATCAAAAAAATAATTCCCCATCATCAAGTAGGCTTTATTTCTGGGGTACAAGATTGGCTCAACATATGCAAATCAATAAATGTGATTCACCACATAAACAGAATCAGAAACAAAAACTGAATGATCATCATCATAAATGCATAAAAAGCCTTCAATAAAATTCAATATCCCTTCATAATAAAAATCCTCAATAGATTAGGCATTGAAGGAACATATCTAAAAATAAGAAGATCTCTTTATGACAAACCCACAGCCAACATCATACTAAATGGTAAAAAGTTGGAACCATTCCCTTTGAGAAATGGAAAAAGATAAGAATGCCCACCTTCACCGCTCCTATTCAATATAGTACTGGAAGTCCTATACAGGAGAATCAGGAAAGAGAAGCAAATAAAAAGCATCCAGATAGGAAAAGAAGAAATCAAATTACCCCTCCTTGATGATATGATTCTATACCCAGAAAACCCTAAAGAATCTGCCAAAAGACTCCCAGAACTGATAAATGAATTCAGTTACACTTTAGGACACAAATCCCATGTACCAATAATGTTCTAGCTGAAAATCAAATCATGAACACCATTCCATTTACAATAGCCACAAAGTAAATTAAATACCTAGAAATCCATATAACCAAGGAGGTGAAAGATCCTGACAAGGAGAACTACAAAATATTGTTGAAAGAAATCACAGATGACACAAATAAATAAAGAAAATATTAAATAATTGTGGACTGAGAGAATCAATGTCATTAAAATAGGCATAAAACACAAAACAATTTACAGATTCACTGCTATTTCTACCAAAATCACAATTTCATTTCCACAGATTTAAAAAAAAAAAGAAAAAAAAGAAAAAAAAAAAGCCTGAATGGTCAAAGCAATCCCTAAGCAAATAGATCAAAGCTGAGGGCATCATATTGCCCAACTTCAAACTATCTTACAAAGCTACAGTAATCAAAACAGCATAGTACTGCTACAGAAACAGACACATAGGCCAACAGAACCGAGTAGAGGTCCCGGAAATAAACCTGCACATGTGCAATCATCTCATTTTTGAAAAAAATCAACAAAAATAAGCAATTGGGAAAGGACTCCCTATTCCATGAGTCCTGGGATAATTGACTAGCCATACGCAGAAGAACAAAAGTGAAGTCTGGCTTCTCATTGTATAAAAAAACTATCTCAGGATGAATTAATGGTTCAAATGTAAGACTTCAAACTATAAATATCCTAGAAGAAATCCCAGAAAATATTACTGTTGACATAGGATTTCACAAAAATTTGTGGCTGAGTCTCCAAAGGTTATTGTAACAAAACCAGAAATTGACAAGTGAGATCTAATTAAACTGAAAAGCTTCTGCAAAGCAAAAGAATAACCAACAAAGTAAACGGACAACCTATAGAATGGGAAAAGAAATTTGAAAATTATGCATCTGACAAATACAAAATGTCCAGAATCAACAAGAACATCAACAAATCAATAAGCAAAAAAGAAACAATCCAAGTAAAAATGGGCAAAAGGCATAAATAGGCACTTCCAAAGGAAGACATACAAGGGGCCAACAAACATGAAAAAAATGCCCTAAACATCACTAATCACTAAAGAAATGTGAATCAAATCAGAATGAGATACCATCTCATACTAGTCAGAATAGCACTTATTAAAAAGGTCAAAAAACACAGATGTTGGTGAGAACGTGGAGAAAAGAAAACAGTATATACATTATTGGTGGGGAAGCAAACTAGTTGAGTCACTGTGGAAAGCAATTTGAAGATGTCTTGTGAAACTTAAAATAGAACTGCAATATGACTCAGCAATGTCACCACTCAGAGCATACCCATAGAAAAATGATTCATTCTATCACAAAGACATAGGCACCTATATGCTCATTGCAGTACTATTCACGGTAGCAAGGATGTGATTTCAACCTAAGTGCCTATCAACATTAAATTAGATAAAGAAAATGTGGTACATATACAATATAGAATACTATGCAGTCATAAAAAATAATGAAATTATGCCCTTAATTGGTTTATTTGTAATTCAAAGGGTAAATGCTTGAGGGGATGAATACTCCATTCTCCATATGTGCTTATTTCAAATTGCATGCTGGTATCAAAACATGTTATGTACCCCATAAATATACACACCTACTACATACACATAAAAATTTACAAACAGGTTGGGTATGGTGGCTCATGCCTGTAATCCCAGCACGTTGGGATGCCAGAGCAGGTGAATCACCTGTGGTCAGGAGTTTGAGACCACCCTGGCCACCATGGTGAAACCCCATCTCTACTAAAAATGCAAAAAATTCGTTGGGCGTGGTGATGGTCGCCTGTAGTCCCAGATCCCTGGGAAGCTGAGGCAGGAGAATCGCTTGAACCCAGGAGGCAGATGTTGAAGTGAGCCAAGATGGCACCACTGCACTCCAGCCTGGGCACCAGAGCGAGACTCAGTCTCTAAATAAATAAATAAATAAACACATACATAAATAAATAAAATAAAATATAGAAATTGGAAAAACAGATAGTTTTGTTAGTCAAGCTGACTGAAAATTATCAAAATGAATAAAGAATAACAATTGAAGAAGTAGATACTCTCATACATTGCTGGTGGAACTATAGATAGATATAAATATTTTAGAAAGTGATTGGTAGTCTATACAGACCTTTGATAAAGCAAATTCTAATTCTTCCCATTAGGAAAATCATGTATTTGGACTATGACTACACTTTCTGATTAGCCTGAGGACATTTTGGTTTATATCCATTGTCCCGTATGGTTAGAGGCTCCTTTCACTCTGAAGATGTTTTAGTTTGGACAACCTATTCACTTTACTTAGATAGAACTTTTTCAAAGAGATATGAAGAGATATTAGTGGATCACTACTAGTAAATGCCAAAAGTTCTGGTCAGCTCCTCAGCCTATCAGCTGAAAGGCACATACTCCTCTGAAAGAGAAGGGCTATCAAATATTGGATTTTCCTTTCTGTAACTTCCTTTCCTTCTTGGATCTTGGTCCCACAATTCTTCCCGCTTTGATAGCTCTCAAGGCTTTCAACAAATTTTTAACGTATCTATTTTGTCCAGCTTGTTTAGATATTTTTAGTAGGTGTTAGTAAAAAATCTACATGATTTTCTTTTTAAAAACATCTTTTTGCCTCTAATTACTTTAAAAGCATTCTAAGTAAAATGAGGTTGCAGACCTCTCTACTGTAACTATCACCCACTTCCATTGGTGCCGTATTTACAAAACATTCATATGATTAACATACTTTTCTGCTTCAAATTCTTCTGCATTTTATCTTTTTATAAAGACAGAGGTCTTCTGCGACACTGTGACTTGGCCCTTTCTAATGTAGCATCTGTTAATACATTACATACTTGTATTTTCTCCCTACCTCTATCCTCCAACTGATCATAATTTCTCACTTATCTTGAATTACTTCCCTTTTGTTCAGGTCTACTTTACATCATATACAGTCCCTTAACTGTAATACTCTTTCACCTATTATCAAGTGAAGAGAATCACTCTTATCCTGGAGGACCTACAAATAGTATAATTTAAGTCCATGCTATCTCATCTATAAAATGTGAATAATAATTCTCAGTCTTAGAATTTATGTACGGCTTAGATATAATACATACTAAGCTTCAACCCAAAACTCATATGTCATGAAGGGCTTAAAAATAAATAGCATTCATTATGCTAGGTTTCACATTTTCATTTTTTAAATTTTCTTTTTTATTCCATACCTAGACAATAAACTCTTTATGAGCAGCAATTATACTTTCCACATTTTTATATCCTTAGCACCTAAAATACTTCTCCCTGGAAGGTAGTCAGTAACATGTAGTTAAGAAGGTGTAGGAAATTAATACGTTCATCTATTTTCCTGCATGCAAAAAGCTTGAAAGTCATCACTGTGCCTAACAACAATTAAAAGCTAAGCAGACTGATAAACAACTCATCTTGGCTCCAAGAGAGAGGTGAGAACACAGAGAAAATCACTGCCCCGAAGATTGCAGAGATAGACAGGTGAATACAAGTATTCACAGCTTACCAAAGCAGAGACCCCAAATCAGAAACCACCATGAGAACAAGTGCCTACATAGGCATACCTGAAATGTATTTGATGAATTTCTGCGGCCTTAGTGCTGATAAGTGTGAGAGTTAAAACCTCCTGGAAGACCCACTCACAAGGGGGTCTCCACACTCTGTGAGTTTTACCTCCAGGAGCTCCATGAGATTCTCATAGTAAATATCAGAGGAAAATCCACTCATGCATCTGGCAGGAGGAAGGAATAATAAACCATTTTGAAATAGACCATTCTGTTTCTCTTAACAAGGCCTGTTCTAAGGGGAAACTATCTACAGTATGAAGTCCTTCACATGGCGGTGGCAAGGAGAAATGCTGAGCAAAAGGGGGAAATGCCGCTTTTAAAACCATCAGATCCTGTGAGAACTCACTATTATGAGAACAGCATGAGGTTAACCATCCCCATCATTCAATTACCTACCACTGGGTCCTCCCACGACATGTGGGGATTATGGGAACTACAATTCAAGATGAGATTTGGGTGGGGACATAGCCAAACCATATCAACCACTGTGTTAGTCGTAAATACAATTTTTAAATCCTATAGTACAAGATAAATTTTATGCCTATTGCAGAATAAATTTAAATAAATATAACTAAACTTCTTTTGAATTTAATGTTAGCTTAGAAAGAAAGACTAGATTTGAAGACTGGAAAATAAGACGAATATGTAATACCTGATAGTTTTGAAAAAAAAAAAAAAAGTTTTGCAAATTTAAAAAATAACATCTCGGCAAGCAGACAATCTGAAAAAAGACAAAAGTAATTTAAAACCAATATATCTGGAAATAGGTAAAAACTGATGTATGCATACACTACTAAATTCTTCACTCAAAATTGTATAGAAGTAAAGATCACAAATGGAAAAAAGAAGTTCTGAAATCAGAAAAACATATAAATATGAGCTGTTAAAAAAATTCTGGCATTTCAAAATTCTAGAATCGTTAAGTCAATTTTAAATATAGTCTTAAACTTTGCAATATCTTAGGACCAATAACACATTTAATAAAACCTAAATGAACAGTATGTTCTTGTAACTTTCTCCTAAATTGTAATTCAATAACTCAGGTGGCATATTAGAAATTATTTGTGGCCGGGCGCAGTGGCTCACATCTGTAATCCCAGCACTTTGTTAGGCCGAGATGGCGGAATCACGACGTCAGGAGATCGAGACCATACTGGCTAATGCGGTGAGACCCCGTCTCTACTAAAAATACAAAAAAATTTAGCAGGGCGTAGGGGCGGGCGCCTGTAGTCCCAGCTACTCGGGAGGCTGAGTCAGGAGAATGGCCTGAACCCGGGAGGCGGAGCTTGCAGTGAGCTGAGATCACCACACTGCACTCCAGCCTGGGCGACAGAACAAGACTCTGTCTCAAAAAGAAAAAAAAAAAAAAGAAATCATTTACTCACATGAAAGTTTCTTTTGCACCAATATGAGGCTTTCTACACCAAACATCTACTTTCTAAAATGGAGACTCCTGCAAAGATTACTCAAAGTTGTATTACTTTTCACGGAAGGCTCAATCATTGTGCTGTTCAGAAGCCAACAATTTTCAATTATGAACCAAATTTTTTATTTTGGATTAGTAATGTATATTAATTCATGTATTTATATATGTTTTTTGAGACACATTCACGCTTTGTTCCCCAGGCTGGAACGCACTGGTGTGATCTTGGTTCACTGCAACTTCTATCTCCCAGCTTCAAGCAATTCTGGTGCTTCAGCCTCCCGAGTAGCTGAGATTACAGGGTGCACCACCATGCCAGGCTAATTTCTGTATTTTTGTATTTTTAGCAGAAACAGGATTTCACCATGTTGGCCAAGCAGGTCTCGAACTCCTTACTTCAAGGATCTGCCTTCCCTAGCTTCCCAAAAAGCTAGGATCACAGGTGTGAGCCACTGCATCCGGCCAATAACTGTTATACAACCATGATAATTCTAAAACTTCAGATGATGTACAAAAGAAAATGTAGGCCGGGCATGGTGGCTCATGCCTGTAATCCCAACACTTTGGGAGGCCAAGGTGGGTGGATCACGAGTTCAAGAGATCGAGACCATCCTGGCCAACATGGTGAAATCCCATCTCTATTAAAAATACAAAAATTAGCCGGGCGTGGTGGAGGTTGCGTGAGCCAAGATCGAGGTATTGTACGCCAGCCTGGGGTCAGAGTGAGACTCCATCTCAAAACAAACAAAAAACAAAAACAAAACAAAAAAAAAAATAAAAAACAAAGAGGAAAGCGGGCAGAGGGGAGGGGAGTGGAGGGGAAGGGAGGGGAGGGGAGGAGAGGAGAGAAAATTTCCAGGCTGGACATGGTAACTCACACCTGTGAATCAAATGAGGAGGACAGGAGGCGGAGACCATGCTGGCCAACATGGAGAAGCCCTGTCTCTATTAATAAAATGCAAAAATTAGCTGGGTGTGGTGGCACGCACCTGTAATCTCAGCTACTCAGGAGGCTGAGGCAGAAAAATAGCTTGAACCCAAGAGGTGGAGGTTGCAGTGAGCCGAGATCATGCCACTGCACTCCAGCCTGGTTATAGAGTGAGATTCCGTCTCATAAAATAAAAGTAAAAATAAATAAATAGATAAGCCAGACACAGAGACAGAGATATTCAAATAATCCCGCAAAATAAATCCATATATGCTTTTCTAATACAAAATATTTAATTTCAATTTAAGAATGAACTGAATATGGTAAAAAGTAATGTGAAGATTTTACTAATTTTCCAATAAATAATCATAACATTTATTATTCTTGTCTTAGTTCATTTTGTGCTTCTATAACAGAACACCAGACTGGGTAATTTATAAAGTAAGATAATTTTTTAAAAATTTGTTTGAAACTTTTGAATTATATTTGTTTTTATGGTCTTTTTTTTAACTTTTAAGTTCAGGGGTGCATGTGCAGGTTTGTAACATAGGTAAACTTGGTACCCATTAGTTATTTTTCCTGATTCTTCCTAGTTATTTGCTCTAGGTATTAAGCCTAGTACCCATTAGTTATTTTTCCTCATTTTCTCCCTCCTCCCGTTTTCCACCCTCAGATAGGCCCCAGTATGTGTTGTTCCCCTGTATGTGTTCATGTGTTCTCATCATTTAGCTCCCACTTATAACCGAGAACATATGGTAGTTGGTTTTCTCTTCCTGTGTTAGTTTGCTAAGAATAATAACCTCCAGCTCCATCTGTGTCCCTGCAAAGAACATGATCTCTTTTTGCCTATGGCTGTGTAGTATTTCATGGTGCATATGTGCCATGTTTTCTTCATCCAGTCTATCATTATGGGCATTTAGGTTGAGACAATGTCTTTGTATTTGTAAGTACTGCTGCAATGAACATACACGTGCATGTGTCTTTATAATAGAATGATTTATATTCCTTTGGGTATATAGTATTGAGATTGTTGTGTTAAATGACATTTCTGGTTTTAGATCTTTGAGGTATCTTCACACTGTTTTTCATAATGGTTGAACTAATTTGCACTCCTACTAACAGTGCATAGCCTTCCTTTTTCTCCACAACCTCTCCAGCATCTGTTACTTACTGACTTTTTAATAGTAGCCATTCTGACTGATGTGAGATGGTAGTTCATCGTGGTTTTGTTTTGCATTTCTCTAATGATCAATGTTGTTGGCCTTTTTTTCATATGACTTTTGGCTGAATTTATGTCTTCTTTTGGAAAGTGTTCATGTCCTTTGCCCACATTTTCTTGGGTTGTTTGCTTTTATCTGGTAAATTTGTTTTAAGTTCTTTGTAGAAGTTGGATATTAGACCTTTGTCAGCCGCATTACAAAAATTTTCTCCCATTCTGTAGATTGTCTGTTTACCCTATTGATAGTTTCCTTTGCTGTGCAGAAGCTCTTTAGTTTAATTATATCCCATTTGTCACTTTTGCTTTTATTGCAACTGCTTTTGATGTCTTTGTCATGAAATCTTTGCCTTTGCCTATGTTTTTAATAGTATTGCCTAGGTTGTTTTCCAGGGTTTTAAAATTTGGGGTTTTATATTTAAGTGTTTTATTCATTTTGAGTTAATTTTTGTATGTGGTGTAAGCTTATTTTTGCCTGGTTTGTCGAAGATCAGATAGTTGTAGGCGTGCAGCCCTATTTCTGGGTGCTCTATCCTGTTCCATTGTTCTATGTGTCTGCTTTTATGCCAGGACCATGCTGTTTTGGTTACTGTGGCCCTGTATTATAGTTTGAAGTTGGGTAGCATAATGCCTTCAGCTTTGTTCTTTTTGCTTAGAATTACCTTGGCTATTTGGACTCTTTTTTGATTTCATGTGCATTTTAAAGTAGTTTCTCCTAGTTCTATGAAGAATGTCAATGGCAGTTTAATAGGAATAACATTTAATCTGTAAGTTGCTTTGGACACTGTGGACATTTTAAAGGTGTTGATTCTTCCTATCCAAGATCATGGAATATTTTTCAATTTGTTTGTGTCATCTCTGATTCCTTTGAGCAGTGGTTTGTAATTCTCCTTGTAGGGATCTTTCACCTCCCTAGTTAGCAGCATTTCTGGTATTTTACTATTTTTGTAGCAACTGTAAATGGCAGTACATTCCTAATTTGGTTCTAGGTTTGACTATTGTTGGTGTATAGAAATGCTAGTGATGTTTGCACATTGATTTTGTATCCTGAGGTACAGATGGGTGTCTTCTCTGAGTCCCACGAGCAGAAGCAATTGCTCAGGGTGTAGGAGGATCCACTTTTTTTTTTTTTTTTCTGTGCAGTATTAGCTCAAGGGCAGGGCACTTTCAGAGACAGGGACTGCTGGCTCTGTGCCCACCACAGCTTCATAGGCAATGTCCATCTGAGGAGAGAGCGGGGGTGGGCTTCAGTCCTGCACGCTGGTGAGGCAAGTAAAGCAACACCCGCACATGCAGACACATGCCAGCAAAGTGATGTGGGGAGTTGTGGTGGGCTGGGAGCAGCTGCAGTATGAAGTGCGAGCATGAGCGCTGGTGTGTGTCTGTAGGGGCCACCTTGCTGGAGCTCTCTATCAGTCAGACACTGTCTTCTGGGACAGAAGCTATGCTGTGGGCCCCCAGGGCAGCCGAGTCTGCCCTGTAAGCAGGAATGGCCAGGCTGGG